>NW_027468663.1:32215753-32515753 GCF_046254945.1 Alosa pseudoharengus | reverse complement strand
TAAGTAAGATGCTTTCAATTTTGCAACTCAAATGGTAGCCCAGGGGAAGTCCCTACATCCGACAATATATAGGCTATGTTAACGCCACAACAATCAAGTTTATGACAATACAGGCTGCTGCATATTTTCAACATACCAGGGATCATCAACCAGTGTAAGTGTATTTTGTTTAATTATTTGTGTATCTATTTATTTAGTTATTTATCATTCTGATTGGTTTACATGTCTATGTCCTATAGAATATACAGCACCCTCCAAAGTTATTGGCACCTCTGCTAAAGTTGACTAAAAACCGGTATAAAAAAATCTGTTGGCGATTTATTGTAATTTTACAATGAAAACAATGAGGGAAAAATTTTTATCTGGATGTTTGTTTTTGTTCATTGACCTGATGAATGATCCAATCATGACCCACTTTTAGTGCCTTGGCAGAGATTGACAGATTTCCTTTGAAAATGTTCAGGATTGTCTTGGATTTCATGATACCATGCACCTTAATTAGGTTCCCAAGGCCTTTGGGAATGAAATCAGCTCCACAATATCACAGCCCTTCCACCATAATTCTCATTAGGCATGGGGTTATTTTCAGTAGTCATTCTTATTATATGTACGCCAAACACACCTAAAGTGTTTCTAGCCAAAGAGCGCAATTTTCATTTCATCTGACAATAGACCACACTTTCAGACAAAGTCACTTTATTTTCATACCTTAGTGAAAAAGAAAGCCATGAACTATTTTTTAAAGTTCACAGACACTCTAATTAACTTAAATAAGTTGAAATAGGAAAATGCTTTGTATTTGTTTGTGTCACATTTTGTATATACAATTTTTCTAGGGGTGCCAATAATTGTGACCAACGTGTTTCTTTATTTCTTTATGAGATTTTACTTTTTCTCAGAATATTTTTCCTTCCCTTCAAGGGTGGATTTTTCCTCAATTGTTTTCATTGCGAGAGTACAATAAATCACCAAAATATTATTTTTTTATTCCTGTTTTTAGTCTACCTAACCAAAGTAAAATCAATATTTGCTAGGGGTATGAATAATTGTGTTCTTATATAGTTAAGAACAAAATGATTACCCCTGGCAAATATTGATTTTATGTTGATTTTCCCTTGACCAATATGTTTGTTCTGATATTTAATAGTTGATAGTTAATAATTTTGTTAAACAGGCAATAGTGAAAAAATTGTAGTAAAAAATTATTTTATGTTACATTCTGTCTCATTTGCACCTAAGGAAAACATTTCCACAGTCATTTTTGAAATATTTTGGATATTTTGGATTTTATGAGTTGTATCTCCTGGGATACGTTGCCCTATGAAGGTATAAAAATAATCAAAATGGTGAATTTTTCCATTTCTCATTTGATACAAATAACTGATAAAGTATTGCTTTCCTTGATCATTTATGTCATAAATACTATTTTTAAAATGGGTTTCATATTTTTTTTTTTTTTTATCAAATTCTACTCCACTACATACAATTTGTCAGTATTTGTGTACATTCATCTGGCTTTTCTTTTTGATTTACCAAAATAGCAGCAAAATAAAGTCTGTACATACTCAAACAGTCTTATGTGTATAACAAGGGAAATTTGCAGGGAGCCATCCATACCAAGACCTTTACAGTCACAGCCCACTCAGGTTCCGGAAGTAACAATCTAATTCACGTTCTCTTTTGAGAAGTCATAAAATCGTAACCATCCAAGGTAGACTTAAAACCTATTTTTAACCTATGGTTAAAATCAGCTACTGTATGATATGATCAAGCGATTATATATGCTCATATAGAACTTCACAGGTCTATGTGTGGCCATCCAGTGAAAACTGTTTTGCTTATCTTGAAAGTGGAAATGGCTTAATGTAAACTGTCATCTTGTCTTACACTCAAAAAGAAGTGTGTTAAACTATCATTATGTTGGCAAACATTGGACAATGTATCATTCACAATAGCTGATGGGATTAGTAGTTCCTTTGATTGGAAATTAAATGTATACAGCCATTTTTATTGTTATTCTGTTAGTTTTTGTTTTGCATGAAATTAAATGTTGCAGAATCACGATTCACACCATAGGTGGTAAGCCTAAGGCAAGGCCTAAAACACTTTATACAGATTTTTCCAGACATCAAATGGAGAAATAAATGGGGAATTTACATCCAGTACCTGACCCCTTGGGGAGGTGGGTGGTGACTGTTGAGTTCTATAAGGGACTGCTCATTGGTTAAGCTGGTTGGCCTGCTCACTTCAGTAAATATCGCTAAATGGCCCTCAATTTAAGCACCTAAAAGTCACCTAAATTCCTTAGCTTTTTTAGGCATTTGTTCCATCGCCTCTTCCTCCTCCTCCTCCTCAGCAGAACTATTCACAGTCTCCAGTTCTATCTCTCAATTCTGCCTTATGATTATCCTCATCTTCATCACTAGTGCCTATGCCTGATTATCCTCATCTTCATCACTAGTGCCTATGCCTGAAGAGTGTTCAGGGATCTCTATCACGCTCATTCTCTCGCTCTTTATTCATCTTTCAGTTGTCATAAAATGAGCTAACTGTGATACCCCCAAGGGCAATATATGGTTGTACTTTCATAATGTGCATACCTGTACATGATAACATCTCTTTTTGCAGTGTATATTAGCATATCTTCCTGTTTGAAACTACATTTTCAATACTACACAGAATACCCATTGACCAAATTTTATACCCTAATCTGGCAACGTATCTTGGGGGATACATACATTTCAAAGTTAAACTAACTCCACAAACACAGTTAGGCTTTTTTTTCTTTATCAATATATTTAGACAATAGTCATAATCAGTTATATGAGTTAATATGACTGATTTATTGAAAATAACTATGATTTATATATAATTACTCACCACTTGGTTAGCATGTGCGCTACCGCTGGTGGCCATTTTGATTTCTGACCAAGCTAACTACATAATGACAAAAAACCTGAACCAAGTCATGTATCCTAGAGACTGATAACAGACAGGACTTTTGATCAATCATAATTTGATTTGGAATTTGTTTTTAGAAATGCCCCCAACAGGATGTTAAAAAGTATGTATCTCCTAGTACACGTTGCCTGTTATTAACTGTATATACAAATATATGAATAAAACAGTCAGTTTAGGCCATTTTGTGTTTTAGGCATAATGTGGGTTCTCCTTGCAACCTTGATTTGGCACTCGACTGGTAGCCCCGTTTTTGAACCCATCCAACCTGTCAATCTGAATGCCAATACTTGTGTTTCTCTTGCAAACTCACTTTTTTCAAACGTCACTGGAGCACTAGCAGTGGTAAGACATGATGAAGCACTTTTTTTCTTTACAGAAATTTGGAATTTATACAATTAAAAATCATTCCTAATGTGCATAATGCAAACTTATTTGACATTATATAGGATGAGCTGTTCAAAGGAATGAACTGCACTGAGCAGAGCATGGAATTAAATGTCAGAACACAGACCCTCGCAGTGTGCGCACCTCAGGTATTTGATGTCCCAAAACTATGGAATTTTGGCATATTACATATTATTGTTGTTAATCAATTATCTTGACTTCTATACAACGCCTTATCTAGAACACAACCTGCTCTGGCCACAAGTTTACCTTTGATCGGGTAAGTTTATAGCCTTTTCCAGGATTTGGGCTTATTTGTTGTTGCAGCTGCCAGCTGTTGTTTTAATTGTGGAAGCCTCCAAATACCCTTTTTTTTGTTTCAAAGGAGGCGTGTCTTCTGAATATTTTGAAGGATCTACGTTTCTATCGAACTGCTTTGATGTCCCATCCTCGTTATGATCTCATTCTGGGCCCCATGGTGTTAAAGAGTATTACCCATTTCATGCAGGTGAGGTTAACTCAGGCACAACCAGATTTGTTACACAATCTAATAGTAGCCTCTACTTAATCGATGGATTTTATTTTGCTCAAACAGGATTGTTTCTCCCTTCCTTTTGCCGCACAGACTCCAATGGTAAGAGGCATTAGGTTAAAGTAAACTCTGATAAATAAAGTGTCCTCTTTGGTTTCATAGTAGGCCTATTGATTAATCAACATTGTGCATGCTCTCAGGTTTCGACGCATCCAGACAACACGTTTGATGAGAGGCTGCGACTGTGTAGAACACTAAGGGGATTCCGTACACGCACTATCACCATCAGCAGAGTCATCCGATATATTCTGAACAAAGATTGACCCTTTAATTGTCATTGAGGAGGGTCCTGTTTCTCATCAAAGATCAAAGCTGCTGATAACTTGTTAATCTACCTATTAGGCCTATATGCCCTATACATATAGTATAAGTTGATGAAAAGTGCTCAAATACACTCCAAATAGGGGAATTTTTTTCTGTTTGTTCCCTTGGTTGAAAACTCTGCTTTTGGCAGAATCTTTGTCATGATTTTTTGCAGCAGGCTATTTATTTATGTATTTATTTATTTATTTGAGGCTTGTAAAAAGGTATTTTGGCAGACCGATTTATTTATGATTTGTAAATTATGGTAGGCCTATTTATTAATGCCATCAACAAAAGCATGGGCATATAATTTGTTTTCTTTTCAATAAATTGAATGACATCCATCTTTCCTCTCTGTCAATTTATTTAAAGATATGCATAAGTTAATTTACTCTTGTTTCTAGGCAGCAGGTTGCAGATTTTTGTTTTAAGTCAGGGTTGATGTTAGGATAGGTTAGGGTCACATGGTAGGGCAAGCACTGACTTACAGGCGGGGCTTCAGTGATATCACTACCTGTGGCTAATTGGTAAATGACACCTGTCCTCTCAATCAGGAGACACAGACAATGGGTTTTTGAGGCCTGCATGGCACAAGATCTCCCCTTTCGTTTGTAGCCACATAAACTGTGGCATTAGGACAACCTTTTGCGTTGGATTACTTTTGGATCTGACCCCACTTTAAAGAAAAAGAAAAACTTGAACTTAAAAGCCAGAACAGCTTGGGCTGGTCCAGCTACACAGGAGTACCGGGCAGGGAGTGCCAGCACGCCACAGGTATGTTGACCGCTCTCTGAGGCTCCTGCCAAGCTGACACACACACACACGCATGCACACATGGATAGGACCTACTACCAAGCTCTGCACACCACACGTAGGGTTAGTGTGTAGGGAGCAGTTAGGTCTTTTTGTGTTTGGTTCTGCTAAGTTTGGGTTGCGATTGCGGAAGGCTTTAGTCGTAGAACAAACCCTAGACAACGAAGAGCTTGGGCCAAAGACCGTTTCGTAACAGTTGAGTTAAACCTAGACAAAACATGCAAAGTGATCATTTAACATAATGTGCTGTTCACGCAAGCACAGCTGAGAAGGCCATTGTTTGCTGTCTTTTGTATTTTCTGAGTCTAATGAAATCGATGTAGGCCTAAATATCGGTTTCATTTTATTTTCAACTTTTAAAACAGCAAATTCCAAGGTGTTATTTTCCCAGAGTTTGAGGTTGTAGAGTATATTTTTTTACACTGTAGAGTATTATTGAGGATAATGTACAGTTGTCAGTGTGTCATAGCCATGTTCGTTCTTTATTCAGCATTGTCAACATTCATTTGTAAATGACCTTAGGTGAATATCCTGTGCTCACTGACTTTTTTTTTACAGTTTTTCTCGATTGCTTTGACCTGCTTAAAGAAACTGGGATCCACTTGGTCTTCATGAACACCTTCTTTGCACAGAAGCAGTCATCTCTTACAAATGTGTGCACACGTTTTCATTGGGTTCACACATTTCTCACACCCTTTTGCAAAACAGTTAACACATCTATTCACAGGTGGTAGAGATTGGCAGTTACATCTTGGGAGGAATTGTGGTGTTTTTATATGACTTAAAGGATGCATGTATGGTTTTTATAAGCTTTAATATTACTGCAGTTATTATGAGCGTTCCAAGACCATTACACATCTTGACCAGACCAGCAGTCAAGGAGTGGGGTGCAGGAGGATACAGTAGAAACTGAGCCTCTCATTAGATGGTCAAGAGAGAGAGTATGATGTCAGCTTGTGAAGATAAAAGCAAGGACAAGTAACAGGTGGGCATTGGCTTCTATGAAGTTAACAAGATAAGAAAGCCCTGCTTACACCCAACTGGATAGAACCAGAAAGACCCAGAATTATACAGTTTTGCATATATTTTTATGCATGATGGGAAGATGGTTTCCACCAACATTAGTAACCCTGTCAGATCCTGATTGGCCAAAAGGTGTCTTTCGAGAATGGTGCGAGGAGAGGACACTTCTCAAAGGTCAAGGGGTATAAAAGTTAGGCCGCAGCCATCTTAAAGTCAGATCTCATCGGGGGGCACCAGCTGATGACATCTCACCTCACCCTATTGCTTGACGGTTGGTCTGGACATTGTTTTGACTACCACTGCAATACGGTGAATAAAGATCAACAGTCTTCAGAGATCTCCTGTCTGCACTGCAGTGTTGGTATTTTTGTGTATTTTTCAAGCAACTGAAATGGTATGTGGGTTAGCTAGTAGGACCAGAAAAATCTACAGTATGTGAAAATAGCTAAGTATATGGATATTTAATGTGTAAAGTACCAATATTGTACCAAGTCCCATTCACAGAATAAATGCATGTTGTTACAGGTGTTTTGGGAACACCAAAATAAACATTTACAATAAACAATAGATTTTAACGCCCCTCAGGTGAAACAATCAAGGGATTAAGTAAGTATATATACTCTTGATCTCGTAAGGGAAATTTGGTCTCTGCATTTATTCCAATCCGTGAATTAGTGAAACACACACAGCACACAGTGAACAGTCTGAACACACAGTGAAGTGAAGCACACACTAACCCGGAGCAGTGAGCTGCCTGCTACAGCGGCGCTCGGGGAGCAGTAAGGGGTTAGGTGCCTTGGATTGACTATGACTATGACAAAAGACTAGGAAAACAATAGAATTGAACAAAAATATTTTACAGGTTTTAGTTATGGAACCTAAACATTGTGTCAATAAACTTTGAGGAAAATCGGAGTCAGTGCTGCAACCGTTTTCCTGGATTTTGTCTGATTTGACACGGAATGACTCGATAGTGACTCTAGTGCACTCTTTCAGGACGGCAGAGGACCACAACTTTGGGGCCTATTTCCCATAGGACATTTCCATGCCAGTACTGCCCACCACCATCACACCAGCCACAGATAAGGCTTATCCAGAACATGTCACCATCCAGCAAGCCTTCAATTGGCCCTGGGTATGGAAATGCCTCTGAGCTGTCTGAAGAGATTCTACAAAAAAGGTTCAGAACAATGGCTTTCTCAAAGAGTAGCCATCCTACAAAATGCCACAACAATCCATCTAGGGGTGGAAACAGATACATTTCAAAAACAGACTTTTTTCAAGAAGTGTACCCTTTTTTGTTTTGTTGTACTTTTGTAAATCAGCATTAACTGAATTCTGAAAGAACTGGAGGTGTTTACTTTTCCCTTGGTTACAGAGAGGACATGGCAATCATGTAATGTCATTTTTACTTAGGTGCATTTAGGTGTATTTTAAAAAGGACAGCTGCGATATCTGACCCATCATAAAACAAGACCAAGGGTGTGTGTTTAAGACAATGTTTACAGCATGCAGTAAATTACAGTTTTTCTTGATTGCTTTGGCCTGCTTAAAGAAACTGGGATCCACTTGGTCTTCATGAACACCTTCTTTGCACAGCAGTCATCTCTTGCAAATGTGTTCACACATTTTCATTGGGTTCACACATTTATCACACCCTTTTGCAAAACAGTTAACACAGATGCCATTCAAAGACCCCAAACTCTATTGGTTTCCCTGTGCTAAACAAAAGGAAAACCATCTATTAACAGGTGGTAGAGATCCCTTGCATAAGTCTGAATCTCTGATACACCTGTGTGAAACTCCTTTGCAAAATTATTCAATCAGCAATCATTCATTATCCATAAGAGATACAATGTCTGTTCTGTGTTGCTATTTGCAAGTATAAGGCACAATTAGAGAAAGTACTGTATTGCCTATTTGGTGAAGAAAACAGTACAAAAGCTGACAAGTCTAGGTATTTACTGTAGGTCTATTTCAATCAAAAATGACAAGTTGAATGAAATGTGTCATGTCTAGGTGCTTATAGGTCTTATGTCAATGGCGGTTACATATTGGGAGGAATGAATACAATTCATTTTTATTCAAAAATGAAAAAGAAATGGCACAGACATTGCAAAAGTGAAGGCTGAAACATTTTGAGAAGAGTGTTTAGCATTTTGTTGTGCAGTGTGTAATGACTGATTGAAAGCGAACAGTGATTTGACTACAAGTTGTGTTGTTTGAAGGCAAAATTGGCGTTTGCTGCGTGTTTTAAATGTTTTGAGTGTTAGTCTTTTGCAAGCAAAATGTCATTTTGGCCAGAGTGATTCTGTTTAGACCTACAGTATGTGTTAACTGTTTTGACGTGATTTCTGAGTTGAAGCAAGCATTAAAGCGATTGAGAAAAACTGTATTTGCACAAGCTCAGTTAATCAGAACAAAATAATTTGGTATTGAATTACATTGCTAATAGTCCAGCATTGCCCTCCATTTGAAGGAAAGACCTGGGCAAGCATGGGAAGAAATCCTAAATTGCAGTCATGAAATACTGAAGGATGGTCTCTAAACTGGAGTTCTCAATAATGGTGAGTTAAAGGTGAACACGAGGTTTGTTGATACAGTGGTAATAACTTAAAGTTTCAGAAGACGCGCCATTTTTCGGAATCCTTCTTCCAGCCCTACTCCAGCAGTACTTGAGCAATACTGAACATACCAGTCTCGATCGCAGCAAGTCTTATGCAGATTGAACGTCTCCGTGATCTCTCCTACTGTCATAGCTCCAGAAATATCCTGTTTATTGGCAAAAATCACCACAGGGAGGCCCCTTAGATGTTCATTTCTAAGAATGCGGTCAAACTCCTTGTGTGCTTCGCTCAAACGCTCCCTGTCAGAACAGTCCACAACAAAGATCAATCCTGCAGTGTCCTGGTAGAAGTTTTTCCAGTGAGGCCTCATCTTTTTCTGCCCTCCAATATCCCACACCGTTAAGGCCAACTTTTTCCTTTTTCTCTTGGTAGCAATCATTTCCACGTTGAATCCAATTGTTGGCACTGTGAAAAATTGTTGGTTGTACTTTAATTTGTAGAGGACGGTCGATTTACCCGCGGAGTCCAGGCCTAGAAGGAGGACTCGAGCTTCAAAAACTCTGGAACTTTTCTGACCCATCTAGTCAGTGAAGAGACTCAGTAATGCGGAAGCCTACTCACTCTGTGAGTGTTTGCTCTGTCTATTGTATTGAGCGAGTGAGTTATTATTTAGGTTGCTTAAAACTCACTGATAACGTAAGGCTGTGGGGTCAAAGTATAACTCAGTACTGAAGTGAAGACACAAGTTGGGTGGATCTGCAAGGAGGAAGGGTAATGATTTTACAGCATGGGATAGGCCTAGTTTCCCATTTTTACAAGTCTCAGTTTTTTGTGTTGCATTTATTTGCCATTCTGTTGCTTGCTGTATAAAGTTTTTTCCCCCCATTTTCATTGATTTTGAAACACGACTGTTCATGTTAGTAAACTGTAATGTTAAAAGTTTACTGGATGATCAAACAAGTTAAAATGTAATAATAAAATAAACCATTAGACCAATGTGTGTGCGTGTGCCCATGTGACTAGGCTCAGATGGGTGTGGGCATTAATACAGTTTGTACAATGCTTTTAGTCAATCATTATGGTAACCATTACAGTAACTAATTCTCTAATCAAGAATCTAATCTAAACCTGCGTTGTTCTTTGATTATTCAATTATTCCATGAGTACACACAAGCAGTTTTATCAGAACAGGTCTACTTGGAGAGGGGGATCCTGCTGCCATCAGGTTATTTGGGTTTATTTTCCCACCATAGCCTACAATGCCTTTTACGGATGGTTTCCTATAAAACTTAATTTTAACCAAAAGGTGACTTTTCAGACTTATCTGATTCCAGCATCCTAAACATCAACAACGCAGTAACTCAGGGTTAGCATAGCCATTGATATTAATAAGCCATCCATCACAGACCGTCAGTTGTTGCCGACATGTTAAGTAGGGCCTATCATGGCATAAGCTCGTCTCGTAGCTTTTACAACTCTTCAAGCTCCGAGAGCGGAACATCTCGCCATGTCTTGCGAAATACGCATGACTGACATATGGACCAGTGAGCAAACAAAGTAGAACTGGTCATCTTCAGGCGATATCTCTTGGCTTCATCCAAACACCACCAGTTGGATCTTCTACGAACACAAGTCCGGGTTTCTCACCATAGCGGCGTATCCAGCTTCGCGTTGCAACCTTAGGATTTTTCATGTCCGTTTGTTGTGTGGCATCAACAGCCGTTGAGAGTTTGTTTAATTTTTGACATATTCCATTGGGTTTAGCACATGCTCCATCACAGATGAACAACACGCGGGAGTCCATGGAGCACTTAGAACCACGATGACCCATGTTAAATGTGGCCTACAGCGATACTGATAGGCTGTAGGCTACCCTGTCTTCAGTGCGTCGAGATAGTTTTGTTATGAGTGAAGGCGGCTGCCCTTTATGTAGATCAGATTAGGTGTAGGCTACGAGCTGCCATTTCTTGTAATATAGGCATACAGTGGATAAACAGTGACTCAACATGATTTTCGGTAAACGTGTTATAGGCTACATCAGAATCCTGGTATCCAAAGCCTCTGATATTTTATAATACGCTATTCTAGGCGTTCCACCTGGCACCGACTGTCACGATTGACGGTATTCAGTCTGCGTCAGCACAGCTGCGCCAGTCACACAGATAGCCTACAGCTTCGTGTTCGGTTACTCCACCTCAAGAGAACGCTTGGGACATATTTTTATGGCACCTGTTGAAAAGTTCAATTTAATTGGTTTAATTATTTCGTTTTCAACAGTACCATTGCATTTGGTATTAGGCTACATTGAGAATCAAATACAGCAAGGCATCTGTCGCCTTTCACACACTTTGACAGCTGATGTTATGTGTTGACTGATGATATAGTACGGGCATTAAATAGTCAGTGTGAATACCTCGTTGTGCGAGTGCGTCACTGGGTCTGCCGATAATATCAGTGTTGAAAAGGACATACAGGGCTAGGGTGCCACATCTGTGATTTACTATATTTTATTTTCTCAATCATCACCACACAAATTAATAGCAGCAACGATTATAGCGGTGTGGAAACACTATAATCAGGCATTTTGCTCCCTTGGAATTTCATAAGCCTTTTCTTGTATTTCATGGTAAATGATTCAGCTGGTTTGATGTAACAGTTTCTGATGAACATGCAAGGGGAGAGGATGGCATTTTGTACATTGCATTTTTTTTTTACTTAACATATGTTTTGACTGGTATCTGCACATATTATTTGGCCATGACCTTATTGGCAAATGGAAAAGGCCACGAAATAGCATAACATACAGTAAGGCTACATCTATCATTAAATAATAGGAGTGACATAACAAAGCAGTAGACATTAACAACAGTACAATTAGCGAAGCTGGTCAGTTGACTGTGCTACCATTTGTGACCTGTTATCAGATACCTCTATCCTGTATGATATTAACAAAATCAATATCACAAAGCACCTGACATTATCAAGCGCCTACTATGGCCATTGTGCTTGGCAAGTCATACTACAACAGTTATCCACAGATCCTCCTTAGGATGCCATGCAGATTGAGTCATATTCTGTCATTTAGTAGACAAATGGGAGATTGGGCTGTAAGCACAGGCATTTTGTGATTACATTAAGTTACTTAGTTCAGGAAATAAAAAGAAAAAAAATCTCAGGATTATATCAGTGCTATAACTACCTGGTGTTTGAATAATATGCAGTGCCATTACAATTAGTAAACAGTACCTGGTACACCTGAATGTATAGGTTAAAAAAATAAAACCCTTCCATTTTCCCAGAAATTCCAGTGACTATGAACTTGTTGATGCATAATAATAATTTCTCAGACAGGGACTCTAAAAACACAAAATTGTGTTCATTTCACAAGTCATTACGAAAACAATATTTTTCATAAATAACAGTGTTTAAGATATGTATGTCAGTACATTACACTGTACCCATCTTTTAGTAAGGTAAAGAGTCTGTATAGGAACTCAACGCAGGTGTCCTCTCTTCCTTCAAAAACTCAAAACCGAGTCTATTCTGCCGCCCTGCCACTAGGCCCGCTCTTAAACTTGACCACCATGACCGTGATGTTATCTGGGCAACCACGGTAAAACGACTGCAGCACAATGCTCTTGGCCCCAAAGTGTGGCTCGTCAAGACGCTCCCGCACAAAGCGCACTGCTTCCTCATTGCTGAAGGCATCCCACAGTCCATCTGAGGCCAGGATCATGAACTCAGGTTGGAGCTTGTCCAGGTCGAAGGTAAGCACATCGGGGTCAGGGATAACCACGTTGAGGTTCTTGAGTGGGTAGTCTCCCAGGGAGCGTGACATGGCTAGGATGCCCTGGACACGCCAGGAGCCATTGAAACTGATAAATCCACCTGCAGGAAGGGAATGCATTTACATGAATTCATTCACAATTCATCATCAATTCATTCAACATTCACAGTGTTCATTAACTTAGATAACAGAAAAATAACAAACAAGCTATATTTTACATTCTTTTCAGATTCTTCAGTTTTTGCAATTCTTTAGATTCTTCAGTTTTTGCAATTAAGAGGTTTGCCTCAAAGCTCAAAGAATATATGAGCAAAGGTTTGGTTTTAGCTCCTGAACATCTACAAAATTGTAACACAAATGCATCAATGTATGCAATGTATGTGATGAAAACAGCACAGATTATACAGTACATCCTTCATACAGTATGTTTTGTGCAACATCCTTTTTGAATTTTGATTATGAGTATTATTTCACATGTGTGTTACCACAAGACACATTCCTTGAGTAAAACTTCATTCACATAATGTGAACGCCAGTTTAGAAAAAAAATCTTTAAAATCACCAGATAATTCAATCAAAATAAATCCTCATAGTTCAAGTACACATAGTTCGGTAAAGTGGCTGTGACTATTTTTGCTGCGCCTACAATAGTCAGCAGATGGCAGTAGGGTACTGGTCCAGAGTTGATCGTTTTACGTTGATAGTCTTCATGTCCCTCTACATCTAGACAAACACACTCACCTGCTCTCTTGATCCTCTTGCGCTCCTTGAGTTGGTAGGGCTTGTGGTCATGTGACAATGCAATTGCATTTCCATCTTTATCGCAAATAACACCCCTGGAGTCCCCAACATTAGCCACTGTCAGCTCTCTATCAGAGAGTAAGGCCACCAAACATGTTGTACCTACACAAAGAATAAAGTATGATCAGGTATATTTGACACATCTGAGGACAGATCTGTTATGGTATAGGTTTTTTGTCTCTCTCCCTTACGGGAAATTAGTACCTTCTTATTTACTGAATGGACACAGACAGAGCTTCTCTGCTGCTTCCTGGTCTCAAAGCTTTAAACAGGAATAAATGAGCATTTCTGTTCAAAGACGTTTTTGTTTCTGGCGGGGTTTGTTGGTGTTCATCTTGCAATGACTGTTCTCAGTGTTTAGTCATACTGTACTGAATGTCAGGACAGTGAAAGGAGTTAAATACATAGAAACAATAGGGCAACTTGGCATTTGAGCTCAGTATCGTATCTTTGTCTTGGTCATTCTTCCAGGGTCAAGCGACCCATTCTCTACATCTCTACAGTGCTACAGAATCCCTGAAAATCTCTATTCAATTCATGAGCCTTCATCCTAAAAATTAAATGTATAGGGACATTACAATAGCTAACAGTAGTGTCCCAAGACCAGTTTTGCTCATCTGCAGCCCTTGGCTTTCCCAGTCCTACAGCATATATACTGCTGAAAGCCCCATTTTCATGATGACAACTGTCTCCACCAATCACAAAACACAGAATCCTTACTGTTCTCATTTCAGTAAATCCCGCAGCTCTGGTCCTGCATAATCTCTAAACCTCACCTGCTTCGTCATGGGAGGCGGAAAACTTCTCCACCATGTCGCGGTCCACTGCCAGAATGCGCTGCTCCAAGATAGCGGGGTAAGAGAGCTGGCTCTCCCTCTTCTCCCTCTCATAGGCCAGCAGCTGCTGCCGCAGCGCCTCGGGCAGGTGCGCCTTCACAAAGTCTGCAGCCGACTGAGGAAGGAGAAACACAGACAAAAGCTGGCATGAATTTCGGAATGCAACATGGAATTCTTGCTTTAGGCCACTATTTATTAAGTATTGTTTGTAGTGTAAGGGTAATCCTCACACAATCTAACGACAGCCAGGATTTGACAGAAATCAGAATTTCAGACTTAAAAAGAAAATAAATAATAATGATAAAGAGACACAAAAATAAGTGTTTGGATCAAAGCCACAATATGTAAACAAGAACAATTTGAAGTTGTTAGGAAGTCTGTCACTTTTGGGACCTATAGGCTAAACATATTCAATCCACTTTTTTAAGTGAATCATGCTAAGCTGGGCTACAATATTGTGGGTGTCAGACTGCATTAGTGCACGCACAGAGAAGAGAAGGTATGTATGCTCTTTCCTAGCTCTGGGGTAGGTGCCAAATAAGACAATTTCCCAAAAAGTTGGGGTGTTCCTTTAATGCCTCCTTCTTCAATTTGCACATTTTAGAATATTTTTATTTGACCAAACACATATACAGTATCTCAGACATATCCCATGCATGCCTCTGCTCACATCCACAGCATGTACACAGCTTACAACCCTGACTGGTCCCAAAGCCATTCAGTTTGTTCCACTCTAAAGGAACAAAACATCAATGGCGTGTGAAGTTTTCAAAGAATAAAGAATTGACACTACTTATTTTATTATAATTATTTCATAAGTTATTGTATAGCCTTTCATTAGTCCACCAGATAGTTAGGCCAATATAAACACATTATGTCCCACCTTGGTCAATACACCAAGTCAGACACATTTTTTACTTTGTGTTTATTAAAAATGGTTACTGATTTTTTAAAATAAACTCTAGTATCAAAACCGGTATCGATCTTTAAAATTCTATATTGGTCAGGATCTAATAATGTGCAGAGAGACATAACTGGATATGTTTCCGAGATTCATTTATGTGGGGGTCGTCTAAATTCCTCCATGACGTGCTTTTGTACATGCTTTATTCATACATATTCAAAGGCTTTCCATCACTTTAACAAGTAGACAAAGCAAAAGGGTGTGTACGAAGGCCCTTAGTGACCCTCTCTGAACTACTGACTGAGACCTGCCCCCACTCTTCCTTCATTCTCAGCTGAAGCACAATGGTCATCCAAGCAACGGTTGGGGGTGAGAAACAAGAGTGGTTGTGACATTGTGTGTGTGTGTGTGTGTGATCACATTTTGTTCATTTATATTTACTAATTTATTTCTTCACCAATACTCCTCACTTTGTTGCAATGTAAAATTACACATGGTCTCTTGAGAACCATACAAAGGTCGCCTTTCTACTAGGTTGTTTTCTACTAAAAATGTGAACACTGGCGTCCATCATTGATACTATCCATTATATCAATGCAACAAAATTATGCTTTTTTATTGTCCAATGGGTAATGCTTCAACTATAATGAGATATTCACTCATACATACAACCAGTTACATTAAATGATCGTCTATGACTGTCTAAATGATTTAACATAAATATTGTTAACACAATATTATAACAGATTATACTAATAATGTGTAAAAATACTAACTTAAAACATAATTAAATAAAATAAACACATACACTGATAATTAAAGGTTTTCTTCTGTTGAGCGTGCATCTTATCAGTGATTGGCTGGAACAGCTTGTTATGTTTCATGGTCCAGGCTGCACCGGCTGTTTTTGTTGCCGTTTTTTGAGCCTGGGCTGTCTACAGAGACCATGTTTTTTTTACAGTATATTCAGGGGACAGGCAGCTAGCGGCGTTTGCTGTATGTGACAAAAAATGTTTTAGCTTAGAAACTGTGTAACATCGCTTAGAGCACCTTTAATTTGCCACATTGCATAATATAATTTTATTTCCATGACTTAAGAGCTTAATGATGTCAAATGACTTAACTTTGCCAGTAACTCAAATATGTAACTCAAATATGTACCTAACACTTCTCACATCACTAAAAGTGGCAACACACCAAATGCTCTTGGATGAGGCTGGAACACTATAAATAAAAACATGCTCACTTGCTTCTATTTATAAAGACTTTATGTCCACCTATTCACCACTTCAAAATGCTCTAATCAGGGTTTCACAGAACAGCTCCTCTCTCTGATATGAGAGAGCCACCTTGGTCCTCTGGATCAGACACTGACTTTGAAACTATTAAGATACATGCAAAAAAATAAAATTATATATATATATATATATATATATATATATATAAAGAGTATGGTTCCAAAATGCTATATCCTCCATTTTAATGTATTTTTGTAGTTTTAATGTATCATAAATCATTTGTTTTTATTGTTGTTGGATTTATCTTTAATACACAATTAAATAACATGACTTATTAATGTTTTCAAAAATTGATTTATAGCATTTTGGAACCAAACTCTTCATATGCTGAAATGCACCTTACTATGAATGTAACCCTGTGTGTGTGTGGTGGTGGTGGGGGAGGGGTGTTCTGGTAAGTTGGTGTATATCGGACACTCAAAGCCAGTCAGTCTGAATGGCTGCAATCTCAGAGGCCAATTGGGTGAGCACCATGCACCTATCAGATCTCCTAACCGCAAGGTCATGCTGACTGAGTTATGTCTCACCATGCTGCTTTCACAGAAAACAAATCTCTATCTCCACATCATCCATCCTTGCCTTTATATATATAAATAGATTCTGACATTGTGTTCTAACAAATGGAAATAGAATATTCTCTTTGTGACCAAGCAGGTTTTATTTACCCTGTTATGGTCCCAGTTTGCAATGTGGCATGACTCAGTCACCTATGACCTTTAGTTACAGTACATCTTTGATGATGTGAGCTACTTCCATTCAAATCAACTATTCTGTAACCTTCCCTTTCCAGACAAAAACACATAGGCCTACAGTGTGATCATGCTAGACATCAGACAGAACTACTAAATATTTAATGTGCTGCAGCGTAATGGAAGGAAGTGGTTTACAGAAAGCTCCAACCATTGCTGAGAAGCTAAGAAGCTTGCTGGTTCTGTGGTATGATGTTTATGAAGGCCAAAACATCATCGTAGACATGAAGTCACCAGACACCCCGATCCCCATTAACTCTAATGAAGGCCTGCATTTTTTTTACCAACTCCTCCACATAAACTATACTAAACGTATACAAAGCTATAACAGGCCAGATCAAGAGGAAGCAGACATCATAAACACAGAGGTAAGGTATGACTAACTACTATGTAACTATGACTATGTTTGATGAATATGATCAATAGCTGATACTGGATTTATAATAATGCAAATAACATAATCAGAGAAACTAGTACAAAGTCGAACATCTGCCATGGTTTGCGACTTCCACAAAGGCATCATCTTGGGGAGGTAAAGGGAAGTCATGAATGCAACCAAGTGGTGTGAGCATAAACAAGTCCATTTCTGGTGACTAACTAGGGAATTGACTGACCTCCCACCGCCCACACCCTTCGAGTGCGGTGTCCATAACACTCACTGTTCCTGTCTTCAGTTTAAGACCTTCACCATTAGAAAATTCAGAATAGCTGAAAAGGATTTGCAGGCCTTTGACTTCTGTCAGTAAAATTGTTGTTTAGATACAATGTATCCAGGTGAAATTCATTTTCTCACTCTCTGTATTCAGATAAAAAAGGATAGGAATTAGGCACCAGGACCAGTCACCAGTCCATAGCCTGCACCTCTCTCTGTAGGCTACTTATCCCACCTTAGCTTGATGATGATGCTGATGATGATGATAGTAAAGTTTGCTTTCCTACACAGGCAACTAGCCTAATATGTACAAAACATGAAAACATCATACCTCTCCACCATGACCGTCGAATATCCCAAATATTGACGGGTGACTTTTATTAACAATGTCTGTGAGTACTTCAAAGCGGTCTTCCATGTGGTCCCTCCTGCCCTGGATGGAGTACACTGCTACATTGTTGTTTTTGAACTCCCAGGTTTTAGAAAATTCAGCATCTGCGACATCCAGACCTCCAAGTCTATCGTTAAGCATGATCTCTGCCACTTTCCCCTTAACCATTTTCACAGCGTCACGGCTGGATTTCACAATGGTCTTTACTTCATCCGTATGGAAGAAGTAACTCCACAAAGCCAAGCTTATGCATAACAAAAACAAGGTCTCTGGCCTGAGTAAGAAATAACGCATGATCCGACCTAGAAGAGACAACAGCGTCATTGTGTCTCCTATCATCACACGCACATAAACTGCTTAATGTCGTTCCTCTTGCACAAATTACTCCATTCCACGGTAAATCATTTAAAATAATGGCTATAAAGGACCTCTCCGATGTCCGCTTAACGTCTGAAACGAAAAGGCCTTTCAACAAAGCGCTCCCCGCACAACGCATCTGATTTCTACTGGATGTAGGCAACTGTTTGAACTGTCTCCGTTTGTTAGCTCCTGTGTCTGCAGTCAGAGCAAGGAAACCGAATTCGATTGCAGCAGTGGACACAACAGCAGCTGAAGAGACCGGCAGATACACCGCGAGGTATCTGTCGTCGGTAATAGTCCATTCTAGTATGTGTCTCTGAAGTGGGCTAGCGCTCTCTAATTTGACGAGTCAAGCCTCGACGAATTTAAAGAAAAAATAAAGCCCCTTCTTTTCGCATCACGACTTAATAATGCTCTATTGTTGGCATTACACAAGCGTCCAGAGGGCGCATTACGTAGCCCACCACACATCACTGCAAATAGTTCTAGTCTAGTTGTAGTGAGCATGCTCTGTGATTCATTGCACCACTAAGATAGTGATGTTATGGGCCTAATATGACGAAAAATCAACTACAGTTTCATATGTATTTTTCCAAGACGTATGATCACGACAATAAATCGTAGCGCGTGTGTTAGAAGCGCTTGGGGATTTGTATGTGATGAAGGCTATGCATTCACAGACCTTGCTAATTAGGTTATTAATGACATTATCATAAAATGTATTTCTATACACTACAGAATGATAATCACGCCAGAATGTAGTACTTTTGGGGTTGTTAACAGTTTAAAGCAGGTCTAGCCCATACGATCAAAACAAAGTCGTGTATTTGAGTTCAGGCAATTGGAAGTCGGCTAGAAGGAATATATAAAGGTCTTTTTCTGGCTGATGACGTGAGGTAGTGCGTCATTGCCAGTAGTCTCTCCAGATGTAGTTTTGGATTCCTCTGAACTACTTTGAAATTACCCATCTCTGATGTGAATCTTACCGCAGTCTTCAATCCACAAGACAGCAGTTCCGTGGAAGCACATTCTCCTTTAAGTGGCCTGGATATAAGTATTAAGCTCGTAGGCCTAATCTTTGAGGAATATGCAGGAGTGCAGTATTTTGGACATGAAACAATTGTATTGCAACTGCATTGAACTGCACTTTAAGGCAAAAGGCTGTAAATATTGGGCTTCAAACGGAATAGTTCTGCATTAGCCTACTTTAGAAAACGGCAAAAAACGTCCCATAATTATTATTATTATTATTATTATTATTTTGCAAGGAAAATAAAGCTAAATCAAGCAGCTAAACCACGACGTTTGATATTGACATTTATTTCTAGAATTGGGATAAAAGTGTGTTGGTAACTTGGTAGGCTATACTTAGAACTGATACCAACAGGCTATAGAAAGTTAAACTGGCAAAAGATAAAAGTCTGTCCCTCATAGTCAGGTAGCCTAATCCACCAACAAGACCACTGGATAACACTCAAGAGATGTAAATAACAGTACTGGATAAACCCCATATTAATTAAGTTTACCTCTGCTTTCATTTGAAAGATGTGTTTTTCACTTGCCTTGCTGCTTCAGATCTTGTTTGATGTGCTGCCAGGTGGGTTGGTCAGACTGACATGCAAGGGCCTGATCTTAACCCAACACAAGAGGACGTAGATGTGGGTCCATATATATTTGTAGTCAGTAATCTTATTAAGTTTCCAACACCTTGTACCGTAGAAAAGGTCTCTTACTGTTATGCATATTCAGGCTTGTTTCCCTGCACACCCCGAAGGACCTGACCATAACCCTGTGGTGTCACCTAACACAGGCATAATTCTTTTACACCCACACCCCCATCTTGTGTTTCCCTTTTGATCCTTGGGAAAATCATGACTCCCACAACCTCGAACTGACTTTGCATAGTATTAATCAAGGTTTGCTTATCCTCTTTAGAAGTGCTTCATTTTCATACATGGAACAAGAAAGTGTAAGAGTGAAAAGACTGACCGTTCAGTTGGATCTCAAAAAGATACATTCAAACCAGTCCTCAGATATCAGCTTTGGAGTGCCAGCCAGATGCCCTCCACCTTTCAAATCACAAGTATCCCTCTCATTGGTCAGACTGCTTGAGAATGGCGAAGCACAAGTTGATAAAAGGCTTTGCTTTGGTTGTGTCTTCAGAGAAGGTTAAGACTCATCTATACGGTAAGTATGATTCAACACCTTGTCTCCCTTATCTATCTATCTATCTATCTATCTATCTATCTATCTATCTATCTGTCTATCTATTTATCTATCTATCTACATTTCTATCTAAATATCCATTTTGTTTTCAATACACACACTTGCACACTTCTCCATATTGCTCTAAGTCAACACACTGAGATGACCCGGAAAGCACTGCATGTTGTATTCCTGGCGATGGCCCTGTTGACCGCCCTGATGGCAACCCAGGCATCTGCTGCCAGAACCACAAGATGGCCAAAACCGAAGCATACCAAGAAGCCCCCGAGAGGTGGCAGTGGACCAGTCCAGGGAGTCCCCCCTCGCCTGGGTCTCCATCAGGCCAGCACCACTACCCCGAGTCCCTCCAGCACTACAGGGACAGAGGAGACCACTGAATCCATGATGGATGGCTACTCCTCCTCCCCCACGGACAGCACCACGTACTCCAGTGATGCCTACTCCGCTGACTACCACACAGAGGCCATGGTGCCAGCTGGAGTGGGGCTAGAGAACTACACCCTGGACTATAACGAATGCTTCTTTAACTTCTGTGAGTGCTGTCCTCCTGAGAAAGGACCTCCAGGACCAGTGGGAGAGAGGGGTCTACCAGGTATGGACAGGGACCTAAATAAAAAATACCAATAAAAATCCATACGGTAGTTCTATAAAGAGAACATAATTCGTTTCTGTATAATCACAAAGGTGATTATGTAGTATTATAGTATTAGCTTTATTCAAACATGGATTCAGAAATACACTGTCTAGCAAACCTGGTAATGATTTTTGCTATGCTCTCCATGAGCCAGGACCACCAGGAGAGAAGGGTGAGAAAGGACCAATGGGGTTAGCTGGTCCAGCAGGTCTTCCTGGCACACCAGGACTTGTTGGAAGTAAAGGTGAATCATTCTTTCTCACCTCAGCCTGACCATGAAACAGAACTTCTTTTAACAGTACCGATTCTTATTGTACCTGTATTGTATCCTCCATGTGTTTTGTTTTGTTTTATGTTTTTTTTTTTTCAGGAGAAAAGGGAGACCGTGGAGAGGCAGGGATCCCTGGCAGCTTAGGTATTCCAGGAAGACCTGGGGACAAAGGTGTGGCTCAGATTTCCAAACACCAGCCTTTCATTCCAGATCTGATAGTACAGTAGTAATTGTTACAATAATTCTGTTTCATAGTGAGTGTAGCATACGAAGGCCATATCCATCTCATAGTCGTCTCACTTAGTGCTGTAGCCAGGAAGTGGTAAGATCCTTCATCTATATGGTGCTGCCTCTTTTTATACAAATGTTTCTGTTTGCAGGTGATCCTGGCACAAGAGGCAGCAATGGAGATACAGGCCCTCCTGGGATGAAAGGAGACCCAGGGGAGAAAGGGGACCGGGGTGAGGGTGGGTTTAAGGGAGAAAAGGGAGACCCAGGGTTAGTGGGGATGATGGGAGCTCCTGGCCTAGATGGTATGAAAGGGGAAAGGGGGGAAACTGGAGACTGCCTACCTGGAGAGAAGGGGGACCAGGGTGAGACTGGACCCCCTGGACCGAAAGGTGAAGCTGGACCCCCTGGACAGAACGGCACTCATGGACCTCCTGGGGCTGACGGTGAGAAGGGCGACGCAGGCGCTCCAGGGGTCAAGGGAGACACAGGACCCGTGGGGCCACCCGGTCCACCGGGGGGAAGAGGCGTACCAGGACTGAAGGGAGCCAGGGGGCCAAAGGGGCCGCGGGGGCAGAGAGGAGTGAAAGGTGCCAAAGGGGAGGGTGCGGTCCAGAGTCGCTCGGCATTCAGTGTGGGTCTCTTCCCCAGCAGGTCCTTTCCTCCTCCTGGCCTGCCTGTCAAATTTGACAAGGTCTTTTACAATGATGAGGGTCACTGGGATGCTGCCACCAGCAAGTTTAACTGCACCCTCCCAGGTGTGTACGTGTTCTCGTACCACATTACTGTCCGGAACCGGCCACTCCGCGCTGCCCTGGTAGTGAATGGCATGCGCAAGTTGCGTACACGTGACTCCCTCTATGGCCAGGACATTGACCAAGCCTCCAACATGGCCTTGTTCCGGCTGGACCCTGGAGACGAGGTGTGGCTGGAGACTCTACGGGACTGGAACGGAGTTTACTCAAGTAGTGAAGATGATAGCACCTTCTCTGGCTTCCTTCTCTATGCTGATGTCAAGGACTGAACCTGACACGCTCTGTCCTTTGTTTGACCCAGTCAGCACACTGTAGCCATAACCTCTATGCTTTGCATGATATTCATTACAACAGCAAGTAACTTCCACTGCCTGACCAGTCTCTTTCTGGTTTCTGTTGATGTAATGGAAGGGCCTAGTGCACAACATCAAATGTATTCAAATATAGATGGCAGCCTTAGCGAAATTAAAGTACATTCTGTTGCATTCAGTCTACATTTTTTTATTTGTACATTCAATAATTACATGATATACAGTATTGTTTATGATTTTTTTTGTATTCGTGTTGTCCACTAGATGGCACAATGGTGCTTATAAAGTGGTGAAATGTGATTTTGAATACAATAGAAAACACATTACATAGACCCATACAAATAGTTTCATATTTGGTATTTAACATACACTACATTGTACAAATGAAACCATAGACATGATGGATGTAGGCACTTATGATGGTAATTTTGATACCACAGATGAATGAAGACCCAGTAAGACCAATGGTAGGAAAAATCAGGAACAGAGTTTTATTTACAATGATGCACATTAAGGGAGAGACAGCATGACTTCACCTAAAGATCCATCAACTGCTCTAACTAGACAAGGAAATAGTTAGGGTTTAGGTATCCTTCCAGGCTGACAGGAGATGGCGTTGGTCATCCCATCTCACGTGGACTATACACTGAATCACACTCTGATTAGTGGCAACCTGGCAATCCGGAGCAGATAGCTACTGACGCAGCCATGCAGAACAGTGAAACACTGCAAAGTCATAATATTCCTCTCTCTAAATACATAGTCACACACAGATATACACAGGGACACTACAGATAGCATACAGAGTTATTACGTAGAATCATACTTTTAGTGTCACTAAGTGACCCACTAGTGAGAAATGCAGAACATATTGGATTATTGGACATAATGCTCTATTCCACTTTCTCTCACTTATCGGCCAACCAATATCCGATCCTAATGTGGTGGTATAATCATGGTGTTATAAGATGTTTTTGCCCATTATGATAATCCAGAAAGGAGGAAATTGATGCTTGATACTTAAGACTGAAGTAGTCTGAAGACAATCAGTGATCGGCGAGGAGGAAAGATTCTATACATTGTATGCTTTAAGCAGGTGACACATAGCTAGTATTACATCGATTGTTTTCCATGGATTCAATCAGCAAGCTACCACTGCCATTAAGACCAGCAGATGGTGCCAGTGTGCAAGGTTCACCTCAATGAAGAAAATGATTGAAATGCTCTAAAAATGAAATGGAATTGAAATATACTTTTGAGGTTTTAAGCAGAAACATTCTAACTTCCGTAACTCATCAGGACTGAGACATGGGGAGACGTGGTGCAAGTGGCTTTAGCATCTGTACCGATTCAGGCCCAAGTGCCCATGCAGACTCATGCAGGGTCGAATGTGACCATGGTCATTTCCTAATCCCACCCCATCTCTCTCACCTATTGTCACTCCTAACTGTCCTATCTAAATAAAGACAATATATATAAAGTTTTTCTTTAAACAAAAGGGCCGAGTTGGTAGAATCTGTCAATTGACACCTGCAACCTATACCTTTTTTAGATTAAAGAACACCCCCAGTTCATTTGTATGAAAGATTACATTTTCTTTTATACATAAAAAATGGTCGTACCCTGCCAGGTTTTTTGTATGTCTGTGCATATATAATAATAATAATAATAATAATAATAATAATATGTCTAAATGTAGTTCAGCTTAAGTAGGGCTAAAACTCAAACTTAAACTAAAAACACATTTCTATTGACAATGGATCTTTAATGTGCTTTTCCTCTTTGCTATACAACATTGTAACATAACATAGCCTGCCTGAACACATACATATTACATAGGTGCACTCTTGATTGATGTCACAAATGTGTCACAAAGGAGAAAATTCTTTGATAATAATTTCAGGATATTGAGGCCTCTGATGGACTCAGTAGAGATGGTGCTTGAAGTTGGTGCCTGGTGACCACATTATTTTGACTCCTTTAAGATGGAGCAAAATAGAAAGAATGTGGTCTCAGATGAGCCCCAGGACACCACAAAAACAAATGTCAACCTGTCCTCATTAGACCAGGAAAACATTAGTTCTTCCTTTTTAGATTCAACTAATATTTGTGTTGATTGGCAGGATGACCAGCAAAGCTTCTGGAATGATCCCCCTCCTTTGAGCCACACAGCAGCACAAAATGACATTAGAAAATATGGCAACTTTCCACAGTGCTCATCTTCATTGGGAAAGCTGGAGGGTACCACCCAAATTGGATCCAATACTGAAGAAAACAAACAAGAGGTATGTGACTATGTCCATTCTCCACCAGATTTTTCATCAGGAAGCAGGACTTCAGATTCATTTTTGTCAGCATTAACTCCAGACAACTGGATACAAATTGCTGAAGATGACTTTGTCCATGATGACCAGCAAATCATGACAAATCTCCCCTCAACAACTGGATCAGTAGATTTTAACCAGTATTTTTACAATTGTTTGGGATATCCCTCTTCCTCACCCTTGTATACCATACATGACAAAGGAATGAGAAATTATCATAATACTGCCCAAGACATCAGAAGACCCAGTGATCTGTTTGAAAGACTAGAGGCACAAGACACCAGTGAATACAATCCACCTTCTTCAGCAACATCCTCAAACAATGACCTACTGGGTTCCAATGATCGCTGCATTTTGATTTCTGTAAGACCCATACCAGAAGATACCCAAGCCTCAGGTGACCAATACATCCCTACAGTTGTCCAAATTCCAGATGAAGACACTGACTATTCATCTGAACACTCTTATAGCTTGGTCTCAGAGAAGTCTGGAGAGGCATCAGATTTGGATGCAGATATGGCCGAGAATGAGTCCCCCATTCAAGGTCCACTCTTAGAGGGCAGCTCCTGCAATGAGGTTGGATGGGGGTCACATTGTCCTGCTGGCAGAACCAATCAGTTAGATCTATCAGAAAATTACACTGTTTTGAACAGTTGTGGTCTGGCAGAAAATGCCCCAGAAAATCCATCAACTCTTGTGTCTGACAGACCTCTCCGAGATGGTCAGGATAACTCAAACCATACTTCAATACTGACTTCAAGACAATCCAGCTGTTTTTCTGTGTGTCTATGGTTTCACCACTTAGTGTCCATTATTTTAGAGTTCTTGAGGAAGGCTTTATCCTGTAAGGATGAGACAGAAATGAGGGAGCAAAGCTCTCATGACATTTCCTTCAGTAACTCTCTACTGACAGCAATAACATCACTAACCCCAGGTATGAGAGAAAACATTACACATGCATCATCCTATTCAGAGCTTCTACATTTTACAGAAACTGCTCAACCTTCAATGGCGACATCAACTTCCAGAAGTGACTTCCTGAACTTGAATAACTCTTGTCCTCTAATCCCATCCCAAGATTATCAGCCAGTATCAGATGACAATTCTCTCCCTCTTCAAGAACAAGATAAAGACTCAAATTCTGAGCATCCTTCTCATTCATTGAGTCTTGAACATGTGTCAGATCCTGACACCAGGACAGCAGAGAACACATCCTCCTCAGCTGGTGGAGCCCCAAAAAGAAGCCTTTGCCTTGAGACCAAGTCTGACATCTGTGAGTGCAGAACCACGTCTCTGACTACAATGTTTCAAAGCAAAGATGAGGACTTGTGTTATGATAACAACTCAGAGCATACTTGTTCCCTAACCTCTGAGAGTTGTGGAGAGGCTTACGACTCAGATGCGGAGATGGCAGGAAGTGAGTCTTCCAGTCCTAGCCCAGAGAAAAGACTCTGTTCTGAGACGACGTCTGAGGCCTGTGATAGTATCAACAGTCTTCTCCACCACTCAGTCGATGAGAACACTATATACATCAGAGGAAACATTAATGACTTAATGTCTCAAAAAACCGGCTTCTGCCAAAAGGAAAGAACATCATCCCTGTGTGAAAGGACCTTCCCCGGTGATCGAAAAAGAACCACTTCCCCAGGACAAGGCAGTAGACACCAAACAGTGCAATCTAGAAAAGTGGCAAAGAAATCCTCTACAGCGCAGGGGCAGTCGAGGAGAGACTCCACTGATGAGGAGTCTTTTTCACCTCCAAAACAGAGGAGGAACATGTAGGAGAAGTAAACTGTAACTAAAACAGTAAACTCTCCACTGACACTCTCCAAATCATTTACTGGTAAATGATCTCCTAAGAGGGTAGAAATGACAATTATTTTATGCTCTTATTTCTAGCTCTATATCTTTTTCATACTGTAATATAAGAAAACTAGATGTACCACATAGTGGTTAATTTTTTAACTGCTACATTGTGCTGCATGCACTATCCAAAGAAAACATATGATGCTTCTCAGCTTTTGTCTATCCCTTACTCCTGCAACTCCTCCTAAACTTTGAGTCTTATATGATCTCCTCTTGGCTGCCCAATGGTCATTGAAACACAAATTATTGCTAATGTGTCATGTAAATTTTCACATTTTGTACAAAACTATGTTCTAAAGCCACACTCATCCTCATATGTGTGGGTGTGTGTGTGTGCGTGTGTGCTTGCGTGCATGTGTGTGTGTGTGTGCATGTGTATGCTTGTGAGTTTGAGTGTGTGCATTTGTGTATGTGTGAGTGCATGTGTGTGTGTGTAAATGTAAAAAATGCAGCTCCCAAACTGATTTACTGCACTGATGCACATGCCCTCATCCAGAAGCAGTGATCATAGTGCTCCAGGCAGCTACTGAAATGTATCAGTTGCAGCACTGCCTATGCATGTCAAATTTCATAAACTTTGAACCTTTACATCACAAGGTATTGGCACATGCATATCTTGAGATAGTGAAATATGCAGCACCAACATGGATGCAATTCCATGAAATTTGGCATACATACAAAGAATATGGTATCGATGTAGCATATCAAATTGCATTAACTTTGAACCTTTGCATCAGAAAATATTGATAGAAATTGTTTTGGCTGCAGAATTCTGATTGTAGTCCTTGAGCCAGAGGGGTCATCTGAGGGGAATAAGTCTCATAGTGATTTTTGTCAAATATCACCCTAAAGTTGAGAAAATAAGTGATAACATTGCAATGGTAGTAGCTTTTTGTGTGTTATCTTAACCAGTAGATATCCCCACAACACTTCCGCAGCTAATTATTTACATTATGTCAATATTGTTTTGTATTGTAAGTTTTCTGAAATATTATGTATAAATATGTAAATGTGCCATTATCTAATGAAATATGCAATAAACATACTTTATGCAATGTTAGGATTACCATGTTTTAAATTTCATGGGTCATTTACATACTTATACATAACATTTCAGAAAAGTTGCAATACAAACAAAAAAATACTAACAATCAGCTGTGGAGGTTGTGTGGGGATATCTATTCGTTTTTTTTTTAGCCCATTCAGATATTTCTCCATAGACATACAATGGACATAAACCGGCTGATAAAACACAAAATGCTACCCCAAATGCAATGTTATCACATATTTTCTAATTCTAGGGTGGTATACCTTCAAAAATCACTATAAGAGACTTATTCCCCTTGAATGATACCGATTGAACAAAATTAGGGGGTCTGGCTCAAGGACTATTGGCTGTTGGCAGCCATTTTGCTAAGTGAGCAAAATAAACATTAATGATCCTACATGACAAATTGTGTGCAGTTCACAACTTGGATTTACGTCTCTCAGTTGGCACTACACCACAAATGAGCAGTGATGGGATGGGTTGATGCACCTCCCTGAGACCAGTATGGCAAAAATATTTTGTAATTTTAGATGCAACAGCTGGCATGAGATAAAAGCAAGATAAAAATATTATATTATATAATATAACATATCATATCACTACATATCATCGTATCAGCTACATGTCCAAGTCGCCAAGTCCAAACTACATCCCCAAGTTTCAGTGTCCCAGGGTCAAATCTTTATGACCACGCTGCACTAGCAATAGCAGTAGTCATAATGAAGGTACACTTTAAAGTGAGACCTACTATCAAACAAAATGAGCCCTTTCCTATATAAGGTGGTTGGGGACTTAATATACATTATTATGATTATAATTCATAATTCTACATTTGTTGCATTCCATTAGGCAAAAAAAAGGATCAGTGCAGTACAAGTCATAATCTATTGTCTCCCCTTCCTGGAACTAACATCCACGTGTAGGTCACATGTTCAGTTCTATTTTGAGAACTTATGCCCCTGATCTCTCATAAGCAAGTCTAATTCATAAATCACACATTAAAGCTTTTTGGTTGTGTGCTGTAGTTACTGTCCAGTGCACCTAGCTATAGAATTGGCTGCAGGATTCAAATAACCAACCTTGTGTACTATTTCCACTATTTGTATGCATAGTTAGTCAAGCTAATATTTTTTGTTTTCCAAAAATAAAAAATGTAAACAAATTATTGGCCTCTATTCTGTCACATTAAATTATTGAGTTTGGTAAAAGTAATTGTATACTCCATTGATGACATGTGCTAAGTAAGCACACTAACATATTTATGAATAGAAACTCTTTTGAATATATCTGCTGATGATAGAAGGTGGATGATAAGCTTTACATATATGTATATGTGTGTATGTATTTGCGCAAATTTGTGGTTTGTTTGTGAGGATGAGTATGTGTGTGTGTGTTTATGTGTGTGTGTGTGTGTGTGTGTGTGTGTGTGTGTGTGTGTGTGTGTGTGTGTGTGTGTGTGTGTTTATGTGTGTGGAAGGAGAGGGTTATTCTCATACTGAAGTAAATAAATGTGTAGGCAGTGTAATCTCTATCTGGCAGGCAGGACTCCCTGTGTGGAATCCAGTATATTGTTCCTGCAGCGGGACTGATAAAGCCTCATTAGCATACAGAATCACTTGGCAGCATGAGCCACACTGCCTCCCATCTGCAGAAGCCTGATAAATCCACCACCCCCCTCCTCCCCTCTCCCTCCTTTTTCTCGCCCCCTTTCTTCTCTCTCCCTCTCTGTCGCTCACTCTCACTCAGACCTTTCCTACTCTTCCACAACTGCTCGACTTTACTGCTTAAACTGCTTCTGTGCACTATGTCTTTGGCAGGATTCTGCCATTTTGTTTTAAACAGCACTCTAATTCTCTCCATATATACTATTAAAATATTTGTGTTGTTTAGTTGAGAAAACAGATAATCAGCATAAACGTCACACATTTTGTGTGAGGCTTTCCATAATATTTGGGATGCCTGGAGCACAGTGCCTATACAATGGCAGGATATCCTGCTGTGTGCTGACCTTTACAGGAAGTTGTCACTTGCTAGAAGGAAGTAAGTATTCAGCTTATGGATTCCACAGCAGAGGTATGTGAGCTGTCCCCAGGTACAGCTGTCTCTTGACAATTACGGAACTTACGAACGAGCAATACAACCCAACATAATGTAAAAAATACATCTATTCATTCTGGCAGTCAAAATCAGTGTATGGACTGAGCCCACTGTCAACATAATCATACTTTATTGTATTTTATATAAAGATAATTCCTAATAATGTTGCATAACAATATGCTGACAGATATTTATCAAAGAACAATCAGGGTTGTTTATTTATATATTTATTACAAAACTGAGAGAACCTCCAGTGTAAAACATAAAAGTATGCTGCTGTGTACCTAGGGTAAATTGACTACAAAGAGGTGTAAAGAAATACCACAATCATCAAGAGAAAATATTTAGGAACGTGTAAATAGGAGGAATGTACCATCTAATACATGTACACTAATATGAAAATAAAAAATCTACATTTCTCTTTTGACCTCCTCTGTGTACCTTACAGGTCATTACAAAGCATTCTTGTTATTTTAATATCCAATGATTTATAGATTTTTATAATATAATAATACAGTAAATAGTCAGGAATCATGGGGGGGGGGGGTATTATGATGGCAAGTGGTACAGGAAAAAAAATGTAGCCTCTAACTAGAATTTAAAGAAAAAGGAGAAATCTTGACTTGCGGTATATCTACAACAGGACCTGTATATACTTTCTGTGAGTCCCATTTTCTTCTCCAAATTTCCTTGTGGGTAACTTTATAGTTCACTGAATTGAATACATTGCAAAAAATATTTACATGTAAATTTGGAAAGGAAATTAATTTGGAAAGCACCCACATATTTTTGTACTATTTGCCTGGACAAAAAAAAAGGATATGCCTACACAAATCACTAAAACATGGAATAGACGTTTCAACATCATACTGTACATTCTCACTACGTAGTAAGTACATCAGAATCTGCCATGAAGCCACAACCAAGGTTGTAGTCTTGTTACAGCGACATATTTTTCTAATTTACAGATGGTGATGGTGTGTTGTTGTACCTTTTTGGTGTTCAAAATAAAATGGCGGTACCTATTTAATCCGGACTCACACACATTTCAAAGCTGTATTGTGAATCAAAGATGGGTGATTATGGTAAATGGGACTCATGTGATTAGAGATACTCAAAAGGCAATGACAAAAACAATGCATGTGCCAAACTGTGTATGAATGCACAGTGAAGGCATGACTACTGCTAGACAAGACAGACATGGCTACTAGCTCTTTCTCTCTTGGGCCACCACTTCGGCAGACATCTGTTCCTGGATTGCTCATGCGCACCTGAAATAAGACCTGCAAACAACCCCACCAAACATCTAGCACAGTAATTTGTCAGTGAAAAACAAAAACACAAAAAAATCCATAATATAAGCCCCGTATACAGAGATAAGCAAAACCATCCCTACATATCCCTGGTTATATTTGAATAATGAAAGGGGTGTCCAGGTTGGTTGTATGCCTGCTTGTAAATATATGATTTCATCACTAAACCAATAATTGTGCCACATGTGTAAGTATACAGCAATGTTTGTGACCGTGCCAAGTGAAAGAACAAAAAACTGTATCTAAACCGATGCATATTCCACTTCTATTCACTCTGTGGCCCTTGTGTATCGACACATGTACATAACAGAAACTGAATAGTGTACATTGGCTCTCATAGTGTTGACTTATTGTATATAATGATGTTAAATATATTATTGGTCTAACAAGTATTTCTGTGTGTATTTTGATCATTTATTCTGTTGATTCTGTTTGCTTTCGTTCAACTTCAACTGGATCTGAAGACCCATCCTTGTGTCAGTAGCCGGATTTTCACAATGGAATTAGAAGCTTATGGTTGAATATGCTGCATTGCAGACTGCTTGGTACCATGCCAGCTAGGTATTGTTAATTTACGGAAAAAAATATTGTACTAACCAACAGATCAATGTAATGCTTGGTGAAGAGCAGACTAACAAAATTATACCGGCATAAAATTATAAAAACTGCAATGTTAGGAATCATGGAGAGTCATCTAAAGACAAGTTGTTTAATTTTTTGGCATACTAAGGACTGATTAGGTGACATTAACAAGGATGTTTTTCTTCATAAAACCTCCAAACAACCTATCAACATCATCACTTTTTTGTTCCCTTAGCTCTACCCTCATGATGCTGTGGGATGGCAGCCATCATAAAATGCACTAAATATACAAATACTTTCCATCCAAGTTATGTACTGTAATTATGATGTCAGTTATAATGACACTGTTTCAATCTTCAAAGTTGCGAACCTTGTCTGGCCTTATGGAAATTATTGTATGGCATCAATTGCACAAAAGCTTCTAATAGGTCTTGGTGTTTACTGTGTGGTGTGAGTGGTACAGCTATTAGGTTGTTCTGCCAGTAACATAGTGTAGGCTTAGATGATGGAGAGGGCCAAATGTGCAGGTATCATGGAAATGCTGATGTCAGACATGACTGCCTATTGTGGTCTTGGCATCCCACCAGTAGAATCAGACTTTCAACTTTCAACTTCAATATACATGAGTGCTAGGTGATCTCAGATGGGAAATGAACTTTAGGATTTCAAGGACAGCTTGACTGACTTAGTGAAAAAAAACTGCTCATCCTTCACATATCAGTTGGTATCCAGTATGTGCGTCTCCTGCGGTCTCAGCGCCCGCTGGCATCATCGCTGGCCCTGGCCGTCGTGTGTCCGTGCCGAGTGCGGGTGCTGCCCCCCCCTGCTCAGCAGCGCAGGCTGGGCAGGAGGTGAGTCCTGCTCTTCGGCGTACCCCTCCGAGCTGCCGTCTCCGTCCAGCAGGCTACCACAGCTGGAGCCGGGGGACAGCGCCTCCTGCAGCAGCAGATCCTCTCTGACTAGCCCGCCGCTGCCGCCTCCGTCCCCCCCGCAGTTGGCCACCACCACCCCCACTCCCCGGCCCTGACCAACAGCTGAAATTTCGTGAGCGTCGTCTTCGTCGGTGCCCGTCATCACGATGCCCTCGCCACCGCTGTCCTGATCGTTGAGGAGCTTGGTGAGGAAGTTGATGTACTTCATGGCCAGGCGCAGGATCTCATTCTTGCTCAGCTTCTTGTCGGGTGGGTGGGTCGGGAGGAGCTTGCGGAGCTCGGCGAACGCCCCATTCACGTTTTGCTGGCGCCAGCGTTCGCGGCTGTTGGTGAAGATGCGCCGCACAATCTTCGGCTCCCCAGCTGGGACAAGACGGAAAGAGGAGAGGGGAGGTTAAAATCAGGAGAGGGAGAGAGATGTTGAAATGCCGATGCAGTGTAGAGAAGGGGCCTCATCTGGGTGGTGTGGAAGGGTTTCTCTACTTGTTGATTGTCAAACATTGGTTCGAAGATACAGACAATGTTTGGCTGGCTGAATTAGACAAAGACAGATGAGATTTGATTAAAGGAGAGCAGAGATTTTATAGCCAGAAGGACATCTAATGAGGAGCCTTGTGGAAGACAAATCACATACCGATTGTTTTTTTAAACAACACAAGACAACAATGGAAAATGGGCTTATTTTCTGAACCTGGAAAGTAGAAAATGCATTCAGGCATTAAGATTACTCTCAATATTTGAGGTGTAACATTAAAAAGACCACATTAAAGGATAGGAATCATGATTATTGACATGATAGTGTGTAAGAAGTCAAACTATCAAACAAATAAACCTTTATGATGAATTTAAGACGAGAATTTAAGACGAGTCATGCTGCTTTATCTTGATCTGTTGTAAGTTCACCATGTCAGTGGAAAGTAATTCCACTATCCATGAATGACAAACAAAATCATATTTGGATATAAGCTACCTTAATCCTTGTAGCACTAATTGTATGCTTTGCATTGACTGCGGCAAATTCGCTGTTTTGAACAGCAGCCAGCTACCCCTCCTCTAGACATAACTAATACATTTATTTAGCACCACTGTTCTCTGTCCGTTAAGAGACATCTACATTAAAAAGAAAAGATGTAATATTGAATAGTAAGTTATGGCACACACATGGCTGGATAAAACACCCATTTATGACGTTCATACATATGACATACCTGTGGTTCATCTGTTTTTACTTAAATATAAACAATCACATAAAACATGTTGGTATGAAAATCTGGGGTAAACAAATGGTGAAATGCAAACTGGAGGGTGTTTTTTAAAGTGGCGGTGGAGGATTTTGACAATGAATAACAACACAGCAGAGTTGCATCTTACCATACTTATAAAGATCTAAAAATCGCCTACCCTCGTCGAGTTCAACCTCGTAAGGCGCGGGTCTGCGCTTTACCCTGCTACCAGGATACATTCCATACTGCTCCAACTCACCGCCAAAGGCACTGACAGGATTGGGGAAATATCTGAGTTTAGCACACTGGAACACATATCAACATGCAGACAGACACCACAGACAGCTCAAGCCATATGCCACATGTTCACAAATGTGCAGTTTGTGAAAATGCATACCACATACAAAATGGTAACACTCACATAGAAATTCAGATTTAATTACATTCAACAACTAAATACCACTAAACACTGCACACAAACATATAAGTACCTCAAATGCATTGAATCAGAATACAGAAGCAACACACACACACACACACACACACACCCACACACACACACACACACACACACACACACACACACACACACACACATTACACTTAGACACATACAGTAGCATTAATGAAGCTTTGTTTCTTCCTCTGAACACAGGCTATACCTGACTATACCATGAATGCTAATCCTATTTTAAATAAGTGGGAGATGGATGATTTCATCTTACTATTTGATCTATTTGCACTGTTGATTCAATTGTGATTGGCAAAGCCAAAACCTTTATGCCTTATATGATAAGGAAGGACATATACTCACCTGTTAATTGTGGCGAGCGACTGCGTAACGTTATTGTAGAGCATCGCTCTTGCCGGGAGAGGAAAAGCGGTAGGGCTCAGCTGAACCATTCGAGTGTCGTTTGGTGCGTCTCGGTGCGGCAGGGGCAAAGAAATAGGTGGCCTGCACAGTTCCGTTGTCTGCACCTTATGCTGCTCTGTCCAGTGGTTTCTTCCTTTTATATCATCCCTCCTGGTGAGTTCAATCACTGGTACTTCCTTTTTTAGATGGTGGGCGTAAGCTGTTCCCTTGGCATCGCCGTTGAGGATGCTGGTCCCGGTAGGCGGTTTATCAGAGTCCTCTTGTCTCTTGGATATGTCATTTGAACTAGGTTCGTCTTGGTTTTCGTCCTCAGACCCCCTGACGCCTGAATCCTCCGTCACCGAACCACTGGCATCGACATTTGGACTTTTCTTACAAGTCCCTGCTTCTGATTTTTCTTTCATTTTGGCAAGATGTGGCGCAAGAAAAATGGCAAGATATGTGTAATCGATGTCAAGGTTGTCTCCATATGCACAGAACTGAGCACCACCACTCTGAAGAATGAGGAGAGACCTTCTGTTAGGCTGCACGTGCTAAATGATTTTAAAAGGAACAAACATGTCGCACGCAGCAGAAAGAACAAGTGCATGGAGCAGTAGACTTACAATGTTTCACTAACCCTGTTATTTTTTCAGGATATTTGCAAATTCTGTAACCATTACAAGGTCTACAACATTTCAGGTAAAATGCAAGAAGTGATGGGTTATTTACCTTAGAGTCAGTCTACAACCTTAACTCATCTTTTTGCATTAAAATGAGCCCTAATTGACAACTAATACTTTTAAAATGGGCTTTGCGTACTAACTTGTGTTAAGCAATCCAAAATGATAGAAAAGAAAAACACATTATTTCAGATGTTTTGTCAGTTATTTTCGTCTCCCTAATTAGTATAGGCTACATCCCAGAGGGTTATCAGGTTATGGGACCTTATCTGTCCAAAGCACTGTTACAGATGAACTGCCAAAATAAAACCGTTATGACAGCAGGTTGTTCCAGGTCATTAAGCGTTATGGTCTAAATTCTGAATTCTTGCAGTCATCCACAGTGGGACAGGAAGATTTTCTCATAGCCTGTATAACCTATACGGCAGTATAGCCTACTGAATGGCAGCTCGCATTCTGGCCGTTTGTTTGTTTTAGTCTCTTAATTTTGCATACACTTTTGTGCAATTTTGCATTACACACATTCGACATTCGACGATTGGTTGTCCCAGCCCATAGAATGTAAAACGAAAAGTTGGTTGAATTCTTTCACTAGTGTTAATGGGCTATGAAGTTTTGATCGGACACAATTATGCAGCATTTGTGTTGACTGTAAACACTACCTTCGATCGTAGCTTACTGCATACTAAAACTTTATTAGTCCAATTTCACATGTTCTAGGTTGTAGCCTATATCCTGATAGATTATTTCCCTTTCGTTTCGAAAACGAACGAAATATTTGCTGGGGTGCAATTTAGTGTTTGTCCAGACTCAAGAGAGACAAAATATTTCGATTTTAGCTCTGTTTCCCTAAAAGATTTATGTGACTATAATTACAACAAATCTCTGAAACGCACCGCATCGAAAGTGAATATAGAAATAATAGGCCTTGTTGTTCTAATCATAGCCTACACATAGGACATAGGCCTGTTTTTCATGACCATATTCAGCTATTGATGACACATTCGCTACATTATAGACACATTTAAGCAAAATAATATTTGATACGCTCTACTTAAAAGTAATTAAACATTAAACATGTGGACTTACAAATGCCGACGTGATATTTCTTCTAATGTGCAAGAAGCCATTTTGTTTGGGGGTCATCCATGTCTAAGATTTTTGGAGCTAGTGAACTAGGCTACTGACTGGAACTGGAAGTGAGGTCTGTGCAATTCCTCATCGAGTCCAGCCCGCTGCGCGGCATGGGGAGCGGAACAAGGGCGCAATATGGCAAGGCAAGATAAGCGAACATGCCGTGGCCATTTCATACCCGACAAGCGTCTAAACCCCTATATGAGAAATCATTCAGTTTTATTGTTCCCATTTTACAACGGTTTGACAGAAATAAGGGAATTGGAAGTTGCATTTATTTAAAATAATAATAATAAAATTCCTTCACATAAAATCTGTATAAAATTGAGTCCTGATACACATAAAACGTATCACTAACAAAAATATCGAATTACTTAAAATCACTGTACATTCTGTTATATTACTGGAGAGAAAAAAAAATACACCTAGGTTAGCCTATACAGCAACGCCAAATCAACCCTTTAGGTGCACGGATGGTGGCATCAATTATTTTAAACGCATGGGTTTAAGAGATCAATACACAATATAGCCTATGTGTTTTAGATTTATGTGAAACCACAGTAAAGGCAATGTCGTATTATTGATATAATATCAGTGAAGCAGTAGGCCTAACTGTGGGAAAGAAAATCAAGATACTAACAGCAGTGGCGGTTCAGTGTTTACGAGCTAACCAAATTGCACCGTTTTCAGAGGCATCACAGGGATAAACCCTTGGGACCAGACTTGCAGGGGAGATAACGCTTCATCAAACCGGGCAAATATCAACAATGGCCAATCACCACAGCGCTGTATTGCGTGAGGTGACATCACATAGGCCTATTCATGTGAAGGCATACTGCTGAAGCATCATCCTATTGTTAAGCTTTGTTCTCCACATAAGTGGCAAAATTGATGATAAGACATAGCCTACCCTTTTGCCAGATAGTCTTGATACATCCTTAAATCTACGTATAGCCACCTAACCCCTGATTTATTAGATGGAATGAATGAGGAGCTCAGTATCGAATCGGATCCTTCTTTAGCCTATTTGTCAATCAGGCAAACTGATTGTCCAAAAGTTCGACAGTCAAACACGCTACGCGCTACACTCGTATATCATAACAATTTATTTATTTGTTACCAATTAGGCCTACATCAGTGGCATCGTGGCTTAGGCTCTTTTTAGAGGACTTTGAATACAAATTTATGCGTGAAATATATTTCAGATATTACATTTAAAAATATTAGATTCTGATAAGCCACCTGGTTGCAACGCCACATTCCTGGAAAATGCTACAAAGAGTGACCTGTTTAAATCAATTGTAATTCATCTCTAATTTCTCATTTGTGTTGGTGTGACAAAAACACAAAATTTAGACTGTGAGCGTGTGATATGACTGTCGGCATTAATTGTCCGGTCATAAACGATTTCACTCACAGGTTATGAACACTCACAGTTGTTTTACACTCCCTGGTGTAAGGAATATATTTTTAGGTCTGGTTCAAAATGTTGATCTTTGTCATTTCAGTCAGTGACTTGTCATTGACTTGTCATCTGCCAGGGAGAGGTTCTGTATGGTATGGCTTATAAAAAACGCACTATGTAGAATGAGATTAAGGTCATTGTAGCATTTGGGTACATGTAAAGGTGCAGGCTGATAAAGAACTCTAACATCTATTCTAGGCCGCCGGCATAAATGTCTATGAATTGGAGCAAAAATAAAATTTATTGATTATGTCATATGTGTCATATACCAACAGCACAGCTTTTGATAGTTCATTCCATCAGTCCATTCATCCTCCTCTGCAGCATTTCTGCACCCTTGTTAATGCTTGTGAGGAGCTTTGGAGGCTGCCCTCAGCTCTGGATCCAGCGATGAGGGATGATCCGGATGGATGCTGTGCTGTCGCGGGTCATCAGCCGGGTCACCTGCTCCAGAGACAGGCCAGCAACCATTTCCCCGTTCACCTCCAGAATCTCGTCCCCAACCCCCAGAAGCCCAGTGTAGATGCTGTCTGCTGAAGTGTCTCCCACCTGGTCCACAAACACACCTGAGAGGAAAAGCAGAGGGATCTTGGGTTATTCATTTGGAAGCATAGCTCTTTTCATGAAATTCTTGCACCAGTCTGGCTATATTGAATGGTACTAATTTCTTATGCGTGTATTTTAACGGTAAACATCAGTAATAGCATCACTAATAGCAAGTTCTAAGATATCCAAGCAATACACTTTCAAACCAGCAGGCTGCTCTGAGTAAGAGTCTGCTAAAGAACATGCAATGCAATATTATACAAATTGAAACTATTACACCAATACACATCATATACTGTAGATCAGTGTGTGATATCTGAAGCAACATAAATTATGGTTTCCTCCCAAAACAGCTTAAAGGAACAGTGGATAGTCAGATCTTAAAAGATAAAACATATTGCATTTTTAAGTTTATTGAGTCTTTATTATGGTATGAAGGTCTCAGCATTGGACTTCAGTATGCAACCCAGGTGAGGTGTTAGGAACATTACCTGAGCCTGGGCGGCCTTTACCCCTGGAGATTACGAATCCAAAGGGCCCGTTAGCTGGCCGACTCAGCTCTATGTGCAGGGTCCCATCCGGGTAAGCCTGGACCAGACGCCCTTGGGGCCCACGAGGGGCCTCCGGATCCCCGAGGCATGGATCTTGGTCAAATTCCCTAACAGAAAACAGACAGATGAATCGTGGATAAAATTAGCCTTTAATGTGTATTTACAATGAGAATGAATACAAATAAAACAAATATACACACACACACACACACACACACACACTAAAAAAACAAATACATGCACACATAGACATAATTTAAAAAAATTATACCTTGGAGCCAGATTATAGGGCACTGCTCCCAATATTGTTGAACGCTCTTTTAGCCTCTTTGGGGATTGGAGGCTCTGTACGGAAGAGACTTTTCTCAACTGGGCCAGAGGAGACTCCTGGTGGTGAAATGTGAAATTACAACCACGTCAATGACTACAATTACCCCTATCTAATGGTTTTAATGTAGTACTTATTAATAAAAGAGTAAACAAGCACACCAATAAACAATTTATATATCTGATTTGATGTATGTTCCTAAATTATCCAGAGTACCTTAATGATTTGCACAATTGTAGATATTTTGCATAGCTGTTTAATATTAATTTAAGGCTCTAGTCTAGTCAAAGAATCTATCATTTTAAGGTGAGTAGAAGCACACATCAATTATCAAACAGTTATTATACTGTGTCCACTTATTTTACAGCAGTTAACCTCACCGTGTGCAGGGACTGCAGGGATGGGGTCCTCTGCAGTCGAGTCCGGGGGCGGTGTGACGGAGAGGGGGAGGCCGAGGCGGAGATGGGGGCCGGGGCGATATGCCGGGCAGATGGCGAGCACAGGTGATCCATGCTGCTGGAGCGGTTACCCTTCACCAGCTTGCCCACGCTGTTGAGGCCCATGGCAGAGAAGAAGCGGCGCAGAGAGAGCTTGGATTTGCCCTCCTGTTCCATCATGGCCCTGCTGAGTTGTGTGCACATGGAAAAATGTACAAATAATCACAATGAGTATAATGATTGATAGCGTGATGATAAAAGGTGCAAAAATTGAAAATTAAAGGAATCAGTGGAGTCATAAAAGGAGAGATTCAGTATATAGGATCATTTTAGTGCAGTTCCATGCAGTTGTGAGAGATCAGGATCATGGGTGACTTAAGAGGTGAGACCCACCGAGCACTCTCTGGCATGTCCTCCCACATGAGCTCCGCCTTGCGGTGCTCTGCCCGGAGAAGCTCTGACCTCAGATCATCAGCCTTGGTTCCTACCCCGCAACGCAAGGCTGGCCGGCACTCTAGAGGGCCACCTGGAGCACAGGCACCTGTGAGATCCTCTCCGCCCAAGTGAGCTGTCAATGAAAAACCACACAGTGAGTCGCCAGCTTCAAATTCTCTCCTGTCATCATCAAATTCTCTCCTGTCATCATCAGTTTCTGAACCTCTCTTCATGTGAGTCAGCTGTGGTGAAAGCAGTCAGCCAGCAGATGGAGTAGTTCACTGTTGTGTTAACTGCATAACATGAAAGGTAATCTGAAAAATGCACAACCACTGGAGAACTGAAAAGCTACAGATGGAGTTAAAAGCTGGTAAGAGCAAATAAAAGAGACAAGAAAGAAAAGAAAAACAACATTCCCTCACTCACCTGGCACTGCCTCTGAGGAGGTATCCCATAATCCCTGAGATGGGAGGTCAGAGGTCATCTTGGCAGTAGTGTACCTGAGAGAAGACTGCTTGATACAGGGTGTGAGACCTGTAGAGGAAGTCCCTGCCATCACCGTGAGCTGCTCGTCAGCCGAGAGCTCTATGTGGTGAGGCTTCCCTTCCTTTTCCTGGTCCAGGTGGACAAGCCGATACTGGACGGAGGGCAGCAGCGTCAGCACACGCTGCCCACTAGCCAGGTTCTTGGAGGAGGACTTCAAGGCCGACTTGAGGGGTAACTGGGGAGACGAGGTGTCCTTAAGAATCCCAGAGCCGCTTGCTGCAGCCGGCACGTGTCCTAGCATGGACTGAGCGTCAAGTGAGAATGTCACCCCCTGGGGTGGCATGGGCATACTCTGGGTGTACAGAAGGCTGCCCTCCTCCATGCCTGCCCTCATTTTTGAATAGGAGTTGCGCCTCTGCGCCCACAGGTCCTGGCTGCGGGCGTAGGGGCCGAGGACGTGTCCTGCCTCGTCGCGCCTCTCGCCCTTCAAACTCCTCCTCCTTAGCTTGCCGAAGCCAGACACCTGCTCTCCGGCGCCTCCTTCACCTGCACCCCCCATACTGTCTTCCAGGGCTGCCATGGCAGCGAGGTCCGTGTCTCCGGCGTTGTAACTCTGCGGCTGGTCGGCCGGACCGGGGGAGACCCACTTGGGGACAAGCTTCCCTCGCCCATCAGCAGTGCTCAGGACAGGCTGGCCGTGTGCGTCTTTCGCTATAATGATTCCTAGGAGCGACCCGCAGGCATCACATTTACCAACAACCTCCTCCTGTGGTATGATCACCTGGTTTGCCGCTCCTTCGTCTTCTTTTCGGATGGTTGCCGTGGACATGCCTCGACTCTGTTCTGGTTTGGTTGCTGCATTTTGAGACTTGTCCGTCACCACAGGCCCTCGCTGCCGGACCCGTTCTAGGTACCGTCGCTCTGCTTCCCTCTCAGACTCGTCCTCAAAGCGCACACGTGTGGGAGACTGGCCGACCCGACGAGAACGTGTCCCGCGCTCACACTCTCTGCCCCGAACATCCACAAGCTTGATGGGGGCAATTGCTATCTCCTCCTGAGCCGCCACCAGGACGGCTTTATGCAGTGGAGGAGACCCAGTAGGCAGATCCCTACAGAGGAGAAAGGCCCACAAGGGATATAATGAGGTATGACTGCTATTTTAATGTTTTTCTCTCTTTTTTCTTTTTATGCTAGTTTTTAAGACTTTTATGTTGTTTTATGTGCATTGTAGCACTTTGAGGTCGTTGAATTGATGTAAAGTGCGTTATAAATAACATTTATTATTATTATTATTATTATTATTATTATTATTATTATTATATATGGACTGTGTGTCCTGGATACATTTTCAAACTGGCTCATTCAATCTTATGATTACATCTTATGATCATATTACATTACATTTGGCTGACGCATTTTTAACCAAAGCGACCAACAACATGGTAAACAGTTTAAGTTTTAAAGCAATTCTCATCAATTTTAGGACAATTTAAAAACGGTAGAGTACAGTAAGAATAAGTGCATCAGTGAGTGCTGTTTTTAACAGTTACGTGTCAGTTAAAGACGGCTGGTAAGTGCTAGGATCAGCAAGACTTGTTGTAAGTGGTGCTATGAGAGGAGATATTCTTTAAAGAGCTGGGTTTTCAGGAGTTTTTTGAAAATGGAGAGGGATGTCCCTGCCCTTGTAGGAACTGGCAGTGTGTTTCATCAACAAGGAACAACAGATGATAAAAGTTTGGATTGGCCTGAGCGTATAATCTAGATTCATTACACATACTATGAAATATATATATATATATAATTATAATTATTGTTATATAGGGGCAGCCGTGGCCTGCTGGTTAGCGCTTCGGACTTGTAACCGGAGGGTTGCCGGTTCAAACCCTGACCAGTAGGCACGGCTGAAGTGCCCTTGAGCAAGGCATTTAACCCCTCACTGCTCCCCGAGCGCCGCTGTTGTTGCAGGCAGCTCACTGTGCCGGGATTAGTGTGTGCTTCACCTCACTGTGTTCACTGTGTGCTGAGTGTGTTTCACTAATTCACGGATTGGGATAAATGCAGAGACCAAATTTCCCTCACAGGATTAAAAGAGTATTTATACTTATTATAAACTTGATGATTATGGTTTACAACTAATGGAAATCAAAAATCCAGAATCTCAAAATATTACAATAAAGAATTTTTGATACAGAAATGTCGACATGAGATGAGCTCTGATCTAAGTAAAAACACCGGCAATGTTTTCTCTTTTTAATCTTTAATCTCTCAGTCTATGCAGGGCTATGGACATCTCCATGATATTCATTTTTTCTGCACCTGTAAATGCAAGTTGCTGTTGTTGTTGTTGTTTGTCTTTAATAATGGTATGTTTGTCTATTTTTGGTATGTATACCAAAATAAAATATATTTTTTGACAGCAAAAGGCATATGTACCAACATCCTTAAATAGTTAAATATGGTATAAGTTGGCAAATGTTTATAGATAGACTACACTCAACATGGTGTTAGCTAAACAATATGTGCTGTACAATGTCCATATCTGAGCACCTTCACCTATGTAAAGACAACAACCTTTATATATAATACATGTAAAATACTGGTAATGGATATACACAAATGTATCATCCCATAGAGGAATTGTACCTGCATATCTCATCCTGGACTGCCACCATGACGGCCTTGTGCAGTGGGGGAGACACAGTCGGTTGATCCCTTCAGAACAGAAATATGCACAGTGTGTTTACCCAGAAAATGCAAAATACCATATCAACAAACTATATTAATAATTAATATAAAACTAAGACATGCATATACTATGCATGTAAAGTAATTGTATGTTTGCACAAATAATCTAATCAATATGCTGATAATATATTGCTGATTCGTACCTGCATATCTCCTCTGGAGCTGCCACCAGTACGGCTTTAAGTAATGGGGGAGACCCCAGTGGTACTTCCCTACAAGATAAATATTCACATTCTTTTTAATGACAGCATATGCCTGCTCGTATCAAATGGAAAGACTGAAGAAACTGTTGTAATAGTATCATTTTGACAAACTCAAAATAGCTACAGCTACTTCAAAGTATTTTCATGACATCAAGCACTGACTTAATGTTGCAGTATTTAGCATGCTAGATATTGGTTGATTAGTGAAAGCTCTTGGTTTGTTAGACAACATCTTAAGGCTTTTTGTGCTGTGAAGCTGTCAGCTGTCCTTTCTTTTTCTTTTCAGCATTTTTATCTGAAATCTTAAACTATCTGATTCTATTATTCTATTTATGATTACTCTGATTAATATACAAAACATTGCACCTGCATATGTTATCCTGGGATGCTGCCATGACAGCCTTATGCAGAGGGGGAGAACCTATTGGCACATCCCTACAAGAGAAATATACACACTCATTCAGACAAACATTGCCCCTATAATAATGGTTCAGATAAATACACAATGCATTTAACACTCCAAGAGAGAGATTTTTACACGTATTATCATTAACATTGCGGCTATACAACAATATCAACATTGCTATGATACCATGAACATCATACAGGGAACTACAAAAAATTAGCAAAGTCCTGAGCATCATCCAGCTGAATAAAGACATGTTACCTGCATGGCTCCTCTTGAGAGTCCCCATGCACTGCTACTGCCTTATGTTGTAAGGGAGAGCCAGACTGCAGATCCCTGCTGAAGAGACATGGTTGAACTCAATAAGGTCATGGTAGCTAAAGTAACAGGTATCCAATATATAATGCAACCAATAAATAAATAAATCAGAATCAAATTACATATTATGGAGGAAATGCGTCAGAATGCAAATGTTTTCTAAGACAGTTAGAATGAATATATTGTAAGACATCTGGAAGGAATACAAAAAAAAAACATGACTATTAGGATAACTGCAATGGAATTAGCTGTATATTGGTTTGAGGAAGATAAAGAGCAATACATTTTTTGTATATTATAAAGGGTTGATATTCTAGAATATCAAGATGTAGGGGGTCAGTAAGGTTAAATGTCTATTCAACTAAAAATCAAAAAAACTAAAATCAACCATTACTGACAATATAACTTAGCAATGACAAGCAATGCATTACATAACCTAGTAAACAACACAAGTGAAGCTCCCTAAGTCTTTTACCTGTTTGCCTTTTCTTGGGCCACCTGCACAGCCTTATGGAATACAGGAAGTTCCCTAAAGGAGAACAAAATATCATGTGTCATTAGGCTACTCTACTCCCTCCTTCATTATCCATCATTCATAAGAGGGTTGAATCCAAATATAACAGCAGCTTGGTCCTCAATATCAAAATTGTTGTCTAATAATCTGCAGTGTCGCATTTCTATTGTTAAAATTCTGATGACATAAGTATTTAGTGCTCCTAATGTTAGGGTTCAGTATATTGATTAAATCCTTTGTATTATGAACATATTTTATTTTGGGAGCATTTTAGTAGCCTGCAGAATATAGGTCAGGTCAGCACTTTAAAACATAAGCTTTTAATAAATTGTTTATACTGAAATGCCTTGAAAAAGCTTTTCAAAATGTGTTATCGGTGCTTAATGTCAGCGATGATCACATCAGAGTATGTTGTTGTTATGTAATAATATACAGAATGTCATTTTCCTAGGGTTCTTTTATTTAGTCAGTGTATGGTGCATATGCTTACTTGTTGACTCTTTAGAACGTGTTGGCAGGATTTATGGATTAACATGGGCGTAGAAAAATAATTGCAACATGTCACAAACTTGATTACATAACACAGACAGTCCAGTGCAGGGTCTCAGCCTGTGCTGAATACTACTTGGGTTTCATATTGCACGTAAATGCCGATGTAAGGGGCCGTGATTATGGGACGACCAGTAATCTATTACACAACCCCAGGCTGTGTCCAACACCCTGTGAGGAAGACTCAAGTGACACTGTGGGGCAGAAATAAGACAGAGAGAGAGAGTGAAGTTCACTTACGGGACCTTTGCTGGACCAGTGCGGACAGACTGTTCACCTTTGGGTAACTGAGATCGGGCTTTCAACCTCGCCCTCTCAAGCAAACGTTTGGCTTGTTCGTGACGAGGGCTTAGAGGCAGGTCGTCACTTGTGACTATACATCTGAAACGAGGACATGTTACATATTGTTTACACAGTATGGCTTTTTTTTTTACAAAAAGCAGACACATTTATGAGTATATCATACACTTATAATACGTTATAACCGCTAAGCACATTTAAAAAAAAGATCTTGACCTATATCTAATTGGCAGTCCAAAACATTTAAATAATCATACCATGCATGATCATTTAATAAGCATGTAAATTCGTCTGACAGCCAAAATGTGTTTGCATAATACTTTACATAAAACTATTGAATAACAATGCTTGTTTCCAATTTCAAAATATATAAAAAATATGTTGTGACACTGCTTGCATGACTTACCAGGAAGCACAAGCTAAGCTAGCACTGAAGTAAAACCCATAGCACTTCCATGTAAAGAGACAAACTCTGGGTGTGGCCATATCAACACCATCATCTTTCAAAGCTGCTTTATGTAATCTCTTTAAAAGCATGAGTGCTACACTGTGCTGTATTATGCTGCGTATAGGAAAGCTGATCTTATCTCTAGGTGATTACGAAATGTTTTTCACAAGTAACTTACACGAGTAACAGCCTCATGTTGTAAAGGAAATTAATGATATTGTCTTATGTGCAGGGATAAACTAGATGTCTGGATTTATATGCCACTGTAAACACATGCTATAAACAATGTTGATCATTGAAAATAGAACAGTGAAGATAATCATACTGGGTGTATACAGCATACATAATGAGTGTCTATAACTGTATCATATCAAATGTGTTTTACCTGTAGATCTGTTCAAACTCATATGGGGACACAGTGTATACCAAATCACTCTCTCCTTCATTAAGCATACCTAAAGATAAGACAGCAACAATCATATTCATTGGTAAGATGAAAACAATATTCCTCTCATAAAAGCTAAATAAACTAACTGTTGCTCAACTATTGCTAAATAAATGTTCACATTCAAACGTTGTACAGCCACTTGAAAGGAGGTAGAGCAAGTAATTCAGTTTTCAACAATATATCCTACTGTAAATGTTGAGTTGCTATGGCACACCCATCCAAGTGACTTTTCAGAGGGATGCAACAATGGAGAACAAATCATTCACACCCACTCACTCTCTGACCCGAGGTCTGCCAGTCAACAGCGCCTGCACATCTGGTTGCATAAGGCTCCCAGGGGGAACGGCTGAGCAGAGGGTGGCAGATTTCAGGCACTCGGTTCACTGTGCAGTATTAAAACATAGCGCTGTGACTGGGCACTGCCACTGCAGCTCCCGCTCCTGCCCCCCGCCCCTCCCCCAGGCCTCTAATCACGGCCAGCGGGCAGCACATCTGCTCACACTGGCTCTGCAGAGAGAGTGGGCTCTGCATTGGGTGACCTGCTCGTGACCAGGGGTGGAGGGTCTGACTGTCATATGCACGGTGTACATTCTGTACAGAACATTGTGGCGTTCAATGTGTAAGCACAGGATAAGGGATAAAGGATAAAAGATGGGGGGAGGGGGGGGGGGGGGCTCAAATGCACACAGGGCACCAACTGATCTCAAAAGCAACCTGTGAGGTACTTTGCCTCCTGCCATCCAGCTGAATAGAGTGTATTTATAGTAAATGAGATGATGAGACGAGTAAGATGAGTGAGTAAAGGCATGTACATTTCATCAGCAACTGAACAAGGCCTCGCAGCAGTGTTCAATGAGTTTGACCTGTAATGTATTCCTTTCAAGTCATTTTGTTTAAGAAACTGACTGAAATCCTACATAAAGTCCAACTAAACTATCTTTAAGGCTGCAAAAGCATGCTTCCTTAAGGCTTACAGCGGACCTACTAGCTTACCCGTGCTTTCTGTGCCCCTGACATCATCCTCTTGAGAATGGTGCACATCTACGTCAACCGCGGTCCCCTCTGTGCCTTTAGCATTGTGCCTACGGAGCATCTGCACCTGCCTGAGAGCTCTCTTACTCCTCTCCATCCTCTTACGCAGAGAGGGTGTCCTCTCTGGAGGACCTATGTTCTCCAGGCTGTCAGCTCTCCACAGTCCCTCAAAGGACTCAGCTGCGCTCGCCTCCTGTTTCCAGCACCTCCGGAGGTGACTCTCCAGGCTGTCGGAGTGATGGAGCTGCCCGTAGCTGTCCAGGTCCACACACCCCACTTTCATCTTTGGTTTCCCCTGGGATCCATCGGCACCTGGAGGTGGCATCTCCTTTGAGGCATTCTCTCCGTCCAAGACGAGCGTCTCTGGGCGAGCGACACGCCAGAAGCCTTTTGGAGGTGCCCAGGGTCTGGAGGAGGGGGAGGGGGAGGAGGACATGGTTGAGGAAGTCCTGGATGTGAGGTCATCCCCTTGCAAATCTCCAGAGCCATCTGTCAGAAGACTTTCTAAACTGGCTCCCTCGCCAAGGCCTCGGGTCTGGCCTGCTACACTTAGGAAGGGACTTTCTCTGCCCCCTTCACTCTCTGCTGCTGCCAGGGCTCTCTGCTCCATGAGGGCCGAAGGCTCACTTGCAAAGACACCCCTCTGGACCTGATCCGTTCCCTCTTCGTCACTGCTGCCAGGCATGTCCAACTCAGGCTGGTGCATTGAAGAGAGGGACAAGGCCTCATCTCTTCTCCTCTGCACAAAAAGCAATTTGGTATCTTCATCGTTGCACTCCTTTTCCAGTATTTTGTCTTTTTTCTGGGACTTGGCCTTGACCTTGGATTGTAAGGCATACACCGCTGATCCAGGGAGAGGAGGGGAGGAGCCAGGTGAGAAAGAAGAGGATGAAGGTGTTATTGGCTCAGACATGGTGAGAACGTCCTGCATGTTGTACGCCAGCTGAGTCACTGTCTCTGGTCCCTTGATTTGTAGCACGGGCCGTGGGGGACGCTTTGCTCCCATTGTAAATTTTCTACCTTCCATATCTCTCCCTGAAAAGAACAGGTAGAAAATCACTCTTAAAGAATACGAAAATCACTCTTAAAGAATACCATGTTGTTTGCGGTTAGCTGTTTAGACCCTCACTTGCTTATTCACTGATTTAAAAAGGATTAAAAACTCAGTAAGATAGTTCTCATGCGTCATCATAATCAATGTTTGGGTAATGCAAATGCTGTTACTAAACAGCTTTAACCATGCAAACCATTTTCTTTCTAAACTTGTTTTGGAGAGAAAGAAATTTAAAAACACACCAATGCACATAGCCAACCGAAAACCTTTTGTTAAATTCATCAAATAGGATGTAATCCTAAACAAATTGTATTTTTTTAAATTAATCATAAGAATTCTTCTATCAGATGCAATTTACCCAAATAATAACTGACCTTTTCCATCAACCTGTCATCATAACCTTTAAAAACAGTATCAACATGCTATTTGCATGCTTAATAAAATAAACATTTTGATTCTCACCTGCAATTTGGATTAGAGACGTTGTTTTTCACACAAATTCACGGCTCATATTCCCACATCAGAAAACAGGACAAAGCATCGTATAGACCTCCATGTTGCCATTTGAACATCCCCAGCGTCATCTGGGTCATCTAAGCATAGGCTATCTCCGGCTTTCTCCTTTTGAATAAAAAATATTTCCACAGTACCCTACGGATTCTCTTACCATTCTGTCACTGAAGTTGGACAGCATTTACCCAGTTCACTCCTGCAGTGAGCAAAGCTACTTCTAACCTACACATACTCTCTCTCCATATTCATGATTGGTCTGTTAATCCCCGCAGAAATCATACGGATTAGACAAAAATGGAAAATAAATGCGTGCTTTAATTCCGTTGTTGCCAACTGTAGCATTCTGTTGCGTAAGTCTGCAATTCACACGAATTCAGTTTCACGCAAATTAAAGTTAACCTGAAATCTCGTGCCCTCTTAAACGTAACCCTGTCAGTCATTTACTTGTCATGTCGTCTAACAAAAATAACGTCGGTTTGATTTTAAAATCAGCACTGTCAGAGGCGAAAGCACAAGAGCATATGAACTCCAGAGCAGCCTATGGTTACAATTACGCGAGATAATATTCCGTTAATAATCGGATTAACTGCTGGCAAATTCTGTTTCCAAATCTCTACCTGGAATCACACTGTAGCCTACTCTAGCCTCCACTGATCGGAAGAGGTGGACTATTTATAAATGAGCATCAGCAACGGTCGAATCGGACAGACTATCAGAAACAGAGCTAGGCCTAGACCCTGCAATGTAACTTTAGATAGCAAATATTTCATTGGTAAAAAGTTGAATGCAAGAGTGTATGATAATGTATATTATTACAGAGAATCACTGCATGCATTTTTTCTAGGTTATGAAGATAGGTGTGTGTGTGTGTGTGTGTGTCTTTTGCAGGGGTGCCAGAAGAGGCTAGCCTGGGCCCGCCCACCTAGATTTTCATTCATGGAAATCCAGGGAAATCTAGTCTGGTACACCTTAATAAACCTTCCCTTATAGTCCAGGCAAACTAACTCATTTTGGAACCAAAAATAGAAGTAATTGTAAAAAAAAAAAATGTCAGCATAGATTATTTCTATGAGGTGTCCAGAACAACATACTAAAAGTCCTAGAATCCTAGTTGAGGAAATATGTTTAATTCTCATCAATCCAAGATGTGTGCCAGTAAGGCCAGACAACAATACACCCCAATGGGGCTATTGTATTCCTTTACTCCTATCAAAATAAAACTTTATACAATAATCGTATCCATGAAAAGTACATTTTTTTGTATTACAAGTTTCTTTGAAAATGAATTTGAATATGCAAATGAGCTATACACTAATCAAAATACCCATACAGGCTTAATTTTTTCCATTACTCCTACCACAATAAAACTTTACACAATGAAAGTCTACATGAAAAGTAAAACATTTTGTGTTAGAAGTTTCTTTGAAAATGAATGAATATGTAAATGAGCAATATACTAATCGAATATGCCTAAAATACACCCTAAGGGGCTTATTTTTTCCTTTACTCCTATCACAATCAAACCTCACACAGTGAAAGTATACATGAAAATCAACATAGCAGCTTTGTCCTATAGAAGACCTACATTACAAAGTTTGAATAAAGTTTCTATGTGAAACGATTCAAGCTGAATAGCAAAAACCAAAAGTGATCAGCGAAAGAAGAAGCCTAGGAAGAACAGAACAGTGCCTTTTCATGCACTGTAAAAACAGGGTCTAAATAACTAACACATTAATGTCCATTCAATAAGTTACATGCATAAACATGATACATTTGAAGTCTCTTGCCACACTTACCTGGGTCACTTGCCACAAAAAGACTTATAGTGACCTTAAGAATTGATTGCACAAACTTGCCTCCAGTTGCTTTCTATTTTTTTTTTTATTTGCCAACAAGTCTTATGACATTCCCCCACAAATAACATCAGAAGAAAGTCAGAATAGCCATCCCATTTTAGTCATTAGTAACGCGGTGAGATTACATTTTGGGCTGGTAGATTTACAAATGATTGGCACCACTTCTGGGCTGGATTCTCATACAATTCTACTGTATATATTATGTTTACGTGGAGAAGGTTGGCCTCGGACACTGGAAACAGACACAGTGTGTGTGTGTGTGTGTGTGTGTGTGTGTGTGTATGTCTGTGTGTGTCTGTATGTGTGTGTGAGTGTATGCATGTGTGTGTGTGTGCATGTGTGTGTGTGAGTGTATGCATGTGTGTGTGTGTGTCTGTGTGTGTGTGCGCATGTGTGTGTGTGTCATACAATTCTATATATTATTGTTACGTGGAGAAGGTTGGCCTCAGACACTGGAAATAGATACAGTGTGTGTGTGTGTGTGCGTGTGAGTGAGTGTATGCATGTGCGTGTGTGTGTGTATGTGTGAAACCAGAAATACTAGATGAAGTCCGCTGTAGTTGCAAGAAAGACTACAGCACAAAGAGATGCACATGCAAAAAACATGGACTCTCTTGCACTGCCATTTGCGGAGAATGTCGTGGTACTAGCTGCACAAACTCACAGTTGCCTAATTTATCAGATGAATATGACCCAGAGCGGAAGAACTAAGCAAAGAACAAACTAGGAACTGATATAGGGAGCCTCAGAGAAGGGGTTGAGGATCCACGCTGGATTAAAAACAAAAAACATTAAAAAATAAATAAAAAATAAAAAAACACACAAAAAAACTCTCCCCTAATTGTTGCTACCTTGTCGTGGTGGGGAGGCGTGTATGCCTCTGTGACCCTGAAGACTATACCTCTGGGGGTTATACCCCTGGCAGGTACTACCAAGCCAGGCCGTTTTCAGGTTAGAGGCCAGTCTAAAAGCAGCATTGCCATAACCCATTGGGAGTAGGATGATTGGATGAAGATTGGGCCGATGTATTTGTCATACATATGAATGGTGTTTCTGCCTATGCAAATTGTTACATATTCAATAAGTGTGGAGCTCATGCATTCAAATTCATGCAGCTGAATATGCAGCTATGCATATTCAAATTAATTTCAAAAGAAACTTGTAATACAAAAAAAGTTAATTTTCATGTATACTTTTACTATGTAAAGTTTTATTGTGGTAGGAGTAAAGGAAAAAATTAAGCCTATTTGGGTGTAGCATATTCGATCAGTGTAGCTCATTTGCATATTAAAATTTATTTTCAAAGAAACTTGTAATACAAAAAAAAATACTTTTCATGGATATGTTCATTGTGTAAAGTTTCATTTTGATAGGAGTGAAGGAAAAAAATAGCCCCATTGGGGTGCATTGTTGCCTGGCCTTATTGGCACACATCTTGGATTGATGAGAATTAAACATATTTCCTCAACTAGGATTCTAGGACTTTTAGTATGTTGTTCTGGGCACCTCAAAGAAATGATCTATGCTGAAAAAAAATATTTTACAATTAGTCTGTCGTAAAACATTACTTTGCCTGGACTATTAGACACGGAAAATGTCAGGCTAGTCAGCGATGAGATGGGAAGACGAAACCGAAACGTATTGTGACAGAAGCAGCAACACCTGCAAACATCAAAAAATGCAGTTGGAAAAATATGAATTAATAAAAATAGTAGACCCACATACATTGTTTCCTGACTGTTGTTGTATGCTGTTAATTGTCAGTTTGTAAAGTTTAGGCAAAGTAGGAAGCAATGTTAGGATGATGTGATTGGTGGCTAGACCAATGATTTCAAAGTGTTGCAAGTGTTGGAAACTTACCCAATAGAGAGTCACCACACTTTATTCACTTTGTGAATGAGTCTGGATTTTTCCAAGCCAACAGGAAAGCTGGCGATTCCAAGGGCCTTACAATGACAGAGAGCCCCCAGAACATATGTCAAGGATCGATGGTGGGGGCCCAAGTTACTACAGTTGAGGCCAAATTTGTTGGAATTTGTTGAAAGAATAATACAAATTTACTTAGATAGATAGATAGATAGATAGATAGATAGATAGATAGATACTTTATTGATCCCCAAGGGGACATTCAAGCCAAGGGGAAATTCAAGGGTCATTCAAGGGTCTTAGTCATTCTCAATTCAGAATTTGAGTCTGATACTGCTCCATTGGGACGTGAATATGGGGCGTGCTTCACCGATACAGGGGTAAAAGGCCTCTGCACTCAATTAGGTAGACCTCATCAATCAGAGCAACCAGATAGCCTACTGTGACACCTGTAGGAAGAACACCCAAACCATCCTCCCACTGCGCAAAGAGACCTATTTTGGACATCCAATTTCAGGTGCAGATTGTAACACCTTTTTTGTTGATTGTAGTACTCGAGTCGTCTCGAGACCGATTTCTGCTTTCTTGGTCTCGTCTCGGACTTGTTCCATCAAAGACTCGGTCTTGACTCAGTCTCGGACCACAGTGGGAGGAAAAGGACTCGTAATTTCACCTGCTGACCTACAGACACTCACCGGCAGCAGAGCCATAGAGATACAGTAAATAAACGGCTCTGACGGCAGTATCTTTGCATTGCACCATGGGATGTCATTTTCAAATAATGCCCTTCAACATTGCATTTTATTATTATTGTTGTTATGTGTTTGAACATAAAAATATGAACATAAAAAAATGCGTTAGTCTCGAGGACTCGGTCTGAAATTACGAGTCCTTTTCCTCCCACTGTGGTCTTAGACCGAGTCAAGACCGAGTCTTTGAAGGAACAAGTCCGAGACGAGACCGAGAAAGCAGAAATCGGTCTCGCGACCGGTCTCGAGTCCGAGACCGGACTCGAGTACTACATCACTACATCAGACGTCTAATGTTTATAGGCTCCTTCTCCACAAATGCCTTAACATTGTTTTCTGGTCGTTTTTTAACGTTATTGCACTGTCAATGTCTTGTACAACAGACGCGATAGCGAAAATCTAAATGTCTAGCTTATAGTGACAGGCTTTTTGTTGCACACAAAATCAACCAAAGTGCGCTTAGGAGACGTGATAGATGAGGCACCAGTGCTCATCTGTCCATCATCGTACAAAGCCCGCCCCAAACAATTTGATTGGTGCAGTCAATTCGAATCGCTCTGGCTCAGGTTCCAATTCTGGCTCTGGAACAAGTCCAGACCAAATTTACAGACCTCAAATTTTGTGGGCGGGGTTAAATTCCCGTTGGCTTCCAGGCATAAGGTATAAAAAAAAGAGGGGGGGGGGGGGGTGATGCTGTGGTGCAACTGGCCACCACATTCAGGTCTAAGTATACCACATTCAGCTAAGTATGTCCATGGCAACCCGGGTTCGAGTTCAACCCAGTCATTTCTTGATTCCATTCCATCCCTCTCCCACTCGCTTCTGCTCCCCTCACTTTCTCAAAAAAGGCAAAAGGCCAAAAATATACACTTTATACACTCTAAAAAGTGATTGACATTTTGTGTCAATTTCAACACAGCAATTGTGTGGCTGGCTGGGTGAAAGACAGTTTAAAATACAATTTTTTAAATAAAAATTTTAACACATCACTTTTTAGAGTGCTTTGTTTATTTTGCAAAGATACACTGAAATGGCACGTAAAAATGTGCTTACCTGTAAAAAAGCTGGATTATAGTGATGTTTCAAGCAAGCTGTTTCACCTTTATAGTGTTCAGCCATTCAGCCTATTTAAATGGAGATAGTAGCCACTCTGTAGTTTGATATCATTATGTGTACCACACAGAAAATGAACCACAGAAGGCAGATTTGTATAAGGAGATCAGAAAGAAAATTATATATACACATTTTAAAGGTAAAGGCAGACCATCTACAAAGCAGCTTGATGTTCCTGTGACTACAATTGCACAGACGTTTCAGGTTCATGGACTGTAGCCAACCTCCCTGGATGTGGCCACAAGGGGAAAATGTGCCCTAAACTGAACAGAAGGATAGTAGCTCCCAGGTCAACCAGGGTACATCAGTGTCTGATCACACCATCAGTCACTTTTTGGACAAAAGCGTGCACTTTGGAGGACTCCACTGAAAAACCAGTGTAGAATTAAAAGCAGTCTGAATAAAATACATATTGTGAAGTCAAAAATTCCTCTGGTAGAAATGTCTTTTGGGTTGATGAGACAAAACGTTTTGGTACGTCACATCAGCGTTATGTTCACAGATGAAAAGTGATGAATTCAAAGAAAAGACCGCCATGCGTGAACCTTGAAAGAGTCATTCCCCCTTCCATGCTTAGCCCCCTGAAAGCCAAGTAAGCCGAAAGCAGTTTTTGAATCGACAACGATGACTGCACCTAAGATGACAAAATGTATGTGGCATTTTGGTCTCAAAAGAAACTGCATCAACCAAGTTTAAAACCAATAATTTGTTGTGTGGCCACCAAATGAAAACTATAGCCAAATGCAAAAATCACACTTCAATCATGATATCTTATGAAGAGTACTGAACCTACTTTGCAAATTTGGCTATGATGACTATAGGGCCCGTGTGTGTGTGTGTGAACTTGATAATAAAAAAAGTTTTGAATCTGAAAATGATAGGCCTATAGGCCTACGTGAATATGATGTGATTGTAGGCAATCACACTGATTGACATCAAGGGTGTCTGAAAAACTAGGTTACATTTGAAGATAGATTTTTTCACTTTTCACAACAGAGGGCCAGGGGCTGAAAACACGGATGTGACAAGTAGGAGTAGCATGAACAAGAGTCTAAACTTCTAAATCTGTCAGAATGTAGCCTAATTGGCTAGCCTATAGACCTGTATGCCTAGTTTAGTTGGTGGTTTTGTCTAAAACGGGAGATTAGATGAGAATCTGAGAAGTAATACCGTGCCAAAGAATCCACGGATTGTCCTGAAGCTTTTACAACAGGCCAATATGTTTTAACGTTTATTATATCGCGAGATGGATGCAATGGGAGCGCAGAATGTCATTTGGTAACACGACCCCATTTGAAAGCACCATTGGTGCTAGTTGCTCCATATGACCACAAGGGGTAAATTCGGGTAGATTCCGCCCTTTGCCAGTTAGCGACTCGACTCGTTCGCTTCCTTGTTTAACTTCTGCTGTTGGCAGTTTTTGTCAGCAACTCCCCAGGAACTTCGGTAGCCGCTAACGTTACATGGTCGACATGGCGACCGACAAAATAACGCGACGTTTTCTGAAAAATAGATGAAGATATCCACTATTCTTTGAAGCAAGTAAGTATGCACTAGTTTTGTTAGGTATTTGTAGCAATGCTTGTGGTCTCTGGGTGTGGACTAAAATCTCAGATAAGAGAATAAAATGGCCAATACATACAACACAGGTTAGCTAGTAAGAAAATGCTGGCCTCTGTTCTTCTTAGCTACTAACGTTAGGATGCTAGAACATTAGCCGCCTATGGATAGCCAGCCGGCGGTGTTGTTTGCCGAGCTACGTTAGCATGGTTGTTTCTGTAGACTGACGAAGGTTGGCTATCCCCTGCTGTTGGCTCCAGTTAATGGTAACGTTAAATACATCTACAGATATCGCGCTCATTAATTTAAGGAACTGTTAGTGATTGGCGCATGAACTCCATTAAAAGTTAGCACGTTAACGTTAGTTATTAGCTGGGGGAAAGGTACGAGTGTTTATGAATATTGGAAATCCTATCTCATAGATGACCAAGTGAAATTGTAGCACCGTGGCTAACGCTATCTGGTTGCCTCCCGTAGCAAGAGCTAGCAGCTAGCTGACCGAGGCAGTGCTATTTATTTCGATTCGTTAGATCACCACATTAGTTTCGTTTTTAACGTAATTTATTTGTGAGATATCAGATAGTCTACTAGAGATTACAAATGCGCCCTTGTTCCAGACAGTGATAGCCACTCACAATTTGATGTAACGTCACTATACGAATCGGCAAACAGTAACGTTATGTTAATGTTACATAATCATGCAAGATGTTTCTGGTAATTCAACTAGCATGGCTAACTGCCGTCTGTCTAGCTAAGGCTAGCTAGAATCTAGCTATTTGTTTGACGTAACGATATATTTAACAGGAACGGTATTTTTACTGTGTTAAATGAAACGAAACTTCCTCTGTTCTGTCAGACATGGTACGTGATATTGTGCAGCTAAGGTTAATTACTAATAGAAGGTACCCTGACCACCCAGTATGTTTGAGATGAAAACGGCTAGTCAAATGAGGTGTAGCTAACGTTAAGCATAGCAAAATTGTTGTTTAGCGTTAGCAAGCATAGCAAGCTAGGACATGGTATCCTGCCGGTTAGGGAACATTTACTTATCGATAGTTGGGTAGACTACGAACATAAACCTGCTTAAGGTTGATTCTTTCAACAGTTCATATCTTAACATGCGAATGTATGTCGAGGACTTGTAGATTTAACATGCACGCTATTGTGGAGTTTCAAGCCGCGACATTTTCCTGGATAACAACATTTCTCCGCCTGTTACACAAGCTAACGTTACTTACAGATAACGTTAGTGCTAGCTATTTAGCTGAGTTGTTGGGCTTTCTAGTTTACACGCCTATTTTTAGCGATACAAAAATATGACGGCAAACGCTATCTTATGCTATAGGTATTTGATTTCAAACTGAGTGAACGAAACATAAGGACATAATTAGGATGCGCTTGGTTATCATCACGTTAATTGTTAAGGTTTTATGTAAAACCAGATATTATCGTGTGCGGAGCCGGGATATCCAGATGGGAAGATCCTGTCTAGAGTTTTCTGGTGCGCTGATGTTTCATGATTAGCCATTTCTTGGAAGTGTACATAGTATTTCACTGCTTTATAATGTTATGCTATACGTAATGTTATCACCTCTCTATCGAAGTATCACGTTGAAGATCGTCTCAAGACGTTTAGATGGTTGATGTTGTTGCTTTGTTTACTATCTTCTATCTGGTTCAAAACTTGCTGTGACGATGTGCCAGTAACTTCAACGAGAAAAGCCACTGGCCGGTCCTTTGTCCTTTAATGTAATACCAGACACGAGTAAATTTTATAGGGGGAAAAAGACCTTGATAAATTATTGAAAATATATGAGTAATATCGTTGTGTTCAACAGCACTGATTCACAGTATGATGTCATTTTATGTGATGTATTTTCCTTTGTCTTTCAGGTGTTTTGTGTCACACCATGTGATGACCATCCACAAATCGTCCGGCATTTAAAGGAATCTAATGGATAATTTTGATTCCAGTGGAATCTAATTTTCTTTCTTTGTAAAACAAATAGAAAAGGATACAAATCAGAGTCACTTGAGCCAACTTATGCCATTCTCCTTGACTCAGGAAAAAAAAAAATAGATACGATTTCCCCCCATTTTTTACATGTAGACCACTTCTGTTACAATGCCAGTGCAAGCCCCACAATGGACAGAATTTTTGTTGTGTCCAATATGTACACAAACATTCGAAGAGACTGTGCGGAGGCCCATCAGCCTGGGCTGTGGCCACACTGTCTGCAAGATGTGCCTGAACAAGCTGCACCGAAAAGCCTGTCCCTTCGATCAGACTGCTATCAATACAGACATCGAGCAGCTGCCAGTCAACTCGGCCCTGCTTCAACTGGTGGGGGGTCAGGTAGGTTGTGCCATACTAGGATTTCAATTAACTTGCAGCAGGTTGATATTAAGTATAAGTATATATACTCTTTTGATCCCGTGAAGGAAATTTGGTCTCTGCATTTATTGCAATCCGTGAATTAGTGAAACGCACACAGTGTACACACAGTGAGGTGAAGCACACACTAATCCCGGCGCAGTGAGCTGCCTGCATCAACAGCGGCGCTCGGGGAGCAGTGAGGGGTTAGGTGCCTTGCTCAAGGGCACTTCAGCCGTGCCTACTGGTCGGGGTTCGAACCGGCTCCGGTTACAGGTCCGAAGTGCTAACCAGTAGGCCATGGCTGCCCAAAGTAGGCCACGGCTGCCCAAAGAAAGTATTAGTGAAAGAAGTAAAAGCAATGATATTGTAGTTTGTGGCACCATGTAGTTTGTTCACTCGCCACCAACGTGTAAATGTTTTTCAGTCAGGTTAATGTAAAATCGTGGGAAGGGCTATGATATGGGGTTGTTTTTGTTGTTGAACCAAGAATGCTGCTGCTTTCACAGGTGCCAAAACTGCAACCCGTGGCCCTTATTACTGACCCAGAGGACACCAAGCACTATGATGAGGCTCGCCAATGCGTTGAGGAACTGGCCCTCTACCTCAAACCCCTCAGCAGCATCAGAGGTAAGGACAGGAGGAGGCCTTTTGCATATAGACCGGTTTCAGGTCCCTAACAATCGTCGTTAAGGACGAACTCGGAGGACAAGCAAACCCAGAGCCGTATAGCAATACATTGAGAGAAAGATGCAAGGAGCTTGAAAATTGTTAACTTTTGGCAGAGAAAAGCAGACAGAAATTCCCCTGTGTGGTACAGGAGACATTTCATTTTTTTGTGATGTGTCCGTTCAAAGCTAAAAATGTTTAAAACGCCAATAAAGTAGGCAGGCCTAGGTGCTAGACATTTGGATACGAAGCATGCATTATGAAGCTACGAAGTTATGCCACAAATGTTATCTTCATGCTCAAGAGGAAAAACTCAAGTCATGTATGCTAAATAGCATAGGGTAGTGACGTTAACAAAGTGTTTTTTTTTATCATATTCCTCAGCATATCATTTTAATGAGAGACTTATGATCCATGATAACAGAGGCTAACGTTAGCCTACATTTCACGCAAATAACAATATGCAGGGTAGCCTAAAGTTAAAGTTGACACTCCATTTGAGTTGTTTGTTTTAAGAAAGAAGACATGGGCTTGAAAGTAACGTTATTGCATAGGCCTACTATAAGGTAGCCTAGCATATAGCTAATCCGTCATAGGCTCCTGTCAGTTAACATCCAGCACAATGCATTTTTTGCATTGTAACGTTATTTCAGTTAACCGTTCAATGTGTGGCCAGCATAGGCTACTTTATCAAAGTAATTATCCTCTGACCTCAGGGGGAAATGATTGTCCACCCCGTCATTATTTACCCTTTGAGTAGGTAATCTTCTCACTAAATCTAAACTAATTGTTTCTGCAGTCGAAGCCCTAACGTTAACATTAGCTTAAGCCTAACCTAACTCTACAGTGACTGGCCACATGTTTAGCCTACCTTCCGTAAAATCCGTTGCTTTTTCATAGGTAAATCCGCTACACCTCTAGATGAAAACAATCCAGACGCTACACTGAAATATTTCGGCAATATGTTTTTATTCTTCATCTTATCAAGTTCAGCCAGCTTGTTTTCTATGCGCTGTCAGTGTAAACAACTAGCGCATGTCCTCCGAGTTCGTTCTTGACTACGGTTGTTAGGGACCTGAAACCGATCTATAGACCCTTTCATTATCAGCATCATAGACCCTTTCATTATCAGCATCATAGTTGGCCCCACAAGGCTTTCCATTTTAACATTCCATATGTTATCTTAATGCAGAGCAAGTAGATTGGGAACCAAATAGAACGTTCAAGCATTGTTTTTGTTTTTATTGTTGAAAGGGTCTATAGAGCTCAACAGTGACCGCCCACTCTGGTTATGGAAGTAAAAATCCCGTTCATTTTCTCTATTTAGAAGTTGTTTATAAGTAGGGGTGTCAGGATTCTCCAAATCCTCGATTCGATGTAATTTTCGATTTTAAAGTCACGATTCGATTCGATTTTCGATCTAATTTAAATATTACTATTAATGCATTCCTTATATGTTATTTACTCTTTTTGGCCTTTTCCTTTTTTTTTTCGGGGGGGGGGGGCTTTTATTTTGAAACCGCTTTGAAACCGTTCCAACCGCGAGGTTGTAATGTAAACAGAACTAACTTTAGGCTAAAACAGAGACGTGAACATAGTAAAATGAAACAACACAGAATGTTAATTTGATTGTTTCAGCACACTCCGAAGAGACCCAAGGTTAGTGTTCATGGAATATGTAATTATAAATGTTCATTTTAAGCCTTAAAGTAACTTTGGACTGTAATTAGACCATCTTTTCACTTGCTAAGTTGAGTAGGCTAAGTTAGTTTTAATTGACGTGAATGAACGAATACTTCCACACCGGTGATTTCAAAGTAGCAAGAGGGGCTTTGATTTCGGTAGGTTGATGTGTAGGCCTATATTTTAACTGGCTGCAGCCTAAAATTAGAGGAGTGTTGACGCTGCAGTTCAGCCCGTGCATGTGTGTTTGTGCGTCTTGGCATACATGCTGAACGTGAATTTAATTGGGGGTGTGGCTGCATCGTCGATTCTACTTTTAAGTTCGAAGTTCGAGATTGAGATGTAATTTCGATCGATTTCGAAATAAAATCGAAATCGTGACACCCTTATTTATAAGTCATAATATCATAACCATCAAAGATAGATTTAACACTAGCTACGAAACAATGAAGCTATTGTATGCATATATAGATGCCTCATTCATGTTATCAACCTAGTTTTAAGAAAATAAATATTTGTAATTTCACGGGAAAAGCACAACATTACCCAATAGCATAAAGCAGCTTCTTTGATTGGAAGAGATCCCCGTTGCCATGGTAATGTTTGTTACTTAACTCTGCCTCAACCCTCTCCTGTTGTGTGTTCTGAACGGCGGATGAGGCAGTTTAGAGAAAGGTGTGACAAACCCTTAAAAAAAATCTCTCCTTGAAAGTTGAATTTGCTCAAAAAGGGCCCTGTGAGATCCGTTTTTATTATTTTCCAAGTTCCGATTTATGTTTTCTCAAATTCGTATTTTTTTTATTTTTTTTTTATTTTTTATTTTAGATGTTTCAGATTTTTATTTTTTACTTGTCTTCACTTATAAAAAGTCAATGACAGACACAATTCAGCTTTTTAAATATTCAGCAAAGCCAATCATTCTAAATTCTCCAACATTTAGCCAAACATTCAACAAATCTCTGCGCAAAAACAATAGGGCCTAGTGCCTACATAACTTCAACTACATCACCATAACTAGGCTGCAAGTTTAGATCTCAATAAAAGGGTACTTTGTAACTCAAAATGTCCCACTACTTAAAAGTAGCCTACTTTTTTGTAGATTCTTGTTTCATTTTAAATATGTGTTGCTTTCTGGAGCATTTAGCCTACCATCGTTAGCACACATCTCCACTGAAGGATGGCTACATGATGGTAAGGCGCTTGGTGTTGCGCTCTCTCGACCAGTGAGAATCTATTGCAGCACTTTAGGTGGGTCTGCTTGAGGTTGCTGACATTCGTGTCTGGGAATGGGACTGCTTGCAATGTTTCAAGAAACTGACTTAGTGGTGTGTCATCTTCTGCACACATTTCAACAATCTTCCACAAACTCATGTCTTGCATCTACTGATTTTGTCACTGTCTCGGCTGGAGGGATTTGCCCGCAGTGGATTTAGCGTTCTTAAGTTGCCCTTTTGATTTCTATGGTCGCTATACATGTGTATTTGCGCAATTATGTGTTGCAAACTTGCAAACTAGTTGTTTTCAGACTCATAGTAGTCATTGGGGTATTGTTTAGCCCCGTTATCTAGCAATCAAGCAGTTTAGTGTTTTGCCACCGTTGTCGGGATCGCTTATTTTCTTTGTCACGCACCAATCAACAAACTCAACACACGTGACTATTCGAGACATAATTACTAGGCTACGGAATGCGTTCAACTAATGTCTTACGGTCACAGTTTAGGCAGAGACTGAAATAAAAATGAAGCAAGTAGAAAAAAACGCCCATTTATTTAATGTGTCAACGGAATATCTGCAAATTTCATGCAATTCCGTTTTCATGTGTAGATTCCGTGATTCCGTCCGCGTTCTCCGCATCGCGGAAATCATGGGGCCCTACAATGCAAACAGTAGGAAGTTAGTCAATCCAGTTTCCTTCAATTCAAGAGGAATCACGGTAAACTATAAATAGGATGGAATACATTGGAAAAGATATAATTTGCAAGGGTTTATGGGATAAGTAGTTTCTTCACTCTGAAAATGAAATATTTACAGTCTACTACCTTTGCCTTTTTCATTTTTCTGGTGGTTTGTTAGCACAAAATCAAATGTTTCAAATGATTCATCTCGTAGCTGGTCCAACATTAAAACTCTAGTTGACGATTTTACAGAATGTCAATGGAGAAAATGAGAGGGAAATTTACTTCCTGACATTTATTGTCTGTTAATGTTTTCTATACATTACTATTACTTTCTGATAAAATTGCTCTATGGGCCATAGGGGGGCCTTTTGTCACGATGAACATATTTTTGTTCTGATTTTTAATAACATAGGTCTAAATCTTCTACATTTATATTTTTATTATCAACGGCTTTAAAAGTGATTGTTGTGTTCCATTATACATGTCAGTTTTCCACTGCAGAGATGCTTGCATGTATGACTAGTTGTACTTGCAGTGTTCTCTTTTTCACTTCTCGCCTTCTGTTCAGGGGTGGGTCTCAGTAATGCAGCCCAGAGCATGCTTAGCCGGCCCATGCAGCGGAAGCTAGTGACCCTGGTGCACTGTCAGCTGGTGGAGGAGGAGGGCCGAGTCAGGGCCATGCGAGCAGCCCGTTCTCTGGGGGAGAGGACCGTAACGGAGCTCATCCTCCAGCACCAGAACCCCCAGCAGCTCTCTTCCAACCTCTGGGCTGCTGTGCGTGCCCGTGGCTGTCAGTTCCTGGGCCCAGGTAATAACCATGTCGAAGAATTTCCAGTGATGTTTTTACCTAGCTTTCTATGTTACTGTGCCATAGGCTAATAACTTGGCTGCTTGATCTACCTTTCATTGAACAGGGTTCCTGCGGATCCTTAAAAAGTCTTAAATACAACTTTCGGTTTTTAAGGCCTAAAAAAAGTCTTAAATTGTCTGGAATGTCTTGAATTTTCGAAAAGGAGGTATTAAATTTGTGTAGGCTATGGGACCGCCAGCATTGTTTCACAAACTATAGACACGAAGACTGCTGGTCAAATTATGCGCAGACCGGTGCTTCTGTCACTCGTCTGATAATTTGCTGCGCAATTTATGAAGGAACAACGGACCGACAGAAAAAGAAAACAATTAGGAGAAAATACATGTGAAGTTGATCTGTTTGCATCTCTCCAGCGTGTGTTGCTGGCCTAGCCTAAGTAAATATCTGTCTATAGCCTACCTGTAATATCTCTGCAGCTTGCTTGCCAGCCTTTCTCAGTACTTCGCAAGTGAAATATAACCGCTTTTTTTTTTATATCGGGGACTACATAAAATGTTGGCTACATTAAAAAATGCATAATACGTGTGTGTTTGAGATGAAACCAGCAGTTTTTCAGCAGGAACATGCGAGGAGGACCTGTCTCTTAATTAATGGGGTGGTTTCACTTTTCCCATACATTTTTTTTAAAACAAGTCAATGGTTTTACAATGTTTCTTTCAAGCTTTGGTTGGTTTAAATACAACTGGTGTGCAAAATTTAAAGTAGTGGATCAACTTTGATTTGCTGTGCTGCATATGGGACAATAGATGCACATAGTAAATTATATAAAGTAGGACTATTAAAATATTTAAATAGCTTAGTCTACCTTTGAAAAAAAATATTGAAGGGAATCCAGTCCAGTACACACGTTTGGCAAGTAGCCTAGGTTACTACAGAAAGATACAGGTGAAGTCTCAGCCAGTAGCACAACCAGATATGTACAGCCAACTTTTAAAAGCAAGCAGCCCAGACCCTAAAGTTGGGTATTTATAGCTGTGAAGGTAATTCATACACAATTATTGTCTTTCGCCAAAATATATTTGGAAACTTCTGTAGACATCTAAAATGGGGTGGGGGTTAAAATTAGTAGAAAAAAAACTATTGCATAAAACAGTTTTAGGTTGTCATATGTATCTTTGCCGTGGTATAGTCTTAATTTTTCCATTTAGATGTCTTAAAAAGGTCTTAAAAGTCTTTAAATTTGGACTTAGAAAATGTGTAGATACCTTGATTGAAACTATTGAAATGTGGAAATTTAAATATGCATTTACAGTTACATTTCTATTCAGGTGATTACAAGTGTTTACTGTGTATGCCATGTATTTTACCAGATACAATATCCCCCCCCCCCCCCCCTCTATTTGGAATTCCTAGTGATTCAGTATCAACCAAAGTGGCAGTGTTTTTAATGTCTTTATGTTCCACCACAGCCATGCAAGAGGAAGCCCTGAAGCTAGTTCTATTGGCGCTAGAGGATGGTTCAGCCCTTTCCAGGAAAGTTCTGGTTCTGTTTGTGGTCCAGAGACTGGAGCCCCGATTCCCCCAGGCCTCAAAGACCAGCATCGGTCATGTGGTTCAGCTGCTCTACAGAGCTTCCTGCTTTAAGGTGAAGTTTCAGAGCATTACCTCCTGGAAATATCCATACTATATATGTGGATTAGGAACAATTTAGGCAAGCTGTGTATGTACATACGTGTCTGTTTGTGTGGTTTGTGTGCAGTATAATTTTGTGATTCTGTGAAAGAGGTGGTGTTGCCGAGTGCCAATTGGATGGGTTGCTTTTGAATTCTTATGTTTTAAGAGCATGTAAAGAGTTTCAGGCCCTAGGCTCTGTAAAGTGCAGCGAGACTATTACAATTGTTAATGTGGCCCTTTAAAAAAATGACAACTTGAATTGAGCATACTCTTGAAGTGTCATACTGAAAATCAGAGTTCCCACAGGTTACGGAATTTCTGAAATATCATAGAATTTTGGAAAGTCAGGGAATTTTATAATTTGGGGGAAAAGTCATGGAATATCAGGGAATTTTGTTGTAGCAGTTTAAAATTTACTTGCCAAAATACATTAATACAAATATTTTTCCTCACAGAATTGGTGTGGAGTATCTACATTTATATCTGATTCTTAGCATTACTGCTTGCTTGAGTAGTTAAAAGTGAAATATTCTTGAACGTAACCAGCATTCATTATATAACGGGTCATGGAAATTTTTTCCACATCAGGGAAAAGTCGTGGAATTTTACATTTGACTTGGAGTGTGAACCCTGGAAAAGTTACTTCTGTGTTCCATTCATTTCTTTTGGAGTCAAGCAACTTGACCTAGACAAGCAAATTGGCAAAAGCATGCGAAACATGTTTAATAATGTGCAATATTTAATACTATGTGGATGGAATTTTGCAGGTAGTGGCCAGTCAGATCGTTTGTCGTATTTAAAGGTTTGAAATCTGTGGGTCTATGATGTTGTTGGTCGGTTGGTGTAATTTGCTAAAAAGAACAGCCTGGAGGGCTGAAGGGGGCTTTGAGGGGTTGTTGCTCCTGGTTCACTAGATAATTAATCCTAGGCTTACTCACTGGACTGACAGTTGTAATATAAAGACTAGTGACTAGCTGGCCCACTGGGTCATTCCATGTCAAAATCCAGGAAAACTGTTGCCACACCGTCTCAGACTTTACTTCTAGTTTGTCTAAGTAATGTTTAGGTGCCAAATGTAATACCTGGAAAATATGTTAAAGGTGCCATAAGCGATGCAACGCGTTTTCTAAGCTAAAACATTACAGCTCAGCATCCGCTAACTGCCTGTGCCCGAATGCACTGTAAAAAAAATGCGGTCTTCGTGGACAGCCTAGTCTCCAAAAACGGCCACAAAACAACTTGGGCCAACCTTGCCCATGAAAACATAACAAACTGTTCCAGCAAATCATCGATGAGATGCACGTTTGGGAGAGTCAACAGAAGTGACACCCTGCTTCGCTTATAGCACCTTTAAAATATATGTTTTTACACTCTCAAAAATGGCTTACTGTATCTTGGAGGCCATGTTTGGACACACACTACTCACAAAAAGTCAGGGATATTCGGCTTTCGGGTGAAATTTCAGGATGAACCTAAAATTCATTATAACCTTTACAGATGAACTTAATGTGACCTTCTCTAAACTGTTGAATGCGCTATGCGCAATTGCGCATGTCCCACAGTTCAATGTTTCAGAACATGTTTGTCTTCTGTTTCCATGGCAAATAATACTTTTCAAAATATTAAGGCCCAAGCATTGCTTTACAGCAGAGCCATATAAAGGCTTTATATGGCTCTGCTTTCCAGGCTGTATGAAATAAATATCCAAATCTGAAAAAAATAAAATTAAAATAAAAAAAAAGCTCTTCAGAATTACTTTTCAGGCCTTGGTTTTGGGACCCATTCATGATGTAGACAAGGTTTGAACAAAATCTGAGACGGTGCAGCAGCAACGTTATCTGATTTGACACAGAAGGACAATTATACCATCTTTCCATGCCATGGCATGTACCCACATAGAGTGGAGATAGTTTTGCCTCACATGCATTTCTTTTTGAGCATCAGGATGGTGATCGTGAAGGTTGTTGCTGCTGCTCTAATGAAACGCTTCAGGTGTGAATGCTCTGAAGCGCCTGTTTAGATGCACCAAGGGTATTGTTAATTAGGCCACAGCCAAAAATGTTGTAGGTGGGATCCAGGAACAGGAGACGGGGATGGGATGTACTGATTTAGACTGCCATGTTCTGCCTCTGGATGGTGTGTGTATGGAGGAGGGTTTTTGAAAATGTCTTCATGCAGTGCAACCCTCGCTCACCTGTGCCCCCCCCTCCAGGTTACAAAGCGCGATGAGGACTCGTCGCTAATGCAGTTGAAAGAGGAGTTCCGCACGTACGAGGCGCTGCGTCGCGAGCACGACTCTCAGATTGTGCAGATCGCCATGGAGGGGGGGCTGCGCATCGCCCCTGACCAGTGGTCCTCCTTGCTCTATGGGGACCAGTCCCACAAGTCCCACATGCAGTCCATCATCGACAAGGTGAGCTTAAGAGTTTGACAGTGGTCAGTCAGTGGTAGAATGGTTTTACTTCTTATTGTACTGCTAGAGTAACATAACATGCGACAGCTGAAACTAAATTCCTTGTCAACATCAGAGTACTTGGCCATTATTAAAGCTAATTCTGATGACCTCTCTTAATTATTTATTCTAGCACAGAGTTAGCCAATTACCTATGATCACAAACATTGTCCAGAGAGTGGTTTTGTTTTTGTTTTGCCTGGTGTATCTCTAACGAGTTCTTCATTTTCTGTCCTTGCTTTGTGCTGCTGTGGTGCTGGCATTTTAGTTGCAGACACCAGCGTCGTTTGCTCAGAGTGTGCAGGAGCTGACCATCGCTCTCCAGAGGACGGGCGACCCGGCCAACCTTAACCGGCTCAGACCTCATCTGGAGCTGCTGGCCAATATTGACCCTAGTCCAGGTATCAGCGCACGCGCGCACACACACACATACTCACACACACACAAACATTAGCATCAATTTATTTTTCTTATTTATGAAAATTTGTTTTTTCCAGGCAACATCAGTTGATTTAATTTAATTAATCTAAAAACATTATCAAAGCCTTTATCATATTTTGCCCCAGTCTGCACACACCCCAATATATCTCAGCCCAACATGATGGCAGTGTTTCCCATTCATTGACTTATGTGTGGCCCACCACAATATCAACATTGACCACCACACAATGGTTTTTCCAGGTTGTACTAAATTGTGCCTAAATCTGGATAGGATCATAACCATGCTGCGCTAGTTTGTTAAAAGCTGTTGCATTCAAGTTAATTCTGCGAACCTACCACCACAAATAGAATTCAATTCTGTGGGAAGCACTGTGATGGGTTAGGCATACTTTTGAGCTCACTGGGCTACCTCAGGAATATCCTGATTTCTTCCAGTTGTGACCTCTTAAGGTTTTGCACAAACGTGTGGAGATTTTGTGTGCAGTGGGAGCCCTTTTCGGAAACCTTGTCATTATGTTAGTGATTGGCAGGAAATTGCATTGGCAGAAAATGTTAGGTATTGTCAGGCGGGCTGGATCATTTTGAGTTGATACTGAACCTTGTAAATCCCCCAGATGCCCCACCACCCACCTGGGAGCAGCTGGAAAAAGGCCTGGTTGCTGTGAAGACAGTTGTGCACGGCCTGGTGGACTTCATCCAGAATCACAGCAAGAAGGGAACGGATCAGCAACAGGTAGGGCCAGTTGGAATGGTGTGGCATGAACTTGGGTCTGTCCATATTCTTGTAGTTTGACCGCTGCAACAGAGTGATTCAAGTAAGAATAGAGTAAGCAAGAGTACTTTCTACTAAGCAAAAGATAAAATCATGACTGTCTTGGCTTTTGTCCCTTTTGCGGTTGCCACACACACACTTACTCAGACGCACACACTGTGGTTATAGTGTACGTGTGTTAATTTGGGTTTCTTACTCTTTCAGTCTACAGTTTCCCTTTTGAGCTGAATGATTTGTTTTTTTGTGTGTGTGTCAGTCACACTCTCACTATGTGTAACTCACTCTTGTCTCCTCTGCATTGCCTTATCTGCAGCCCCCACAGCACAGCAAGTATAAGACGTACATGTGCCGTGACATGAAGCAGAAAGGGGGCTGTCCCAGGGGAGCCAGCTGCACCTTCGCCCACTCACAGGAGGAGTTGGAGAAGTAAGCCCAGACCCAACACACACACACACACACACACTGCACAAAAAGCAGGAGGGAAATACACATTTCATTGTGTCATGTAAATTAATGGGCAGGAGAGAATGGCCACATTAAGTAAGGTTTCTAAACCTTTAGTCAACATTTGTCATACTTTGCTGCAAATTATGCTAATGTATTTGCATTTAGGATTTTTTTTTAGTCACCTGTCCAGAAGTGGAACTACCCTGTGTATTCTGGCAGCCCTTTCTGTCAGATGTAGGCAGGATGTAATCTTGTGTTACTTAATTGCCCTGGATCCTGTTTTAATGTTTTCCATAACTCTTATTGGTATGCCATTTCTCTCAAAATGTCACTTGAAGTTTTACATGGAAAAAATACTTCCTTAATCAGGCAGTGTTATCAGCTCGTAGATCATGTAGGACTTTCGGTTACCGCAAATTGAAAGAGGCACTGAGTTCTTCTCTCCTCTTCTGCAGATACCGGAAGATGAACAAGCGCTTGGCAGCTCGTCTCCCGGGCCCGGGTGTGTTGTTACCAGAGGATGGGGTGCCCCTGGAGGTGGTGACCCGCAAACCTTCCCCTCTCACCAACGGGATTGTTGCCGCCGGCTCTGGAGCGCAGATGCCACAGCTAGTCGCCCGCGGTGCTGACCCCACCTATGACCTCCTGCGTAAGCCCAAACTGGACTCCACGAGCATGAGCGCCCCAGGCTCCCCACCGGACTCGTAAGTCATGGGTTTCTGTCCTTCTCTCCCACATTTACAATATAGCAATACTGCTGGAGAACAGTAACCTGACTCTCTCCAGATGAATTTCGTTCCGCCTAGCTCCACTCATCCATCTGGAACCGATCCATTGGAATGGTGTTTCAGAAGGCTGGGCCTAATCAAAAAATGCTTGCATATGATTGAATAAGCCACTTCTCCGTCATCTATTGACGTGCTACTTCAACCACTCACATCGAAGCCAACCCGTGACGCTGATAACAGTCTCACAGTCGCTTCTACGCTGTCACATCTATGAAACTCCCGCCCTGCGTCCTGATTGGCTCTACCATACAATCTCGTGCTGAAATCACTCAATGGAAGAGGTCCCAGATGGATGTGAGTGAAGCTAGGCGGAGCTAAGCGGAACGAAATTCATCTGGCGATAGTCAGGTTAGGAGAACAGTATCCATAAAGCATATAATCATATATTAGGGCAATTAATCAATTAATTAGATTTATGTCATTCAGGTTGATTTTATTTGAATGAAATGTTTTCGTTTTCACTTTAACTTATACCACCGACGCGCTCCCCTTGTGCTCCTGAAGTTCAGAGTGGGCACACCACTTCCCAGTTCCCATACACACAAACAACATGGCCGTGAACAGAGAGAGAGAGCTCAGGTTTTGCGGCGTCAGAAAAGACACAATGTCACAGTGGTACAGTTGTTTGAAAATTGGTTAGGTTTTGCGGCGTCAGATCCAAAACAGACAAAGCCCACTGCAAAATGTGTTGCTACCAAAGATTTTGTTAAAAAAGAAGAAATCGCTCATTTAAAATACTACTTTATCAGATCTAATATTGGGCCTTTATTTTGATAGACTTTATTCGTATGTCAGTCATTGCCATGGACATACATGTAGATCAGGGTTTTTCAAAGTGGGTGCCGTGACACATGCTCAGGGGTGCCGCGGAATGGTCCAAGGCTTGATAATTTAATGAGATTTTTATTTATTTTTTTAAATGTTTGGGAACCACTGACATAGATAGACAATGTTTATGAGACGGGTCATGTTAGACATCATTTTAGCGGTAAACACGAGTAGGCTACGATCTTGAATATTTGAAGTAGGATATGGATTCACTTAAACTGAGGACAAAATGGGACCGAGACCCCGGTGTGTGGTGTGCAGTGAATTGCTGGCACATGAGAGCATGAAAATGTCACATGGAAACCAAGCACCCCTGTCAAAGACAAACCTGTCGAGTAGCCTACTTTTGAAAGGTTATATCAGGAGTTGAAGACTTCAGAAATGGTATTACCAAACATCAGCATGTTCCAAACAAATAGGCCGACAGGCACTTTGCGTGTCTTGTAGCTCATGTGTAGCTGTAGCTCACCATATCTGTTGTCTTGAACGTCACGACTTGATGAGCATGGGAAATTGTGAGTTCCAAAGCCAGACCAGTTAAGAACCACTGTGCTACATGATCTAATTCAGTGGTCCTTAACTGGTCTGGCTTTGGGGCCCACAATTTCCCATTTTCATCAAGTGACCCATATATATACAGTGGGGAGAATAAGTATTTGAACCCATGCTAAAGTTGACTAAAAAGAGGAATATAAAATAATCTGTTAGAAATTGATCTTAATGCCTAAATAAAAAAAAATGAGTAAAAATCCAACCTTTAAGAACCAATTTTAGTGAATGAAGAATGTATCGTAAATAAATAAATAAATGTTCTTCCTTAAAATACAGGGGTAATAAGTATTTGACTCCTATGTTAAATTCCCATAGAGGCAGGCAAGATTTTTTATTTTTAAAGGCCACTTATTTCATGGATCCAGGATACTATGCATCCTGATAAAGTCCCCTTGGCCTTTGGAATTAAAATAGCCCCACATCACCACATACCCTTCACCATACCTAGAGATTTGCATGGTGTATTTTTCAGTTAGCCTATTAACTGGTTCGATTTGCATTGAACTCAATGAACATCAAACCAGCTAATAGACTTAACAAAAACTTTTTTAAAAAAACACACCATGCCAATCTCTAGGTATGGTGAAGGGTATGTGGTGATGTAGGGATATTTTAATTCCAAAGGCCAAGGGAACTTTATCAGGATGCATAGTATCCTGGATCCATAAAATAAGTGGCCTTTCAAAATAAAAAAATCTGCCTGCCTCTATAGGAATATAGATTCTTCATTCACTAAAATTGGTGTTCGGGTTGGATTTTTAATCTTTTTTTTTTTAATTAAGGCATTAAGATAAATTTCTAACAGATTATTTTATATTCCTCTTTTTAGTGAACTTTAGCATGTGACTGTGTAAAAATCCAACCCGAACACCAATTTTAGTGAATGAAGAATGTATCGTAAATAAATAAATAAATAAATATATATATATATATATATATATATATATATATATATATATATATATATATATATATATATATATATATATATATATATGTGTGTGTGTGTGTGTGTGTGTGTGTGTGTGTGTGTGTGTGTGTGTATATGTGTGTATATATTTAGCGTTCAAGACAACAGATATGGTGAGCTACAGCCCTATCATATATGCATTGCCTCTGACCTGCTGTCCCTTGTTCTGCCCACAGGGTGGCATCAGATCACCTCCCTATGCCCAAGCAGATGCCGGTGGTGCCTAGAGCCCCACAGATGTATCCCCAGCAGCAGCCAGAGATGTTCTACCCAGAGAGCAGAGCTCCACCATCAGGCTCTCAGTATGACGCCCCTCAGTACCAAACAGGTGAGTTGAGTGGGTGCAGCTTGAAGGATGTAGAGGACTCAACTGCAAGGGATTTTAATTGGCTTGTAATATAACTTCATTTGGATTGATCCAATTTGTTGGTTTGTATGGGTATATCTTGCCATATTAAGTAACTGCATTGAGCATATGGAAAACGGTGTTCTGAAATCCAAAAATAACTAATTTAATTGAAGAGAAAGTAGTCTCTTACCTTTGCAAATGAATGTCTTAATAATTTTTGTTGTTGTTGTTCATTTCTTCATTACCCCTCTGTCACTCAGGCAACCCTTACCCCTACCAACCCTCTCCGTATGTCCAGAGGTACATCCGAAACCCACCGCCTCCCAACGAGTCCTCTGTGCCCCCCTATCCAGAGTCGTACCCCAGCTACGTTCCCGAACGTCCGTATCCTGCTCCCCATTCGGGGCCTGCCTTCTCCCAAGGGTTCCCACCTCCACCCCACTACGACAGCCGCCGACACACACCCTACCCTGGACACCCTCCTCCCCAGTCCTATGCCCCTCCCCGGGATGAGATGGTCAGGATGAGCCCTGTGCCCGTGGATGTGCCCCAGGCACCCATGCCCCCACCTCCTGCGGGTGCTGCTGGTTCCCTCTACCACCCTGACTCTCGAGAAAGATATCCTCCGGAGGGGTACCCTCCCCATGGACCCCACCCCGGCCATATGAGGTCTTATGTGAGGGTAAGGCAAGACTTTTCTTAATTCTGTTAAGATTGTTGAACAGTTCTTGACAGACATCAAGAACCCTCTAATCTGTCGGTTCATGAATCTATTGAATTGTTTGTTTGGTTTGTGTGTTACAGCTAATTGCACATGTATTGATCACTTGTAATACAAATCTTTGGTGTTGTTTTGGATCCTCCTCACACATCTATGTAGACACCAATTGAGTGTTCATTGATTTTTGAAGAAGGTTAGCAGTCCTCTGATTTCTGCCATGACCCTCTGCAGGACCCTTATAGCCGCTCCCACCAAAGCCTAGACTACTTACACCGCCGACGCAAGGAGATAATGGCTCAGCTGGAGGAGAGGAAGGTCATCTCTCCCCCGCCCTTTGCCGCCTCTCCCACACTTCCCCACACCTTTCCTAACGACTACCCACAGGAGGTCAGTAGACACTGGGGCATGAAGGTATTAGAGAATGGGAATTATGTTAAAGTTGGATCAGTCAAGTAACCTTACATGGAGTTGGAGTGTAGTAATGCTCTTCAAAGCGAAAGTGGTTATGGGAATAAATTGCTTTTAACCTAATAATACTCCAAAGATGTATTAATAATGTCTTGTAGTGTGCTGAAAATGACACTGTTTCAACCCGTTTATGTAGTATCTTGAAGAGAACTCCAAAGCCTTTGGAAAGGGCCGTGAGCAAGATTACGCAGGGCAGTATTCGCCCTGGTCGTGTGACACCATAGGATCTTACATCGGCAGCAAGGATGCCAAGACTAAAGACCTCATGGGCACGGGTGGCGTGGAGATGATGGTGAGTGACTGTAAACCAGCCCCGTCTTATCTGACCTTTGCCTTATAGCCGTTTTACATTAAAATCTAACCATGTTGGTGCGTTGAGTACAGACACTACATTCTTTTGTAAAGAAATGTGTGCTGCAGTGCTCACATCACAATTCATGGAAAAATATTGGATGTGACGCGACAAATTTACATTTAAGTTAAGTTCAGCAAGATGTCTGTTGTGTCTAACTGTTGTGTGGTGCAGAGAATAGGCATTTTACTCAGCTGAGTGGAATGTGAAAATAAATATATATAAATGGACCTGGTGAGCGCTGGGCACACATTCACAAAGAATCTTTAAGCTAAAAGTCGCTCCTAACTGGCAGATTTAGGAGAAACTCCTGCAAATAATGGGTGTCAGTCATAAGTTTAGTACTTCTCATTTTTTTGACTCAATAATTCACAAAGCATTTTAGTGTTAAATGTAGCACATAAGTCTGAGTGAGTTTAGAAGTAGTTGAGAGGACTAACTCACTAAGACCTATTCAGAAACAACTATAATGCAGCTGTTTGTGTCATTCCACATCCCAATGTATATGAATGCAAGTGCAAGATTCACTTATGGGAGATCTAGATCTCAATGTAAATCTAAATGTAACGTTTCATTGTGTAAATTAAATTCAATTGCTTCTCGTCTGCAAATGTGTCTTTATAGAATTGTTTTAAAAATGTTGCAAAGATAGGCTTACTGCATCAATCCTACAGACCTGTCACCAATCAGCCAATCACAGTGGTCACTGCAAACTTATGCATGAGACATGACATCAACCATAGCAACAAAGCCCTTATCTTAGGAGTTGTCATTTTTCCATACTGAAAGTTGGTTTCAGTGGCTTTGTGAATAGGTTTTAAGAGAAAACTATTAGTTAAAAACATTTAGTGCAATTTAGGAGTACTCTTAAAATTAAATGCTTTGAATATTCGCCCTGATATGTAAAAGTCATGCAATCTCTTGACCATCCTGATCTGCATTATGTTTTAACTAATGGCTTCCTTGTTGTCCCGTTCTGTAGAATGTGGAAGGGAAAGGTCTGCGAGACCCTCCCTTGGAAGCTCAGCGCCGCTCTGCAGACGCCAAAGACGACGATCCCATCATCCCCTTTGGCTCATTGCCCACCGTCTCGCGCTTTGGCGCAATTTCACGCACCTCTAAAACGGGCTACCAGACCACCGGCCCCGTGCAAGCCATGGCATCATCACAAGGATCGGGACCCAAGCACATGACCACAGCAGGTATGGCCTCACTGCATGTTTAGTGTTAAGGAATGTCAGGACCACTTGGCTCAAAGTAGAGCTGACATAGGGGAGACCACACTGAACTCAATGTTTAAAAAGAATTGTGGTTTATTAACGAATGATTTGCAGAAGTCAGTAAGTGGTAGCAAACCAAAAGTGTTGTGCATATCAGTATTATGTAAGTGTAAAGCAAAAAGGTGAACGGGCAAGGAGCGACGACCGCAGCAGCCTCTCGTCGTCAGGCCGGAGTAGCAGAAAGAGAGAGCGAGCCGACTGGAAGGCGGTGATTTTAAAGACCCACCAATTAGCGTGGCACGGCCCACCGCAACAGCTCCACCTAAAGGCGACAGAACAGCAGCAGTAGGAAATGCAGGCTGGATTACCCACGCAGGGCAAAGCCAGGGAGACACACAGCCAGCACGGCATAGCCGGGCGTGACAAGGAAGGACATGGGGATGTCCTAGTTTTATACTTATTTCGAATCCCTCTGTATCCACACATTTCCTGGAGAGACGATTGTGTATGGAACCTCGGCTGAATCAGCTGTATAGATGTGAGCAGCAGTAATCTATGAAATGATCTTTGCTCAGTTTCTGAGAAATATCACAGTCCTCCCTTAATTGCTAGTCTCAACTCTCACAACTTATATTAAATAGTGAGCAGACCTGCATTACAGAGTTTACAGGAGATAGATAATGTTATTTGCTTATTATGTGTGCTTAGAATGTGGAGTAATGAATAGGAACTAACTTGCTAGCTAGCGCAATTCCACAGCAATGATAGTTCCGTCACTACCTTCTTCAAATCTGTAAGAAACTATGATCATGACATTTAACACAACATTTTACTAATGCTTGGAGCTCTTCCATCCCCTTGTCTTTTGTGTCATTCATAACCTTGATCTTGTCCCCCATATAGCTGAGTACACCTACGGGAACCACCCTGCCTGGGGTGGAGCATCCTACCCTCAACACCAGAACATGACCGCTCAGGGACACTTCAATGAACGGTACAGCTATGCTTACATGCTTCACTAATTGGGTGCTGATGTTTTGAGTGTTTTGAGATATGCAGTGCTTGTCAAGACCTACACTGATAGTGTGTGTGTGTGTGTATGTAAAAAGTAACAAAAGGTGTATGGTGGTAAATTGTATCTCATTCTGTTTGATGAGAGAATCAGTTGTACATTTCTGTAATGGCATACTTTTGCAAAGCAAATGCACGAGCTAAATTGCTGGTGTCACACGTGTGCTCTCCTTCCCTTTGACCAGCCTGCCCATGCCCCCTCCTGACAGAGAGCAGCTAAAGATGGAGCTTCAACAGGTCAACCAGCAGATCAGTCAGCAGACACAGGTCCGTAGTATACAAAATGTAACCATGTGTGTGTACATACACATAAACATACTTCACCTATAGCCATAAACATACTTCACCTATAGGGGTGTCACGATTCTCCAAATCCTCAATTCGATTACATTTTCGATTCTAAGGTCACGGTTCGATTCGATTCTCAATTTTTACCTTTTTTTTTTTTTTAAAGCACAGATTGCTATGCCATTTTTAGACTAGACTTTTATGAAATATAATTTCTGACCTTTGTTTGCAATGTACCACACTACATTGTCAAATTTGAAACATTTATTAACAACATAATGGAACAATAACTTACTGTATATCTTCAGTCAATTGGAAACTTAAAGAAAATAACCTGCCATCTAGTTTCTCTTTGTAACTGCAGTCTTCTTCACAGAAGATGACATTCAAGTTCTTAACAAAACAAACAAATAAATAGAAACAGCCATGTCCATAGTCTTCTCTAAACAATTAAGTGTCTTAACAAACTATTTCTGAACAGTTGAACATATACCACACAATTAAGTGTGTTAACAAACTATTTCCGAACAGCTGAACATATACCACACAAATAACTACTTTTCATCCCCTGAGAATGATGACTATTTTTTCATTCTTTCATGTTCTTCCTAAAGAAGGATGTTGTTTAGAGCTGCTATTTGAGTTGTCAAAAAAAACATGTTTTACAATAGAACAAGACAAGACGACTATGACAATTTTGAAATTTTAAGTTCTTCTTAACTCATTGAATGCCAAGCTGTTTTCGGAAGCTTTGTCCTAGAGTGCCAGCAATCTAGACCATTGTTGATAATTTTTGTACAGCCACAGCGTATTCTGTGTTATAGCTATGAACACATACAATGGCTCGTTTGAAAGGTGAGACTTTAAGCTCTCAGTGGGTGCAAACCGTGTATTTTTACACGCTTCTGTTCCTGAGAAATTGCAAGCTAAACAGTGGCTAGTTTTCATCAAAATCGCTGTTAAACTCATAAAGATTGTGACTGTTTTCAGGGGCTTCAGTACCTGACATACATCTTCTAGAGCAGTCACATCTTGATCAGAAAGAGTGACAAGGTCTTTGGCATTTTTTTTTTTTCTTTTTCTGCAAGTGCAGAATAGACAACAGCTTGTTGCTCTAAATAGCATGTGATCATGTCCACCTTGTAATGACATCTTGCACCAGGTTGTGAGGAGGAAGCTGAAGCATGTCTTGTTTTGACTTTAAGACGGCTGCTGCAGTGGTGCTTCTGTGGAAGAAAGTGACCACCCTCCTGACTTTGCCCAAAAGACGGGAAATCTGGTTCACTTCCAATCCCTTCTGGGAGGCCAGATTCACAGTGTGGGCAAAACGTCCAATGTGTGGAGACAATCCAGCTGCATATGAGGCATTGACAATGTTCTTTGCATTATCAGTTGTCACAGGGATGGTTGCATTTTGTCTGTCTAATTTCCATTCCATTACCACTTCCCTCAGCACTTCTGCCAAATGTACACTTGTGTGAGCTTCATATATGGGGCAAGTTTGAAGGACTGGATTTTGAATTTCCCAGTCATCATTAATGAAATGTGCTGTGACAGTCATGAAGCTCAGTGTTGCTCTGGAAGTCCAGCAATCTGTAGTTATGGCCACTAAATGTGCACTGCTCAGACCTTTAATAACTTTCTCCTTTACATTATTGTACATAGAGGGCATCACCGTGGCTGTGAGATGCGTTCTACTTGGGATTTCGTAGCGTGGTTCTAGCACGCTAACAAAATGCCTAAAACCGGAATTTTCCACTATCGAATAAGATCGCATGTCTGCGGCTATGAGTACTCCTAAGGCGCTTGTAATTGCCTTTGCACGAGTTGAGTTACTTGGAAGTTTAATTCCAAATGTAAGACGGAAGAGTAGTTTGTTTTGCAGGTGTTGGTTTAACAGATAAATCTATGTTTTTGTGGTGCCTGCGGAGATGCCCTGCCATGCAAACTGGCTTTTTTGTCGACAATGCGAACGTTGTCAACATAACTCACTGGAAATGCAAAATACTTCCACACCGGTGACTTCAATGAAGGGGGAGGGGGTTCAAGTTCTGTCGATGGGTCTTCTGCATCTGCAGTTGCCATGCTATATTTTCACTGGCTGTAGCTAGTTAAGTTAGAGGAGGTTGACTCGCAGCACTCAACACGTGTGTTTTTTTCCGCTTGGCAAGCCGACCGGACGTGACATGGGGGCGTGGCAGCGAAATCGTGGCTTTTTTGTCGACAATGCGAACGTTGTCAACATAACTCACTGGAAATGCAAAATACTTCCACACCGGTGACTTCAATGAAGGGGGAGGGGGTTCAAGTTCTGTCGATGGGTCTTCTGCATCTGCAGTTGCCATGCTATATTTTCACTGGCTGTAGCTAGTTAAGTTAGAGGAGGTTGACTCGCAGCACTCAACACGTGTGTTTTTTTCCGCTTGGCAAGCCGACCGGACGTGACATGGGGGCGTGGCAGCGAAATCGTGACACCCCTTTTCACCTATAGCCCAGCACCCACATACATATGCATACTTCTATCATTTATACACACAAATTGTATCCAATTGTGTCCAGTTGAAGTGACCAACAGTGTTAGGGCTTTCCTCATCTCCAGGCTGCCAGTAACTCTCTGCTTCTGCAGAGGGAGGCCAGCGCTCTGGCTGCTCAGCCTGCGGGAGGCAAGTGGCCAGCAGGAGGCGCTGTGTCCAGTGAGCAGCTCAGTCTGGAGCTCTGCCATGTGGAGCGAGAGATTGGCAAGAGGACCCGAGAGATCGCCATGGTAAGGATGTGAGAGGGCACACTTGTCAAAGCCTCCTGGTTCTACCAGGCTCTTGCCATATCTCATGGGCTGCTTCCAGCACCCTTCATTTCTATCAGCTGTGATATCCAGAGTTTGCACCACATCAAAGCTTAATCTGCCTCAAGGGGCTTACAGATAGGAAGTGTCATGTGCTGCGCTCACCATTATGTTGCGCTAGATTGAGCTAATGGTCCAAAGATATATGTTGTGCTTGGCACTGGGCTCAGTGCAAATTAGCTATGATTTACACTGCATTATGGTAGAACTTTGATCGTTGCATGCGCAAGAACGACAAACGCTGTTTATGCTGTGCTTTGCTTGGGGCTGCAGCAAACCATTCTTGCACAACATAAGCCGTTGACAACTTCTTATCTGTAGGGGCCTTCAGGCAATTGACCTATCCATACAAAGATATCTGCCTGTGTGTATATTGGTCAAGAAGAGATGCCTGATAGATTTCTCATCACATTTTAACAGACAGTAATGACCTGTAACATTAAAATCTACAGAAGTGCAGATGAGCAACATTTATTTTACCAGATTTTATTTACTGTGCTATAAATTGACTTCCTTATGGTGCCACAGGTTGGTTTTTAATATGCCCAAAATGATATATTTGGCTCATTTCATGTCTTCTCAGGAGAATCAGGTGGCTCACGAGTACAAAATGAAGGCCAGTGAGAATGGCCAGGCAGAGCGTAAGGAGCTGTCCCTTGCCCTGGGGTAAGTGTATCTGGAGGGGAGGACACTGTCAAGCCAGTATATGTAGCCTGTCCTGTCTGGGGTTCTGTGTATTTCATTTTGAAACCTTTGTCTCTCTTGTTATCCTTCTTTTTAGTGAGGTTTCAAATGGATCCAGCAGCATTGTGTCGGAGGCCAGTGCCACCATGCTGTCCCTGACCAGTAAAACGTCATCGCTCAGTCTGTGCTCTGCTGACCCCACCCCAGCCAGCGGGGCAGACCACCAGAAGAACGGTGTGGTCCACTCCTGCTCGTAGACCACACACACACACAGATCCACTCTTCAGGCTGCTTTTCCTCCACAGAGTTGAGCGGTATAGGGCCAGATAAAGCAGTCTTGACTGTGTCAGGACCAGTGTGTAATGGCCTAACGTAAAATCGCCATTTGCCAGCTACTCTGTTTAAAAAAAGGGGAGTGCAGCTTTAAGGATGAGTGTAGGTGGTTACACATTGAGGAACATCATGTTTTTCGGTGTAGACACACGCATACACACACACACACACACACACACACTGTGCATGCTGTTGTGCATGCAAGCACACACATGCACACACACAAACAAACACACACACACACCCTCACAAACTCTTCTTTGTTTTATTTAGAAGATGAGCAGTATCTGCCGTGATAATTTTTCTTTCCTTTTTGTTCTGTGAATGAGCTTTTTTGTTTGTTTTAAATGACTTGTCATTGCCTGGAAACCAGAGCATCTGATTATGCATCCTTAAGAAAAATATTACTCAAAGAGGAAAGGCAAACCAAAAGAGCATAGAAACTGCTAAAGAGGAGTGCAATTTCCTAGTTAAGATGATGATGATGAGTTACTAGACAACTAGAGCGATGTTCTCTGCCTTCACCGCTTCATTCTGGTGAGCGTTAACCCTCTTCAGCCATCTTGCGTTCATGATGCTCTCCGTCTTCTGAGTAGTGACACAACAGAGGTGATGTGATTTGTGCTTGTAGGCGAAGCGACCCTTAAGAGACGTGCAGATTCACTGTGAGGACAACCTGACCAGCCAGCCATGTTGTAGCATAGGAAAAGAAAACCCTCCGGTCATTCCATTATTAAATGGACCTACATGTGAAATAGAAGAATCTATAATATTCTAGCAATATTTATAGAGAATGGGTTTTAATTTGCAGTGAGAGTGTGTTTAAGAGACCAAATGTAACTGAATTCAGGTCCTGATGAACATGGGGAGGAAAGCAGGAAAGCCACAAAGTCAGTCATGTATTCCTTTACGTGCAGTCTGTGCTCAGTGGTCTGACTGTTGGGCAGTTTTGAAAATGGACATATTTTTTAGACATTTTGGTAATACTTTGTGCTCTGTTTTAAAGAGTGCAAATTGAGACTTTTTTTTTTCCTTTAGCACGTTTCCCTCAAGTGCATACAGATAGATTTTTCTGGGGTATTTTTATGATGGAATCCCTGTGTTGCTCAGGTTGGAATTCTGTGGTTCAGGTCAAACTATGTATGTTGGCGCAGTGTGCGGTCGCCTCTTCCTTTGTATGTCTGGAATGCCATGGTTTGGTAGAATATGGTATGTTTGGAAACATTCTCACCTGTCTCCCTTAACTTCTATGAAGTTGCATTCTCAGTCCTCCTGGTCAGGTGTGCCAGCCCAGGTCTCTCACATCACCTCTGCACTGAACTCAATAGGGGGGGCGTTTCTACAACATGTTGGTCACCTGCTGAATTGCGGTGGCCAGAATCACATCCTAAAATATAATTTCCCGCCTATTTGAAAGTGAAGCACATGAAATGAACATAGGTTGTTGTTTATTTGTGAGTTTCAACGACAATTGGCTCGCTGTAGATATACCGAGTGAAATTGTAACTCTTTCCACCTTGCATCGACCTTGTGTATTTTTTACACCTGTTTATTCACTGACTGTTTAATGAGGCCAGCTTGGGTCGATTTACTTAAAGATCACAACTAGCTGAAGTCTTCCTTGAGTGATGACCTTCATGTGACCTAAATTTTTTAGTCTCTTGAGACCGATGGATAATAAGCTCCTTTTTGGACGCAAACCTTGGAAGAGTGTGATGTGTTATTTTCTTGTCATTTTGTTGTATCAAAGTCACAGCTAGTAGGCTATCTTTATGGTGACTTGTTATCATGTTTATTGTCCTAAGCTCTTAATGGAGCACATAGCCCTTCAGACTATCTCTAAATTGAGAGATCCGTACAGGCATGAAAATATTACTCGGCTCCATAAACCTTTTTCGGAAACCTTCATGTCCGGGTTTGCTTTGTATACTTGGGTCAGGCGACACAGTAGCCATCCCTGAACATCCACTATGTAAACCCACCTCTCTGCCTGTAGTTGTTTTTCAAATTCTCTTGGCTTTGCGGTTTACGCTTTCTTGCCGGACGCCAGAATTCCCTGGCCCTTTTCTTGCCTCTACTGAAAGGGGCCTCAGGGGGCATCTGGCTTCCTAAAACTGCAGCAGTCACCAGTAGGAAAGACAAGCCCTGCCCTCTCTTCTGCCTCTTCACCTGTAGCCTCCAAGGCTTTGCTGTATTTGATGTGTAGGTACATACACTTTTATATACATACATATAAAGATATACTTAGCACTATTACGTGCCACCTCTTAATCCACTCGATCAGCATTTATATTAAATGATCTCTACACAAATTCAGCTTACATGTTTTTTCTGGGTGCAAAAACACAAAGCTTATCCTTTCTCAGTCAAAGGAGTCTTGTGCCAGGATGACATGATGTGCTCACTTAACTTGTTTTGTGTTCAAACAAAAAAACAAAACAAAGAAAAAAAAAATAATTACGTCGAAATGTACACTTCACTAGAAGGTAGCTTGATGGAAGAACGTAGAGTAAAAAGGCAATGTCGAGTTTACCTGTTAGTGAATCACATGGCTAACTTGACCTTGTCTTTTGAGCGGCGTGGCAGGTAGAGGTGTTTTTACATCACAGACTTAGGGCTGGGCATTTTCTGCCTGTATTAGGAGGCTAACGTGGAGTCTCTGCTGGAGAAGCATCCTTGTTGCATATTAGTGTTGGAGACTTGCATGTCTGCTCTTGACTGCATGCAGTATTTCCTCATGGCAGTCATGTTGATCTCTCTTGCCAAACTGAGAACATTGAAGAGCTCAATGGGCATGTCCTCCTATTTCTTTTTCCTCTTTGTTTTGGGTTTTGCATCACTGTCGTTCAGCAAAAGCAGTAGCATGATTAGCTTTCAGTGGTTTAGGTAAATTTTGGCTAGAACGGTTAAAAAAAAAAAAAAAAAACCTTCACAGAGCCCCTGATTGCATACCAGCGTCTTGCTGGTGGTAGGGTCCTCTGTGTTGTTGTGTTGGGTGACCCGCTCTTCACCACTGAACATTTTCAAATGGAGCGCTATCTGGACATAATGCTTTTACTTTTGTTTTAAACTCTCGTTTATGTGGGAACGTGCTATCTGTATGTATCTGTTGGCAAATTGCCATTTGCTTGGGTGCCTAGTTTTGTTTCTTATCTTGTTAACATCAGTGATCTCACTGAGTAATTATACTTGCTGTGATTTGTATGTTGTTTTACAAATTAAATTATGTTGACCATCTTTAAGTAGCATCAGAAAAGAAATAGAAGACCCAGTACAATGCACACAATGTTAACAGCTTTGTGCATGTTTTTACTGTAGAGACCTATTGATAACATGGTTTCTCTGGTGATGGGTTAGTTTCAAATGGATGATATTCATTTCTTTCCTTGGATGTTGTTTGTTTTGAGCGAACCTGGTGAATACACACAATGCAGATAAATGAACTCATCCGCACCCAGTAACACTTATATGGCTGTGTTGATTTTCAGTTTATTCCTAACTTTGGGAAATGTAATGGCTTTTTTAATGATTACTACAAAGTTGTCTTGATAAAAATATCTCTTAAATTAAGGTACAGGTTTGATTTCAACAAGGAAAGATTTTTATATATAAATATATATTATACTCCATTAAGGAATGTTTAGAACCATCTTACTCCAATGTGGATGTAGCCATTATTACGCCATTTTATGACTTTGTAAAAGAATTCACTGTGTGAAAATTGGTTTGCATTTTTGTATAATACAATCTGCTTTTTGTTAGAGGAGAGGCTGGCTAAACAGGATGTTTGGAGACATGAAAAAACCTGTGACTTTAAGAAGAAAATGTAACTTGTGTAAAACAGTGATTCTAAACCAAGATGGATGGATTAAATGATATTGGTAACACTGCTTTGGTATCGACTGCATTTTTTCCTTGTGGGTAAACATTGGTCTTAAATCCTGAAGGCAGAACACACACCCAACCCCCTATGAAGCAGTTCTTGTAATCCACTCTGCCCAAACTGGCTTTTCTCCATTTATTCAAGATTTTATTTGATGTTCAGAGGGATTGTCAGTTTAGCTGGGGACAGAAAGGACACTGATTTAGGCATTACAATATTTATGATAATTACTTACAAAACTTGACATACTTTAAAGCAACACCAAAGAACTTTCCCTCTGTTGCACACGTCGCACGGCTTTGCCAATAACAATGTCCACAGACAAGGTAGAATATTTTGCATGACTTATAAAAGTATGATGTTTTGCGACATCAGATGCAAGTCAAATTTGTAGTTTCTTATGTCTCATTCCATCGAACTACAGATCCACTACCCGATCTGGCAAACTTACATAGTGCGGTTATAGCCGATAGAGGGCCGCAAAAGCGAATGCAGAATTGCCGTTCACCCTGTTACGAGTTGATGAACCACTGAAATGATTTTGGAAACATTATTTTAAGGTACAAAACTCTTTGGTGTTGCTTTTAACCAAACTTTGACCCTCAGTTAAAGTTTTATTTGAAGCACATTTTTTAACTGGGCTGCATATTTAAAAAAAAAAAACTAAAAAAAACAATGCACTGCATAAACACGGCAATGTAAGAACCTCTGGCAGTCCGCATACACAAACACTACACGAGGTACAGACATGTGCGTCAAACTCCATTAAGAGGTTGTCATAACATTTGAATAGCTTTGTCAGTCTTACACTTCAGTGGCATCTTTTGCACATAACTTTTAAAACATGATGGTAAAATCAATTGATATTTTAAAAAAAACTTTATGAAGGAAAATGCATTCCATTGCTCTGAATATCAGAGTGTGATTGTGCTGAGATGAACTTGTTTTGTTTCCTGTGAAATGACCCGCAGTAGTAATTTTCTATTTGTAATAAGGTTCATAAATGGAGAAGAATGAGGTTATCCTTTCCAGACAGGGTAACTCAAGTGAATCAGTTTTTTGCTACAGTTTAGTCTTCTGATGGATGCCATGTCCTCTTCTGTGAGGGAAAATCCAAAGATCTTTTGAAAGGGTACAGGAAAACCAAGTAAATATATGGAGTATTGTTCATAATGCTAACAGTCTACTACTAATTACTAATTATCAACTGCTACTACTAAAACTAACCTCATGGGATAACTTCAGACATAACTTCAGAAGTACATAGCCTGGAGACGACACTTACATTTTCATACTGAAAACCAGCTTACGTTTGACCTAGGCCCCATTCACCTTTGCCATCTGACTGAATCAGTGTTCTAAGAAGAAGTCTAAAATGAATACATTCCATTTTCACAACTAATTAACCCCACTCAAGGTAGACCAAGTTATTCTGCCACTGGTTGTCATTGTTAATATATATTGTAATATACTACAGAAAAACTGCTGACATGGTTAAGAACAATCTTGTTTCAACCCTGTATTCAATAACAAAAGGATGTACACCATCCGTACTGTTACTGTATGTATGCTGTACTGTTGGATATAAAACAATGTAGTGTTGCTATATAACTACTTGGAAAACATCTCTGTCTGCTAGTGATATTACAGGTACACATTTGAATTGAATGGGGAGGCCTGGTTTTCTGTGGTGGTTGACTGGTGGTGGACATTAGGAGTTGCAGGTATTGTTTTATAGCTTCTTTGGCAAAAACTTGTCAGTGAGTAAGTTATGGACAGATATTTCCCTTAATGGAATTGATGTCTGATACACTGTATCTCTCTAGGATATTTATCACCTTTGTTGCTAGAGGCCCAAAATACCTATATGCCTAAATCACTTTAGGTCAAGCACTGATTAACAAAAAAAATCAACAATATGTATCTGCCAATATGCCTGATCAGCCTCTACTGTAAGTGACACAGATAGTTAGTAATTGATGGCACCTCTGTCAAGGCACATGTGTTGGATCCCAGGTCACATGTCTCCCATCATGCAACATTCTCAGTGACACCATGTCTGTATCCTCTAACTGGAACCCAAAAACCTGGAGTGTAAGCCAAGCCAGTTAAAGCAAGAGGGCACAGAGTAAAAGAGGACAAGAAGAGAAGCCAGGAATGACAGAGGACACAATGTATATGTTTATATGCATTCCAGTTAATGTGGTGAAAATGCTGTATAATTACGGAGTAATTAAGTAACAGGATCAATGATTGACCTAAAGCTCTGAATGGAATAAGACGAAAGTCACCACTAGACTAAAACCAAACATGTCATGGGTGAAGAGAATGTAATCATCATACAAGGAAAGGAGACAAAACCCAGATACCAAAAATAACCACTGCACTACAGTATGTCAATTGGGTAAAGCTTAAAGCAACATCCCACTCACATTACAGTTTTCCAGAATCCTCTTCTTCTTGGTGGACTTGGGGATTGTGACAACTCCATTCTGCAAAGAACATGCTTTTCTTCAGTTTATAACAAGTGACCAGAAGCAAACAGCATTAATTGAACTTCAGTTAATAAATCATTCCTCTATATCTAACGAAGTGCAATGGTGAATTTACCTGTATGCTCCAGCGTATACAAATCTGGGAAGGGGTGTGCTCATATTTGTCAGCCATCTTGAGAATAGTAGGATGACTGAGAGCCTGGCCCTTGGCCAGGGGGCAGTAGCCCTCAAACACGATCCCCTGCTGTTGACAGTACTGTACAATCTCCTCAGGCTGCTGAAAAGGGTGATACTCAACCTGCAACAACACACATAGGGTGTGAGTTTGACAGCGTATTTTACCGAGTAAACCTGCTCAAATATGTTTATCCAGTATTTACTGAAAGGTGCATCATTTGAGGTTGCTTGCCATCCAGTGGCAAATTAGATAGGTAAATTTACCCTCTTCATAAACTTTTGTTTATACTCAAAGATTTTTACATTTACAGTAGGACTTTATCTCTGACCACTTTCAAGCCATGGCCTTTTGAAATTTTGATATACAAATCCAATGGTGTTGCTTTCTTAACCCTGACGCCTAGTTTGCCAGGTTTAAAAAAGTTATGAGAGGAAAATATTTGGTGTGAAAGACACACATAGGCCTACATGTTTTTATGCTTTTTTGTTTGTTTTTATAATTTGTATTAATATTTATTTTATCATTATTTTATTTATAAGCTAAGGTTGCTAGCACAGGTGTCTAAAAAAATATTTAAAAAAAAAAGACTTGAACTTTCTGTTTGTAGTTTTGTGTTTGAAAATACAGTATTTGAAAAAAACATTGCATTTTAGAAAATGGCTGTTCTTTTTTGTATTATTCTTTAACACTGACTTGGCCCTCCAGTCAGATGACATTGGCAGAAGTGGCCCCCAGCTCATTTGAGTTTGAGACCCCTGCCCTACCAGCTCCTCTCGAAGGAGGCAATAGACGTCATGCTCCATGTGAGATCTGTCTTCTGTAATAAACTCTGGTGCTTTGTTTTACGTGTAAGGACCCTGAGCAAGCTACTGACGAGGTTTGATGCTGTTTTGAACAATATTACTGGTTAAAAATGTTATTTGGGAAGCGTTTGGCTCACTGCCCCTAGCTAATCCACTGTTTGCGATTTGGAGCTATAGCATATAGTGTAGTGGTTGATCAACGAAAAATACTGTCTCCACAGCTTATTTGATGTGTTTTAATGCAGAAAAACACCCTGGGGTCAATTTTTGCCGGAATTACACTTTAATCGAACCATAATAGCTGATGCTACAGATAGGGCCTACTCAACACATCTAAAGACCAGTTGCATTGTTTCTTTTATTAGGGCAGCAGTTTCCATTCATGAATAGGGTATGGTCACTCATGATTGGGATTCTATTCCAACACTTGCATCGTGACGGGCGAAGACTTTGCGCTAACTTTGAATTCATTGGTCCAGCCTAACAAATCACATTGCTCAGGGATTCATAACATTACTTCCTACTTTGCCTACGGGTCATTCCACGTCAATTCAACCAGGGCCCACGCACTTAGGTCTCAAAAAATTCTGAAAAAATATATAAAACATATTGATGTCAATAGGGCATTTTGCCCATGTTCAGGGTGGAAAATAAAAAAGAAAGATTTGCATAAGACAAGTCAAATTGGTGTTTTCAAAAAGAAGGGATCATGGAGAATAAGGAAAAACATATTTAAAAAATCTTTGTATATTCCCACAAGGTGTTTGGGTGCTCTGAAAATGATAACCAAAATGATTTTTCAGACTTGTGAGGTCTGCTGTTCAGACCCTGAAGGGATTTATTTTCTGTTAATTGCTTTTTGTAGAGTGTTTCTACTTATCTCAGTAAGGAAAATAAATTAAGAGCCTATGTTGAGTACAAATATGTCTTCTGAAGGCTTAAACAGAGCCCAGCCAAAAACTCCAATAAAATTTGTATCAACTTTGAGGGACAGCTATGACCATGCAGGATTATCCAGACCAAACGTGACGATTTTGCTACATACTATTCCTATTTATGTACCAGCATGCAAAATGTGAGCCTCCTACATGGTTTAGTTATTGCGCTGTGGGCTTGTGAACTTTGACAAAAAAAAGAGCCCGAACAAAATCGACACCCCCTCCCCCTTGTAAAACTGGCTGTATCTTGGAAAGTATTGATCTTACATAAGAGTAATTTTACAGTGTGTCTCCTGGGTAACATAGGTACACCTGGTAATTTTTTCAGAATTTTTTGAGACCTAAGTGGGTGGGGCCTGGTTGAACTGACGTGGAATGACCCCTACGATTTACAAACTGACAATAAACACCACTGCCAGTTAGGAAACAATGTATGTGGGCCTACCTTTGCTGTAAATAAATTCACACATTCTCTCTGGGGGCCCCTGTTATTGCCTCGGGCCTTAGAATTATCCTAACCCACCACCGCAGCGCCCCTGGTATCTCTTAGCACTGCTACACAAACACCTGCTGAACAATCACACTCACCTGGTTGACATGGGGCACTATACTGCAGTCCTCCTTCAACTCCTCCAAATGGGGAATGAGAAAATTGCTAACTCCTATGGCCCGGCACAAACCTGTCATATGGATAAATACGTGCACATTATGACACAGAGATTATCTTTAGATAATCAGATATTATAACAAATATTTTCACATTGCACCTTCATCATAAAGCTCCTCCAGGGCCCTCCATGTTTCTGCTCTCATCTCCCTATTGGATCGACCGGGCACCATGCAGTCAGGCCAGTGCATCAGGTATAAGTCTGAGAGGGCATAGGAAAGTGTCTATATCCACATCATGCTAAATATGTGATGGTGGTACGAAACAACAGTCTACGAAACAATGGAACTCATACCTAGGTACTCCACTCCCAACCTGGCACATGATGCTCTGCAAGCCTGTTTGGTGTTGCTATAGCCATAGTCCCCAGGCCATAACTTGGTTGTCAGCCACACATCCTGGCGTGGGACCCCGCTCTCTCGGACAGCTTTCGCCAGGTATTCTTCACAACCATAGCGTTTAGCTGTGTCAATGTGCCTCACACCACACTCCTGTAGTGCGTAAACAACCGCTTCGTGAGAGTATCCACCATTATGCGAAGTCCCTGAAGCCGAAAAACAGCAAATACTGTTGCATCTGCAGAACTATGAGTTTTAGCCTAAGGTAAGGCTATGTGTCAAGAAGGGCTTGGTGATACATTTACTGTTGAACGTGTTTCAGATCAAAGTTTTACTTTTGCTGCTTTCAGTAATGTGCAGGGCTGACGACTTAACAACAAAATATTTCGTGGACAGGAATTTGCAACAAAGTAACTAATGTTTCCACATATTGGTAACACAAATGGATCCACGCCGTTGCTATCCAAAGTAAACTTTAAATGGCTACTTGTAAAGTACTCACCCAGACCGAGTATCGGTAACTCCAATCCATTGGAGAGAGTAACTGTGGGACAACACAGCATCTTATTGGCAGAGCCCATATATTGCTTGGATTTTACAACAGGTTTAACCTCGATATTGTTCAAATGGGATGTTATGAAATAGTCATTTTTAATGGCAGGAAATTTCCAGAACGCAAACTGTTATCATTACGCATAACGCAAGATCCAGCAGAGGTTGTTCAGCTGTCGCAAACACTCCAGGAGTTAATATGTTACCACTTACCGGCCGTTTGCAGCAGTACGTATTCCAGTGCGGAACAAATATGCATACAAGCTACTAATCGTCAGATCCCGTTGTCCATTGTACTCGTCTTACGAGTGGTACGTTGTAAGTAGCCAATGAACTGGAGTTTAAAAGTTAGCGCGAAAGCTCCATTGACATCTTCAAATTGGATATTGGTCTTACAAACTATAACACGTAGCCTACTTGGATGGAGCCTATTACGCACACTTAGTTTCGACAATTTACAATTTCAAGTAGCCTAATTGTATTGGTAACTTACCTTTGCCATAAACATAGCTATTCAGGTTACGTGTCCTTCCATACTATACAACTCTATTCGAAAAATATAAACTGGTCTACACTGTAATACCACAAATGAATTCCTCTGAATCCACACATCCTCACGATTCATTTTATGTCATACAATGGACCTGACTGTTTACTATACACACACACACACACACAATATAAATGCACCTGTAAAATTCTATTCTCAGATGCTGTAATGGTGGATTTAAAAACCTCCTAGGACTGTAGCCTACTATGGTGGTTGCGCACTGTCCCAACAAACTCCAACACAGATAGTTTGGTCAGTGTGCAGTCTCACTGTCACTCTTTCTTGGATGGAGTTCGTGTTTCACGTGTCCAAATATCATTATTTTATATTAAGCTACTTTCTGGGTAGTGTGGACCTAGAGGTTGGTTTCTAAATATTCTAATTAAAGACTGCAACCTACTGTCAAATTAAGAATGTTAGAGTTTGTTGCGTGTTGTCTGTCTGGACAGTCTACCACGGCTGCGCAGAGGTGCAGCAGGCAGCTTTTCACTTACTTTTAGAGGAAGTGGGAACTCTCAAATATGAGAACAACATGAGGTAGGGTTTCAACCGATACTAAAGTACATTTCAAGTCTTTTTATTTATTTGCTTAACAAATGTGCTGTGAACCCTAAAGAGCGTTATACCAACTCCAACTACCAACTTACTCAGTTGAAATTAGGCTATGTTTTGGTTTGCGCTTGGTTCCCTTGCTTGATTAGTGTGTTGGTTTGAAAGTTTGTGCTAATGTAGCCTACCAGTAATGTCACTCTCTCTTCATATGTATTTCTTAGAGGCTGTAGGATGATCCCACTTCGAAAGGCGCAGCTGATACTATTTGCACTTCTGTTTATCTTGATTGGGGCATCTCTGACTTCAATGCTTCCCCTGGCTGTGGATACAGATGATGATGGCGGAGTAATGGATGTTCTACGCCGAAAAGCTGACTCTCCTCCACTGAAGGATTCCTTTACTATAGTAATACAGACGTACAATCGAACAGACATCCTTCTTAAACTCCTCAATCATTACCAGGCAGTGCCTCATCTAAGACAGATTGTCATCGTGTGGAACAACATCGGAGTGCGGCCACCACAGCAATTATGGGGTTCCCTTGGTCCGCATCCTGTTCCCGTAGTCTTCAAGGAGCAAAGCGTCAATCTGATGCGCAACCGCTTGCAGCCTTTTTCGGAGATAGATACAGATGGTATAAATATAGGGTTGGCCTACCTAGTGTATAATGTGAAAAGTTACCGATCTTCCCAGTAGAACAGATATGGGGGTCGAGGGGAACTTGTTGGTGTCACAATTGCAAGTCTCTGCATCTGGGACGACCCCTGCATTTCCAAGTCAACAAATATGATGTTTATGCAGCCTACTGTAAAATGCATGAATAACCAGCCTACTACAGTACATACAGTATTACACTACATGTTTCTAAACCAGACAATAATTATATGAGTAGGCTATGTTAATAAACTCATTTACTGATGGTAGTCAAATGAGTTTAAAGTGCCAAATTCTTGATTAAACCTTATTGGTCTACTTGGCATGTCTGCTAATTTGTGTGGTTTTTGGAACTACTTTTTCAGACAAATTCCATGACCAGTGTGTCTCCATTAATCATCTAAGAACCTGATTAGGCCTAAGCTAATTTGGAGAAAAACCAGCTGGTCCAGTTCCACCTAATTCTATTCATGTTTTTCATTTTTTTCTGTTTCTCTGTTCACTACAGCTGTGTTAATGGTGGATGATGATACATTGGTCAGTGTTCCTGATATAAGTTTTGCTTTCTCTGTCTGGAAGGTAAAATAACTGAAATTTACAGTTTTTTCATAGCTGTCCTGGAAGCCATTTAGGTGCCAGTAGATTTGAAGGAGTTGTGCAGTCATTTCAAATTCAAATTCAATCTATTTTATTCGGATCATACAATCTTCAGTGTTTTTATGTTTCAGCAATTTTCTGATCAGATTGTTGGCTTTGTACCACGCAAGCATGTGATCACAGCCTCTGGTGTTTACAGCTACGGCAGCTTTGAGCTTCAGGACACTGAAACAGGTGGAGGTGACCGGTAAGGCACATGGTACATTACACTTCACACTTTCACTTTGTATTCACTCACAGGCTTGCCCTAACTCCATGTCCTGTGCATGCTTCTGCCCTTTTGTTTTCCCTCTACTCTACATGTCAGTTCAATCTACATAGAACAGTGTTTTTCAACCACTGTGCCGGGGCACACTAGTGTGCCGTGAGAGATCATCAGGTGTGCCGCCTCTGTTGCATCAAAGAATTTATAACCACATGCTCTCATTGATCGTATGATTGCACTATTTGTGGTATGCAGGCATTGTACAACGGGGGCCCCATATCCAGTATTCACATAATCATCACATATCCAGTTCATAACAACAATTAAATTAGATATAGTCACCTACAAATGAAACAGAGGCCGCTTGTTTTATTGAGCAGGTCTTGCATAGAAGCCATAATAAGGCCATATCTGTGTATTATTTGAAATTTTAGGCTATGTTTATTTTTTCTTCACACAGGATGTTAGTGTGCCGTGGGACAAAAAAGGTTGAAAGTGTCAAAAGTGTGCCCGTGGCACAAAAAAGGTTGAAAAACACTGACATAGAATATGTACTATGACTAGGCATAGTGCCTATAAAAAAAATATGCCCACGGGCACACTGTATCAGGGGATGGTTGCCATCATGGAAAGGTCAAGAGCCACCAAATATTTCTGTGGCTGCTGGCACACCACTTCTAGAGTTTCATATGTACTCAATACTGCGGTCAAGACTGACTTGGGCCCTCAGTAACACACAACCACTAAGTGTGAAGTGAATATGATGAAAGCAAAGAGTAGACACACACACAGAGATTCGGACAGATATTCCTTGGTTTATATAATGACTGTATGATTTTAGACTTTGCTCTGCTGTTCCAGGTACTCCATGGTTCTGGTGGGTGCTGCCTTCTTCCACCGCCGCTACCTGCAGGTCTTCCAAGACCAGCCCAGCCAGGTGCATACCTTGGTGGACGAAACGCAGAACTGCGACGACATTGCCATGAACTTCGCTGTGGCGCTCTATTTGGCACGGCACGACGGGTCAAAAGCACGGCCCTCTGGGGTTCTGGTAAAGCCTGTGGATATCCGGAACCTGGAGCGGGACTCCCGCAGCGGCTACATTGGTATGTGGCACCGGGCAGAGCACATGCTCCAGCGCTCCTGCTGCCTGAATCGCCTGGCACAGATCTACGGCAGCATGCCCCTGCAGTACTCCAATATCATGCTCACACAGTTCGGTTTCCCAAGCTATGCTAACCACAAGAGCAAGATATGAGGAACTTTCAGGGTAAGATTAAATGGCACAGCTAATTAGTGAGAAAAGCCAGGTTGAGTCACATAGTGGTACTGACAAGCAGATTTTTAGGCTTGATTTCCTGTCTTAAAAGACCTAGAACAATATAAAACAATCTCCATAGTAAAACTAAGTAATTTTATAATTTTATATCTATGATGTCTATGTCTACATTTTATTTTCTTCAGGGAAGAATAGACTATGTGCACGCTCTAAGCGATTGGCAACGTCACTTCTGTTGACGTTCAAACAAAACAGAGATCTAGCTCGCTACTCCCTCCCCTTTCCTCCCGTGCAATTGAAACTCTCCTAAACGCGCATCTCGTCAGTGATTGGCTGGAACAATTTGTTTTTATGGTCCAGGCTGGACCAAGTTGTTTTTGTTGCCGTTTTTTGAGCCTGGACTGTCCACAGAGACCGCATTTTTTTTTGTGTTTTCAGGGCACAGGCAGCTATAGCAGATGGTGAGGTAATGTTTGCTGTATGTGACGAAACATATTTAGCTTAGAAACCACGTAACATCGCTTAGAGCGCCTTTAATGTGATTAGTGTCTATGTAACGGATGCCAGCTAGCTAAGCTGTGCTTGTGGAACGTTGGTAAACCTCACTCCCCGACGCCTCAAGAGTGCTGGTGGCATGCGAGCCAGTAGCCTGGGTTATTGGCTCAATTGTTAGCGTTCTCGTCTCCCGATCCGAGGTGCTGCTGTTCGCGGGTTAGAGAACAATGCTGTTGTAATGGGTTTAGGCATGCAGACAGATTAGTCCACTCTCAAAGTTATCTGAAGGAAGAAGTCACTTAGATAATTACTAAACATTGAATCTTGTTTAAAGACTACCATTTAAGTTGTAATGCAGATAATGATATGAGTGTTTTTTCCCAACAGACTCTAGGTAATACATAATTAAATAGCATGTAAGACATAATACTGTAGCCTACAGTGATGTGTTATTTAAGTAATTAAGTAAGATACTTTCTTACTTAAGTAAGATACTTTCAATTTACAATACACCCTCATGCACACTGTAGAATACCTGTTTGAGTGCAGGAGCACCATATAAGTAAAGTAATTATACATTAGGGACTTCATTGTCCATTGCCCCCTTTCCAAATGTGTGATTTAGGTGGTGGTTTAACAGATTTAATATGTGGTATTCTCTACTTTGGTTGGCGTGAAACCATGGAATTTTTCATCAGGAAGCTTGCATGCCCTTGCTGTTCCTAATAAAACAATGATTTTAGTAACTTAGGAAATCTGGACATCTGAACAATGTAAGATTTCGGTTTCACTTTGAGTCTTTTGAACACACTTCCTGGAATTACTTACAAACCTAAGACAGGAGTTAATAGAAAATTGAAGTACATGAATATATAACCATAAAATAAGCAAACATAATATTTTGTTATTTTTAAAATAATTATGGGATTATGAATTGCAGTTGCATGCAGTTGCGACACAAGTGTTTTCCAAAACCATAGAATAATAAGCTTTATTTGTATAGCACCTTTCATACATAGAATGCAACACAAAGTGCTTTATATTTGGAACATAACACAATAATAAAAAAGAATCAGTCATTCCTCTTCGTTGCTGTGGCCGTTTATGATCCAATCAGGAACACACACACACACACACACACATATATATATATATATATATATATATATATTATTGTATATATAGGCTTTGCTAACAAATGCTTAGGCTCCGTTGATGCGGACTTTAAGAGGTTAGCCTTAGTATGTTCTTAGTATGTGTTTTGATTATATGACTTTCACAGGCTAGGCTTGTTACTTTTGGTTTGACCTGGTGTGCCAGGTTCCCAGATCGAGGTCTCGCTTTGATTTTGGTCCAACCAAAAGTACCTCTGTTTTGTCAACAGTTTTTTGCTCATCCACTGATTAATGGAGGTTAAGCAAGGGAGCAAAGGCCATCTGGGTTAGTTGGCTCCACAGAAATGTATAATTGTATATAAAAAGTGTATCTATACTGCACAAACACATTGAAGTCTAAAACTGACATGGTTGTAGTACATTATTTGCTGAAAATAAATTCTTGAAAGTAGAAAAGGCTCGCATGTTACATTATGACAAATCTTTTTAATCTCTAGAATACATCTTTATCGTTAATTTGAATCCAGAGAAGAATGGCAATGCCATCTTTGAAGACCCATATCTAGCCCCAACCAATCCACTTCACACTGCAATTTGTTGTAAAAAGCCTTTGATGTAAATCAGGGGTGTATTTCAAGTAGGTGGTTAAATAACAAACCTGGGTAAGTAAATTCAGCGGAAGTGGTAACCTCCTAAAAAAACAGCCCTTGGGCTTTGTTAAGTTTAGAGATTGAAGGCTTGTGCTTTTTCTATTATCAGGTTTACAACTATCGCTGGGTTATCTTACCTAGATCTGCCACTAAACCACCTGCTTGGAATCTTGGCCTGGAGTATTGACTCCACGACAAAACCAAGAGTAGTATCAGAGAATCCTGTAGCAATGCTGGCTATGAGAAAATAAAACAAGTCACCGTAATTATTCCAGAAAGTGTCAGCAGTCATTCCACTGATGGAGCACTGTATTATGTGTTGTATCATCCCATACAACTCCATACGACTTGATCACAGTGCATTCTCCACTATGTCCACCATGCCATTGCCGATGTCATTTGAATGTTTTCTTGATCTCAAAAACCGAAGCAGCAGTACCAAAGCAGTCAGAAGTGATGCTAAACCCACTGTAGGAAGGACAGCTGCAGGCAGGACAGGTGAGCCTGTGGTCATTAGGAGGCCAAGCGGAAATCAGATTAATTAACAGCAGTGCACTTGCAGCTCATGTAATGGTGTCATTTTAGATTGTGTTATACTGGTAGTTTCACAACTAAGTTTCATATGGCCAAAAAAATTAAACTTTTAAATATCATTATATGGGGAGTTTTTTTTTGTTTTTTTTTAATTTGCAACTTCAAGGATACCAAAAAATGTCCTAAAGCAACTGGCCATTGAAAGTTCTTAAATATGCATAGGCTACACCTGCTTTTAAAAGGCGGAACATTTTCACTGCAAAATGTGCACTGTATCATGTAGCCACTCTGCGTGTCTTTATGTGTGCGTCCACATTAAATCCATTCCACTCACGTTATCAGGAGAATACCGTAGCCTAAAGTTTTATTTTGGTCTCACTCAATGGATCCAAATAACAGAAATAGCAAACTCTCATGGTAGGGTAAGTTAGGCTATAAGCACATAGCCAATTAAACATGACCAAGGAAAATGTGAACGGGACAACACACAATACCACACTAACGTTATGCTATGAATTAAGAATGCTCAGCTCAGCCAGGTTTGTTTGTGCAGTCAGGATGTAGGCCTATGAATGTGAAAATATGCTCTTCTCCATTAGCAATAATCCAGGAATCTACTCATCTACATCTACTCAGTAAAATTTTTTTACCCTCCCTCAGAGTTCCAGCGTCCCTGGTTAAATGTTGCACTTTTGATAAGGTTTTGCCCATATTTTTGTATATAGTAAATGCTGTCACACTTTCTGAAACTATTTCAGCTTATGCAGGCATATCAGTGCTTTCTGAACATATTGAGCACACTTTTAAAAATACCGCGATAATACCGTAAACCGTGATAATTTTGGTCACTATAACCGTGAGGTTACATTTTTATACCGTTACATCACTTATTCCACTGCTTGGTTGAATTTCCCAATGTCCTGTGTTCTTTAGAATATGCATTGACATAATGTTATTTAAACACCTATGAAGTAGGCTAGATCCATTTTTTTGGCCGTATCACACTTGTATATTAATTCGCCGAACTCGTGAGGTTTAAATGAACTGTCACGTTGCATGGCAGTAGGGTAAATAAAATAACAATGTTTCAAGTAAGGGATAATGTATTGTCCGCCAGTAATTATCAGAAAATAAGTCCCGACAGGGAGAACAGAACCCCGACGCGCAGCGGAGGGGTTTTGCTTCGACCTGAAGGGACTTATTTTCTGATAATTACCTGCGGACAATACATTATCCCGCTTATTACACAGCTACTTGCCAAAACGCGAAAAGAAACCTAACACAATAAATCTTTAAAAATGATTTTGCTACCGTTTCGTGTCTTCCGCTGACAAAATAAATAGTTCGCCACACAGATAGAACTTGACAGTTTCAGGTGTTGCGTGGCAACGTTTTACTAACTTACTTTCCCTTTCAATGAAATTCCATTGCAATAAGTGAACGGAATTCTTGCGGAGGGATATGAAAGACATTAATCAACCCGTTGCCATTGACAATTGACGGTTATATATAACCATTGACGGTTATATATACTTTGCCGGTGATTTATGTAAGGGATAATGTATAGAACGCCGGTCATTATGGGGAAAATAAGTCCCGACAGGGCGAACCGGACCCCGACGCGCCAGCGGAGGGACTTATTTTCCCATAATGACCGGCGTTCTATACATTATCCCGCTTATTATACGGCTACCTGCCAAAACGAAAAAATAAACTCCACAATATGTCTCTTTAGCCTACACTTATTTGTTACCGTTTCGTTGTGGCTTTTGCTGAGAAACAAATAGTTCAACACACGCTGAACTTGAATCAAACATTCTTTAGAACACATCTGATCAACCGTCTGCTTTCACTTTTGAATGAAGTTCCAATGCAAGAAGTGACCAGAATACTTGCGGAGTGATATGATCAGCAGCACAAAACCCGTCGCCATTGACAGCGGTAATTATATGTTTGCAGCGGTAATTACATGAATTTATTTTACCGTAGAACGTTGGGAAATCCCATTCAAGTCAATGGAGCGTTCTACTAGCATTGTGAAGAGCCGTATAATAAGTAAGGGATAATGTATAGAACGCCGGTCATTACTGGGAAAATAAGTCCCGACAGGGCGAACCGGACCCCGACGCGCAGCGGAGGGGTCTTGTTCCGCCCTGAAGGGACTTATTTTCACAAAGCAGCAGACACAATGAAAAAGTGAGGCGGACATGTATTTTATTTTGGCTGTGTGTGGCCACATTTCAGCTGACTTTCATGTGCAGATTCACAATGTCATGTGCCGTCCGACTTACTTGCAACGCTTAGCTGGAATGTCTCCATGACATAGCCCAAGTGGTTGGTGATGTTGATCAGGTAGAGCCCTGTGTCCTCATGTGTGAGGTGAAGCAGGTGGAACGTGCCATCTCCAGACTGCAGCGGTTGTCTGTGGCCCTGCCTGAACAAGGTGAAGGTGGCAGGTGGAAAGCTGAGAGCTGTGCAGCTGATGGTCACATTCTGGCCACTCAGCATCTCCGCAGACGGGGAGACGCTCACTTGTGTACCACCGGGAGGGCCTGCAAGTCAACAGCAGGAATACTGATTACCCTACTGGTGAAATGGATGAGTGAATGAATTAATATTATGAATGTGTAGATGATTGAAATTTGCAGTACCCTACGTTAGGCACAGGATGGATAGTCTATTTGCATAATACATAGGCCTATCTGTCATAAAAACACGAAATATGCATGCAAACATGTACATAATTGAATTTGTATGTTCTGACCTTGAATGATCACTGTTACACTGGATTTCACACTCCCAGCAGTGTTGTTTGCCTCACAGTCATATTGACCTGCATGAGACCAGGTGATGTTCGTAATAACAATGGTGCTTATATTGGTGCTGTCTAAAACCTTCCCAGCTTTTGTCCACACTGGGACAGGAAGTGGGTTTCCATCTGAGTTGCAGGTTAGGGACAGTGTCTTTCCAATCGTCAAATTTTGTTCCCCCGATATAATTATATTCCTGAGGTAGTCTGAAGTGGTGCCAGAAAAAAAGTATGTAAAAAGCAGGTGCTCAGGAATATATCGCTTCAATAATACCTTATATATCAATAGGCTATCTAATAGGCTACAATACTTTTTTGCCATTATGATATTTCTTACCTGAGTTAACATTCGTTATCAAAGTGCATAGCCATAAATATGAATAGCCTATGTTACTTACTCAAGTTAACTGTCAATGGCGCTGAGCGTGTACGTGTAATATTTGAACTTTTTCCATGACCTGCTGGTATAATTTGGATGACTTTACAAGTAATGTTTCCTCCGTTGTCCAGAGCAGTGGGAGTAAATATGTATTTGGAGGAGACTGTCGATGTTCCTGCCTGCTCTTTATGTATGAAGTTGCGGCCTTCAACGCTCATGTTTCCGTGCACCCACTCGACTGACACCTCATCAGGGTATAGGTTCCGAGCCGTACAGGTGACCGTCTGCTTTACACCCACTGTCAGATTATCTTCTCCGGATATCTCAGGGTCGCTCGGGAAAGCTGTCAGTAACACATGAGTTAGGAATTACTGACACCCAGTTCTTGTGCTGCGATATTTTTTTTTGTAAAGGTTTGCTTCAGGCTGATTTCTGAATATTCTTACAGTAACATGTACTTACAGTAAACCACTATCTTCCTCTTGCGTGTAAGTGGACGTGTTTGATTACACATAACACTGCATACCATTTCGATGTTTGTCAGCGCTTGACTTTTGAAGGACACAAACCCATTTTCCTCCTTTATTGGTTTGAAGGGTTTGTCATCTACTGGACGCCAGGTGAATGATGGCTGCTCAGGGCATCCAGTCGCGGTGCAATTTAAATCTACGGTCCCCCCGATCTCCACCAGCACAGGATCCGGTTTGTCTATCTGGACAACAACCGAGGAGGCTTTTCCAGGAAAACAATGACAGAATAAATGTATTAAATTAATTGGACGTCAAATCAACAGTCTATAATAATAGTCCTCCGAGGTATGCGTAATATGCCATCTGCGCGTAAAGCGTGAGAAAAATCACAGGGTACCTACTTAGTAGTGGCACTATCATCGCCAACAAAGCCAGCATATTTAATTTACAAAATCACTTTGCTGTCTGTACAAGTAACTGATCATAAGTGGGTTGGGAGAACAGTTTATAGGCGTGCCAATGTGCTAAGGGAAGTTACTTGTGTAGACTGGAATTTCTGCTGATGTTGATTATCTTTTATAAATATCTCATTGCCCAGGGGAATAACATCTACATGCCATTGCTTAATACTTAGATAACACCTAATATCAGACGATGATTATTTAGTCTGTCCTTAATTTCAAGAGAGTGCTTGATAATATTTTATTTTCTACCATACTGTGCGTGCCTTCCACTAACTAGCTTACGTTTACTGTCAAGAACATGCATTATTCTTTTCTTGATTCTGAATCTTCCTTTTGTGTAGTGGACTAGGCTACTCTACAGGTTGTTTTATTCATCTTTCCTCCTCCAATAAACACACACTGAAACTTAATTGTATCACCACCTTATTTAATTAAATTGAATAACATAACACAATCACATTATGAGCACAAAACTAAATAACAACTTATTTGGTGATCTAGCTATAATACAATCCATAGAAAATCCATTTATGTACAGTTCAAGGATATAACATACAAAAAGGGTGTTTTGTATCCCCTGATATCCCCGTTTTTGTTGTTGTTGTTGTTGTTGATGGTGATGATGATGTTTTTTTCAGGAGTTGAAAAATACTTTAGTTTTGCACTCAGCCGATTCTGTGTCCAGGGGATGTAGTGATCTTCAGTCTTCACTGTGCAAAATATTTCCTCAGGGCTCATGTAGTGTTTGTCAGCGCAACACTACAGCTTTAGTAGTGAACATATTCAGACTGAAGGGACTGAAAGAAGAGAATCAAAGCGTAAATATGAAACAGTTCAAAACAGTACTTCTCAAGTTGGGATACAGGAAGATGTTTTCTTTACATTTTGTGGATTATACATTTACCTCAACATAACTACAGTTGTCTTTGGAAAAACAAACAAATACATCTGAGTTGTGAGGGGGGTAGAGTGACAACTGGAAAGCAATGCTATAAGCAAGATAGACAGACAGACAGATGGAAGAAAGGATGGATGGACGGATATACAGTATAAACAAACAGTTGGATGGATAGCTAAGTACACAAACAAACAAGTAAGGAGGAAGGTGATGGCAGACAGATAGCACATCAGTAAACTTACAGGGATAGATCGGCTCAGGTGCCGGCCCGTGAGCCCAGACCGGACCAGGGCTCTGCGGGGTCCAGCTGGACCTCTGGGGCCCACGGCAAAGGCCGGAACCCTGGGCCTCACGGGGCGGTCACCGGGCTTGTTGCTGGCCTGGTGGTAGTTTGGGGTGGGTGGGAGACGAGGGTCACCGGGGGAGTAGCCAAACCCCAAACCCAAGGATGGAGAGAGGGAGGATGAAGATGCCGCTAAGGAGCAGGAGGGGGAGGAGGAGGTGGAGGCAAAGGGTGTGGGTGGGTCATCATCTGCATTCTCAGCCATGTTGTCAACCCCATAGAGGTTGCCAAGTGATCGGGCTAATCTGGGGTTTAAGCTGTAATGGGCACACAAACATTAGGCAGGGCCAGGGGACAGAAGAGTCATGGGTGATGAGATCAGGGATAGGACCATGTAATGTGTACACACACACACACACACACACACACACACACACACACACATGGGCACTCACACGGGCACTCACCTTTTAAGATTTCCAGCTGAGGATGAGGGACTGCGAGTGAGCCGTCTTGGAGAGGAGGAGGAGGAGGTGAAAGCATTGGTGGAGGCTTTCGGCGCTTTGGGGGGAGAAATGGAGCTCTGTGCTGGGTTTATTCCACTACAAGAAACACACACAACTACTGTCAGACCAGTGGATGGTGATGCAGAGTGCAAAATACAAAAGAAGTCCCATTCCTGGCTATCATAGTAGCGGAAACCCAATACTGTTCAAGGCCACATCCTCCGACCATGGAGTTCAAACACTGGAGTTCAAACACTACAATTCCACATACCTCAGTGCTTCAGTAGTGGCAGATCTAGAATGGCGTCGAGCCTTTAAGGCCCTGAGTTTATCTCCCTGAGTCAGACCCAGACCATCCAGCCTGAAGTCATTCTGCAACAGACCAATGCAAAGAATTCAATTCCCTCCACTTAATTCAGTCTTAAAAGTGAAATGCCAAGAGTGAATTGTGTATCTTATTTTAGTGTAAACAAATAAACAAATAAGAAGAATGATTATATCTTATGCTTTACAAGAGTCTAAATCAACCAAATCAAAAAGAGACAGTGGAACATCAGACCAGATGTAACAGTTGCCGGCTGGTACAATAGCTGTGCAGTATGTGTGTTAGGTAAACCTCCCTTCTGACGCCTTAAGAGATGTGCAGTATGTGTGTTAAGTAAACCTCCCTTTTGACGCCTTAAGATATGTGCAGTATGTGTGCTAAGTAAACCTCCCTTCTGACGCCTTAAGGCGGGGATCACATTTGCCAGCGGCAAGCGGCAGGTTTCCTATTGTTCTCTATGGTTCGGCAGCGGAAAGGTGGCAACGTTGGCGTAACGCTAGCATTGAAGAAGCTGAGCGTTGAACTTGGTTCAACTTTCAAAGCGCAACGCGAGCGTATTCAAGGCAAACCGTTTGTGTTACCATAGGAACGAGATAGAACTTATTATGGTCTGAGCGTTGCGTTACGCTTGCCGCTGCCTAATGTGATTCTCGCCTAAGAGATGTGCAGTATGTGTGTTAAGTAAACCTCCCTTCTGGCGCCTTAAAGCAACACCAAAGAACTTTCCCTCTGTCGCACGCACACTATTTGTTTATCCAGCACCGGCTTTGCAAATAACAATGTCCACAGTGAAGGTAGAATATTTTGCATGACTTATAAAAGTACGATGCATTGCGACATCAGAAGCAAGTCAAATTTGTAGTTTCTTATGTCTCATTCCATCGAACTACAGATCTGCTACCCGATCTGGCAAACTTACATAGTGCGGTTATAGCCGATAGAGGGCCGCGAAGCGAATGCAGAATTGCCGTTGATCCTGTTACGAGTTGATGAACCACTGAAACGATTTTGGAAACATTATTTTAAGGTACAAAAAACTCTTTGGTGTTGCTTTAAGAGATGTGCTAGTAAGAGATGCTTTGTATGGGACCGGGGAACATAGGACCCCAACCCTAAGCCTAACACTAACCCCGAGCGGGGAACATAGGACCCGAGGAACATAGGGATGACCCCCTCCCTTGCTAGGGCACCTGTGTTGCAAGTTGCCAGTTCGAGCCCAGGCAGAAGCAGGGCTAAGCTGTAGTTGGGTCTACACAACTCAGGTTACACAGATGACAGAAAGCAGCAGGCTACACTACCATCTTTTGCGCTGATGGGTCTCCTGTCCCATCATGGGGTCTCACCTCTTCCATGCTCTGGGACTTGAAGACACTGGTGTTGATGGACACGTCGTCCATGCTGGAGATGAGGCGGGCTATGTCTCGATCCTGCTGCTGCCGCTGACGCAGTTGCTGCTGACGCTGCTTGGAGCGATACATGTCCCCTTGCACCCACAGACTGTGCTGCTTGCTACACAGATATAAAAAGAGACAGAGAGAGAAAGAGAATCAAGTGATTCCATTGTTTAGATACTATTGATTTTGGAGAACATTAGTATTACAACAGAAAGACTGAGAAAAGTATTAGAAAAATGGGAAGGACTATACTGTATATAAGTGGAATTGAATGTAATCAGTCACAAATGGGGACCTTACAGGGAAGCTACACCAGGCGCGTAACTGAAGCGTTCCGTTCGTGACGCATAAAATCCATTTTAGACAGATGGTCTATTTTTTTTAACGTACGCGCCACTATCACGTCTGGTGTAGCTACTTCCATTGATTATAGTGGAAGCTAATTGTTGCAGCAGACGCAACGCAAACGCTTCAGTAACGTGCCTGGTGTAGCTCTCAAGTAATAAAAGAAGCGCACAACATTAAGATCCCTACTTCTTCTTTTCTAGCCAGTGGTGGTCTACTCACTCTTCAAGAAAGTTCTGCTGTGGCCCAATGATTGAGCCAGGCCTGCAGATCCGTATCCAGGAAATGGCCTCCGCTGCTGTGAAACGGTAGTGTTTCATCAGGTAACAAGCAATCAGAGTGCCTGTTCTGCCAAGGCCCGCTGCACATGAAAGGAAGGAACAAGGAGCAAGAAGAAGATAAACTTACTGGCTGAAAATTATCTATAGAAGGAATAAACAATATAGCAAAGCATGCACAAACGTTCAGAAGGTCTATTGGAATATTTGCCTATTGATTCCATTTTTAAACGAGGGCTAAATTAAAATACAAAACTACAACATTATTTTCTCTTGTCAGTGAAAGTTGGTTCCCATTCCAAAACAAAATAAAAACTAGTGTTCTAATTACAATTTAGTTCTACCAATCTATGATATTGATAGCACATTGGCCTGACAAACAAAAGGCAGTGTAGGTTAGGTTTCATGTTACATAAGAGCATATCTTTATCTGTCACCTGATCGCCAAGTCTCCAACATGAACCCTTGCATTCTCATGGGCCATGAAATGCAGGCCAAAGATAGAACAACATAGAACCTATAAGCTGACAAGCGATTTTAAGGACTAGCCTGGCCATGCCCACCTAGATCCCCTTTCAGGGAGATACTAGTCTGGAACACTATAGTTCACTAACGTTTCCATCGGTCGGCAGGATACCTGCCCAATCAGCGACGAGAGGGGATGCACTATAGTTTTGAAATCAAAAGTGGCTGTGATAAACGGTAGTAGCAACGCCTGCAAACATCAAAAGTTGCAGTCGGAAGAATGTGTACATTTATTTACAGCAAATGTAGGCCCACATACATTGTTTCCTGACTGCCAATGCTGTTTATTGTCAGTTTGTAAAGTTTAGGCGAAGTAGGAAGTAACGTTATGAATTCCTGAATAATGTGATTGGTTAGGCTGGACCGATGATTTCAAAGTAAGCGCCCGTTGTGATGCAAGTGTGGGAAAGGAATCCAGTGAGTGACTCATTCACTTTGTGAATGAGTTTGGTTTACCAGGCTAGAAAAGGACAACCATCAGCTGAAGAACTAGACTGATACTGATTAGGAAATCTGAGACCTCACTCAATAAAGTTTTAGCATACTGTGGCTACACCTGATGTTACAAGTAAATTGCCTCCAGTCAATTGTATTCAGTAAATAATAGCGTTCTTTAGTAGTATGCACAAGAAAAAAAACTACAAAATATTTTTAAAGAAAAGAATAAAGTAATTATAGTTAAAGAAAGTTATATAGTGTAATGCAGATATTTTAGGTCAGGGACTGAAAAAAGAGAAAAGAACAAAAAAAAAAAAAAACAATTCTACCATATGCAGTACATACTTTGCCAGTCAAGTTATCACATCCAAAATAGGTGGTCACAATTTACAAAAAACGTAATTATTGTTTGGGTGCTGCTGGACAATTTGGGCCCCATGACATAAAATAGTTTTGGGCCTCGAAAATGCTAGGGATTTTCAGGGGTATGAAAAATAACCCCTTATGACTTCTGGTGAATTTTGTGGAAACTAATTGATAAATTGAATTCAAATATATCACATGCATTGATTATATCATATTACAATACAGCTGTAAAAAACCTACACAGGTTGTTATATTCAACTCATTTTCAGCAAGTCTATTGGTAGTTTGATATTTCATATTTTCTTGTGGGCAGCCGTGGCCTACTGGTTAGCGCTTCGGACTTGTAACCGGAGGGTTGCCAGTTTGAACCCCGACCAGTAGGCACGGCTGAAGTGCCCTTGAGCAAGGCACCTAACCCCTCACTGCTCCCCGAGCGCCGCTGTTGTTGCAAGCAGCTCACTGTGCCGGGATTAGTGTGTGCTTCACCTCACTGTGTGTTCACTGTGTGCAGTTTGTTTCACTAATTCACGGATTGGGATAAATGCAGAGACCAAATTTCCCTCACAGGATCAAAAGAGTATATATATCACAGACTACATTAATAGAGTATTATTATTACATTTAGCAGACAGTTTTGTCCAAAGTGACTTATTATGCCAACTATATTACACGGGATTACATTGTCCCTGGAACAACTTGGGGTTAAGTGCCTTGCTCAAGGGCACAACGGTGGAAGCCGGGAATTGAACCGACAACTTTCAGGCTACTGCACGCTAGCCCAGCTCCTTAACCACTACACTACCACCACATAGAGCAGGCCTAGCTGCTGAGCAAGAAGTTTTGAAATATGTAAAGGTCACACCTGTTAAACTGACCTCAACATGACATTTAGTGAGGGTAGGAAACTTTATGTATATATTTTATACTATATATTTTATAAACCTTATCTTATGGCCTAAACAAAGCAGCACTGTCAGGCCTATGTTTTACCTCTAGTCTCTAGGCCAGGCAGGGGTAGCTCGCTGTAAATAACCCCTTATAACATGTAAATGATCTGTTTACAAAGTATATTCTTGTTTTTATTTAATATTCAGCTTTGGATGACAATGCCAACTAATAGCATAGACATACTGATAGCTTTGATTAAGCCTGAGTGACGCATATGTATGTAGAGAGCTAGACAGTAGCCCTACTTGGCAGACAAGACATTGACCCAGGCAGCCGATGGCAGTTCTAGACTTTTCCTGAATGTACATAGTCCGCCTCTGTTCTAGGTGCACATCGACACCACTTTCCGTATTATATCCGGATATCATTCAAATGTTAGTTTTGTTTTTGGAGTTTTGTTTCCTTTAGGTGGGCTTTGGGTAGTTTGGCATTGAGAGCATTCAATGGTCATTGGGCTATAAAAAAATAAATACGATTTAACTGAAAAGATGTGTGTGTAATAGCACTGTGTATATTCTTTGGATGTGTTGTTCATTACAGAGTATCAGTATGTCAACATATCAGGGAAACAAATCCTGTATGACGTTTTTACATCACATACTGTAGATGCAAACATTCCAGATAACATCAGCCACATAATTTTCCTTATAGAATGCTTTAAAGAAAACTGCAATCACACAGCATCCTTGAAATCAGTGCTGCCTTTGTCCTCTCACGCTAAACTTAGATTAAGATGGCTAATGCTCTCTCTCAGCATTGCTATTTCACGCAAAGTACATTAAGATTTTTTTCTTTTTCAGTGCTTCCTTGTATTGTGTATATAAATAAAGCTGTAAACACTTAACCCCCCTCCCCCCATTCATATTCTTCTTTGATTAATAACACTTCCAACTTCAAGAGATTGGTGTACATTAACACGCCAATCTGTCCCCTTGGCTTTGACTAGAAAAGTAGACTGATCAGGCCACTCTCACCCTTGCAATGTACCGCCACGGCACCCTCTGAACTCTCACAAATGTGCAGGAAGCGTCGCAGGATGAGGTCGCTGGGTGTGGAGCCGTCCACAAAGAACAGATCATGGTGCTGGAAGCCAGCATCAGTGAAGCGTCGGCCCTCGTAGATCTTCCTGTTGAGTCGCACTACGTCGGTCACATTGTGCTGCCTGAAGTATGGGAAATAGGCCTCTGGAGCATGAAGAGGGTAACCTGTGGAAGAACCCCGATTGTCAAGGGGAGGTGGACTCTCCTTACCGTTTTACCTAAACTTTTATATTACATAGAAGTCTGCAATGATTATCTATATCAAAATGCTACACAGGGCAACCACACAAAAACAAGAGACTTGAAAAACAGTTTACTCTCTTATTATATTGACCAATAATATCCAAAAGTCTATTAAGCCAGCTGCAGTGACATGCTGTGGTTTGAAATGTCATCATTAGCCCATTATTAATGGCAACGTTTATCCTATTCTTAAATTATGCTTTTCTAACCTCAGATTAACTCATAGGGTATAAAAAGTTGGAGGAATGTGTACATTTATTTGCAGCAAAGGCAGGCCTACATACATTGGTTCCTGATTGCTGATGCTGTTTATTGTGAGTAAAGTAAAGTGGGACATAATGTTAGGAATCCTTCATCAATGTGATTGGTTAGGCTGAACAAAATTATTTCAAAGTTCAACATCACATCTCCTTAAGTCCTCTAATATTTCCTAATTTATGTCATCAACACATCTGTGATTCATGAAAATGTGTATGCTAGATTTATGCCTATTTTTTCACATCTTAATGGACACCACACTGATTTCCCTCATGTGGTAATATTTTCCCTTGTAATTATGTATGGTTTGCAGAAATGGGAACTGCGCTGTATAGATGAGAGGAGCGAAGTGTGCGTTGCGCAGCGCAGGCGGCCAAGCAAGGGCTCCAGCAGGTGTAAGCTACGGCCGTACCTTACCATCAGGCAACTCAACAACAAGAAACAGTTTCCAAGTTGACCTAACTTTCCAACTCTGCACAGTATCCCATTAACTGCATGACAGTAGGCTATTTACAATATTTTCACGCACAACATTTGTTTGAGCAGGAGAGAGAATAACAATGGACGCAGCAACTACTGAAATTGTAGCCATACTGTTTTCTTTTACTATCTATGGTTGCTGGTTAACAGCACATAATAAGCTAATTCACTAACTCAAGACTTCAAGGCCATCATGGATATAAAACGTTTATAAAACAACAAAAGGATGGAGGGAACATAGCCAAGCTTGGAGTTATTTCAGATGGGCTACAACAAGGTAGGCGAGGCTTGTCAAAACCTTAGCACAGCTGGAATAATGCTTAGGCTGATGTTAAAGCGGACACGATGTTTAAAGCCATACACAACGGTAAATTGAAATAAAACTAAAGGTAACTTTAGCCTTTATAGGGCTGTATAAAGTTGTCCAAATGAATAGGTCATTATTAGGCGTTGTTGTTGTAAAGATATTGCATGTAGATGTTGTACTATATAGTAGGGGTGTAAAGATTAACCGATACGTATTATATCCGTTTTTAACGTTTAAGATACAGCTACATCGATATGTGAAGCCCGGAATAAAACTGAAATGAACCGGTTGTTTTATATCGATTTACTTGTTACGAATCGGTTGACAATCTTTTCTGCTCGCTCAGACTCTCATTTACATTGCAAGCAGCGCGTTCATCCCACTTCCTGTTTTGAAACTACACGTGGCACGGATTTGTGGGTAATGCAGTTTGTTTTGGGCTACATTCATTGCCCAAAGTTGTCAAAGGACTTCATTACCCATACATCTACTGCAACTTAAGCACGTGACAACTCGCACTCGGTCGTTTGTTTGACAGTTTTTATTACTCTTTTGTTTTTCAAAATCCAGCGCGAAATTAAACACTTACTATATAGCATTTTCTAAACGGCAACGATAGTCTGTAGAGTAGCCTTACGTTTGATGAAGGGATTTCCTTAATGTTAAAGAATAATTTGGCCCAGGCTGCTAAAACGATGCACAAATTATTATTATTTTGTTCATATTCACTCAGACTTGGAACAAAATAGGCCCAGTTCATAGGCCTATTTTATTCTTGTAGGCTAGGCTATATGAGAAGATTGTCTTAAGCACAGTTTTATTTTATTTCGGTATTGTCTTCCCTCAACAATAGGCTACAGCTCCTTGAAAACAATCAGATATAACTCTATAAAATCTATAAAGTCTATAAAAATGTATTTTTATGTTGTATTTGGCTGCTGTGTTTGACTGAAATGTAGACTATTCTTTTTTTCATTTCAATACAGCATATGATACAAACCTCAGTTTATATAATCATATTCACACATTTGTTTTTGCCTAATTGACATGACCATGATAATTGATAATATAAAATGAATGTGCACCTTAAGCAAATGATAAAAAATCTTTCAGAATGCTTTCCATTCTTCAACTGCATCGAACTGCATCGAATCGCATCGCATCGAATCGTACTGAATCGTTTTCTATGAACAGTGTTGGGAGTAACGGCGTTTAAGTATAACGGCGTTACTAACGGCGTTAATTTGTCAATAACGGAGTAATCTAATTAATTACTTTTTACAACGTTACAACGCCGTTAACGTTACTGGACGTTAAATGCGGCGCGTTACTTACTTTGCATTGATTGAATAAACTGTGTAATCCGAACGCACCCCTGGCTCACAGCTAGTGAGGAGGTGGGTTACGACGTAAGCGATTAGGATTAGCTAAAGCAGAGTCATGTTTCATGATAGCCAATCAGAGCCAGTGTTTTTACACACTTGCCAACACACGCGCCACACACACGCAACAGCTAAAGTAGAGATTCGATGAAACAGCAGAGGTCAGGAGCAATCCGATGAAAAGTTGGCATTTTCAAGGTGGAGATATAATCACTACTTCAAATTCATTGTGGTCAAAGGCAAGAACGTGCATGTAATGTGTACATTATGTCCAGGAGCGAAGACTTTGTCGACATCCGTTGTAAGCAACTCTAATTTAATGAGGCATCTCACACACGCTAGTGGCCAAAAACACCGATAGCCCCCCTCCACCAGAGATGATAGCTCGCCATCCACTAGCAAAGAAGGACTCGGAGCAATGTCCTCCAAGCAGCAAAAGCTAGATATCTCTGCCTCACAACAAAAACCTATGACACAGGCTGAAGTCAACCGTAGGTCTGTCGATGTACAATTTCCCCTTGGGGATCAATAAAGTATCTATCTATCTATCTATCTAATAAATATCGAAAGTTATGTAGCCTACAAACACCTATCTGTTCTACTAATTTCAACTGGCTTTTCAAAACTGCTCAAAAAAATCCAAATTCTTTGACATATAGCAACTTTTTTTTTAACAGTAACGCAAATAGTTACTTTCCCTGGTAACGAGTTACTCTTATCATAGAGTAATAACTCAGTTACTTTTTGGAACAAGTAGTGAGTAACTATAACTAATTACTTTTTTAAAGTAACGTTCCCAACACTGTCTATGAACATGTATCTTTTCTTGTATCAAATCGTGCCCATGTATCTAGATGTGAATCGTATCGTCTTTAACATGAGAGATTCACACCCCTACTATATAGGCTACTAAATTTTTAGGTGACCAATGCACGACCAAAACCGGGAAATGGACAAATATTATCAAGGCTTTGAATGTTTCAGTCTGTGCACGGGGGTGTCTGTAGATCGGTGTGCAACGCATTCATTCCTGCAGGCCTGTGGCCATGCATGCACCCTTAAAATAGCATCTGAATTTGCACCACTGACTTTAGACCCGGGAGTTCCTGGTCTGTGGCGGAATTGTTTTCTGAAACTGCAAAATATCAACAGGGAACGTTTGCGCCCCCGTCTTTTCGCTGAACCGCCCCCGTGGGCGCAATCGAATTCCCTAATTTACAGACATGTACCTGTGGAGGGAAAATTCCAATATGCGCTGACTGCAAAATAGGAAAGACAAAAGTGCGAGTATACAAAGTCAATTGCGCTGTAGTGCAAGATAGAGCCCCAAAGCTATGAAGATGACTGAAGCATGTGGTTATGAAGACACCAAAGCTATGAAGATGACTGAAGCATGTAGCTATGAAGACACCAAAGCTATAAAGATAACTGAAGCATGTAGCTATGAAGACACCAAAGCTATGAAGATGACTGAAACATGTAGCTATGATGTGGTGGTCTTTCTCATTCCCCTTAACTCACCATTCTCTATTTTACTCTTTGGGTGTGGGCCACTGAAGGCCAGAAGCTTGCCTGGCACAATCCAGTTGAAGTCCCCGTTCTCCACACGCTAAAGGTAAAGACAATAAAGACCTAATAAGACAAACGAAAAGAAAAGAGATAGGATTGTGCTGTCTGGACTAAGGAGACCACTGAACTGAAGCTCTACCTCATAGTGTTCGTACTCTTCAACATCAAATGTCTCAAAGTTGAAGAACCCATGCTGCAGTGCCTGTAAAGAAGAAATTCATACCCGTGTGTGCTTTCATAACAAATGCGTAGACTTTCTTGTTAAAAAATATCCATTGACAATACAATAAATGATCTCTACAATGCAACTTCCTTCCTTATATTAGTTTCTTCCTTCAATTAATTCAACCTTTATTTAATTTTTGGAAATTCATTGAGGGTAGCTCTCATTTTCAATGAAATGCTTAAAACAATTGTCATACCAGGGTAAACAGAGATTGCTACGGTGGGAAATGCCATCTTTAGTAACATCTTAAAGGTGAAGCTGACACCGGGAAAAAATCTTGCAAAAAATAACATAAAATGTGAATGTCCTTATGCAACTTCTCTTTCTTAAATCGTGTCAACAGCATGTTCCTGGCTACTGTTTAATTGGACTAAAGGATTAACCTTAGGACAACACATGAGTGGTGGGAGTGGAGTAGAGCCTTTTTGGGCCTGAGTAACACCACACACGCTACTATTTCAGTTTGGCCCTTACCTTGCGGATTCCTTGTAAACAGTCAAGAATAGACAGGTTATATGTGCAGTTTCCAAATGCAGCATCTCTGGTAGAACAGAAAACAAACAAAGCAAGTATCAGGATGCTTGCTGTTTCAGGAATTAACATTCTGATGTAGGTAAAGAGGATTGTTGTGCACTGTGGTTGTGACTTTCGATAGTCGAGTGCATAACATGCTTCTGTGTGTGTGTGTGATTGCACCTATATCTGTCTGTGAAGAGTAATGGATAGGTCATGCCTTTGCTTTGCCCAGGGCAGCCAGTTCTGTGAGGATGTCTCTGGCTCATTGTGTACCAATTTGCTATGTGATCCCAAGCATAAGCCCTCCGAGGTATTCATGCCTATTCAATAGCTTGTTCCTGGGTTTATTTACATTTATATTACAAGACTATAGCAGCAAGTGACTGACACTATTTTACATTTCCATTGTTAACCAGGGAAACTAGGCGTTTGATCAGTTCCTTGGATTCTTTGTTTGATTTTCAGTTTAGTTTGGCCCTGGGACACTTCATTTCACTGCACACATTGCCACACTGCACATGAAAATGGTGGAAGGTAAGTAAATAACGACAGTGATTACTTTTGGGCAACTTGCAGTTTAATTTAGATTATTTCCATGTCCTGCCACTTTATACTTCCACTACAATATCTTAAATATTGTACTTTATACTCCATTACATGTATTGAATAGTTTTCCTTACTAGTTACTAGTTAGTAGATATTACACAACTAATAATACAAACACGTTTTTGAAATTGAACACATTTCTCTAATACAGGAGAGAGTGAGTGGTGAGACATACCTGAAGGGCAGGTATGACACATTAGTTCCAGAGATAAGAGCTCGGTAGGCCTCCTCAGGAGTTCTTTTTAAGTAGATTACCTGAAACAGGACAGAAGGAGGCCACCATTAGCACAGTCCGTCAGAGCACTCAAGAATGGAGGATTTAATGTGTGTGAATGGTTAGTGTGTGTGTGTGTGTGACCATGGGCATGACAAAGGTTGAGGTCACTCACCGCATAGGCACCGATTAAGAAAGCAGCGTTGGCTCGTTTGCGTTGATCATAGCTAGTGTAATACATCACCCTTTTTCTAGACAGTGTGAAGGACTGCAGACAAAAACAAATTAATACATAGGGATTCAGTTCATTGCATTATGTTTATGTCTACAGTTCTTAATATAACCTACATTAAAAAATACCTATAATAGTGATGAAATAAATGGAATTTAAAAGTGCTCTAAATGATGTTGGGTAACGCTACTTCTGTTGACGTTCAAACAAAACAGAGCTAGCTGGCTACTCCCTCCCCCTCCCTCCCGTGCAATTGAAACTAAACGCACATCTCGTTAGTGATTGGCTGGAACAGTTTATTATGTTTTTATGGTCCAGGCGGTTTTTTTATTCAGGGCACAGGCAGCTAGGGGTGATGAGGTACTGTATGTGTCAAAAAATGGTTTAGATTAAAAACCGCGTAACATTGCTTAGAGCATCTTTAACAAAATAAAAACAATAAATATAAACAAACAGCAATAATAATTAATAATGAATTAACAATTAACAACTGAATCAATTAGACAATCAAGTCTTACAAATCTTACAAACTTCAGACCTATTTATGGCATAATCAATATGTCACAGAAATGTAGGCCTACATGAAAATATAGCAATACATGGCTCTGTCCTGTACATGCAAGTTATACACAGTACATTCACACCAGTTGTCTTTGTTAGACCACTCCATAGCAACAACAGGTGACAGGAAAGGAATCAGTGAAATGCTCCCACCATTATTAACCGAAGTTCATGACTGTAAAAAAATATTAGTGCTGTCAGTTAAACGCGTTATTAACGGCGTTAACGTAAACCTATTTTAACGGCGTCAATTTTTTTGTCGCGAGATTAACGTTCTTTTTGGTGTAACAAACTTTGTAGTTTTTTCACAAGCTGTTCGTTAGAACAACTACAACACCACACGATCTAGCTAGACCGTGCTGCATGTACACGCCCCCTTTTAGGGGAAAGGGAGCTGTTTGGATAATGGAAACCTGCTGCATAGAAGTGGGGAGCGAAAAGGGGTTATACTTACTAAATCTGTGAATAAAAGGCACAAAATAAGGTTGGTGTAAGAGTTATCTGTGTGTTTATGGGATTAATGTGACCATTATGTTCCTATTTTTTGCTCTTTCCAGTTTATCCTACTAACAGGAGTGTCACGAATGTAGGCACAGTCAAACTGCCCGTGGCTGACTATAACTAAGTTCGGCAAGCTTAACTTTACATGTCATAACATCAACTAAACATAAGTCACACATTCATTCTATCACTTGTAATATGAACGTAGCCTTTTTCCTACAACTAGGTGAGATAATTGGCTATGCCTGTTACACTGAAGTTCCACAGTTAGCTAGCTAGCAAGCTAACCGTTTTACATGGGATATGGTATATATGGTAAGTGTAGCTAGTAGGCTACGTGCTGAATGGGTTGTAATGTGTAGCCTACATCGTTTCGACCCGTTATGCCCTTTATTAGCTATATTTCTGAAGAATATATTGTGTTGCCTCAGGTCTGCTGCACATCTTTTGAAACTTTTTGAAATAATCAAATAGACTTACGTCTTAAAGTTAAGTTAATGAAGTAACTTGCTTTGCTTTCATTTGAATCCTAATCAAGATAGTATACACAATAATTGCTTTATATTGTTAACATGGACTCCTGGAAAGTTCAGAAATGCAAAATAATAGAATTTTAATTATGCGATAAAATATGTGATTAATCGTGATTAACTATAGGAATTCAGCGATTAATCGTGATTAAAATTTTTAATCGTTTGACAGCACTAATTATTTCAAATCAAATTTCAAAAGATGTGCAGCAGACCTGAGGCAACACAATATATTCTTCAGAAATATAGCTAATAAAGGGCATAACAAACATAAAATACTATATTCATTATCTTTGAGTTCAGTTGAAAATAAGGAACTTTTCGACATGAGTGCACTGCCATTTTATGGGCCTACAGTCTGGTGCGCTGTCACTTGCCACACACATCAGCACCGAAGTTTTTAACACGCAAACACTGGATGAACAATGGATTTTATGGAGCGGCGTCGACCAAATATAACTGAATCGTGATTTACACGGCGGCAAAGTGCGATGCTGGTGTGCAGAGTTGTATTGAAAAGAATGGAATCTAATGTACAGTAAATTAATGTCGAAAGCAGAGTGCATCTCACTCGGCATCGGTGTCCACAGCAATTTAAAACAACTGCGTTGGTGTTTATTGTACGAATCTACTCTTTGGCCGGCTCGTAAGCCCAAACAAGTGTGTGCAGCATGCTTTTACGTAGCCTACTGGTGCATCATCATAAAGATAGGCTAGCCTACATTTAATCTGCATCACGCCCCATTTTAGCGGAAAACAAGTTAACATATCATTGATTCTAATGGGAAAGACAGATAGCCTAATCACACCTTGACGTTACATCTAGTTATTAATTTACAGGCCATTTAATAATTTTACTAACACGGCAGAATTATGTGTATGTTCCTTAGGCTACTCATGTCGAAACGATGTAGGCTACACATTACAACCCATTCAGCACGTAGCCTACTAGCTACACTTACCATATATACCATATCCCATGTAAAACGGTTAGCTTGCTAGCTAGCTAACTGTGGAACTTCAGTGTAACAGGCATAGCCAATTATCTCACCTAGTTGTAGGAAAAAGGCTACGTTCATATTACAAGTGATAGAATGAATGTGTGACTTATGTTTAGTTGATGTTATGACATGTAAAGTTAAGCTTGCCGAACTTAGTTATAGTCAGCCACGGGCAGTTTGACTGTGCCTACATTCGTGACACTCCTGTTAGTAGGCTAAACTGGAAAGAGCAAAAAATAGGAACATAATGGTCACATTAATCCCATAAACACACAGATAACTCTTACACCAACCTTATTTTGTGCCTTTTATTCACAGATTTAGTAAGTATAACCCCTTTTAGCTCCCCACTTCTATGCAGCAGGTTTCCATTATCCAAACAGCTCCCTTTCCCCTAAAAGGGGGCGTGTACATGCAGCACGGTCTAGCTAGATCCAGTGTGGTGTTGTAGTTGTTCTAACGAACAGCTTGTGAAAAAACTACAAAGTTTGTTACACCAAAAAGAACGTTAATCTCGCGATAAAAAAATTGACGCCGTTAAAATAGGTTTACGTTAACGCCGTTAATAACGCGTTTAACTGACAGCACTAGAAATAATCAAATAGACCTACGTCTTAAAGTTAAGTTAATGAAGTAACTTGCTTTGCTTTCATTTGAATCCTAATCAAGATAGTATACACAATAATTGCTTTATATTGTTAACATGGACTCCTGGAAAGTTCAGAAATGCAAAATAATAGAATTTTAATTATGTGATAAAATATGTGATTAATCGTGATTAACTATAGGAATTGAGCGATTAATCGTGATTAAAATTTTTAATCGTTTGACAGCACTAAAAAATATATATACATTTTATAATCTTGCATGCTACAATGTTCCAAAGAGCATAGGCTATGTGTAGCCTATAGTTATTCCTAAGAAAATACGAAGAGAGAAGATAAATAGACTACATGGATTCTTTGTCTAACCATGCATATCATCTAACTCTCTTGCAGAATACCATTTAGTTTGCTGACACTGTTTTAATCAAAGCATTTGATTTCCATGACTGCACAGCTCAAGTTATCCTGAATGTTCTAGCAATCTATTCATTAGGTTTCATCAATCCTCCACTACAAACCCTGTGTGGAACATTGTATTTAAACTATTTAAAGACTATATCAGTGGCAATTTGACTATAATAATGCCATGAGAATAGCTAACAATTTCAAAGACAGCCTCACAGATATAAATCTGCTCCTCCTTTTCCATAACTAGTAGCTCTCTTTCATAAACATGGCCAGAGCCATTGTACTGAAGCGCTTTCATTCAACGATATGAAAGATCCTTGATTACTCCGCTTCAACCCTCTCTGAACAAACCCTGTGTTTTGTTCCTTACATGATCCATTATTAGCTAACCAAGTCATATGGGTGGCATTGAAGAACCACCCATATGACTTTTCCTAGTTTTATCCGCACTTAAGGGCAACTAGAAAGTATATGCATACAGATTTCTGTGGCATTTATGGGGTAGCCTATGTCATGGATGCCATCCCAGCTTGGTATGGTGTGTCAATCAAGAAAAAAATAATAATATAATAATCACTTACCTTAAGTTTTTTGTTCAATTTACAGCAGAATCTGTATAACATAGCAAGATTCAGAGGACCAAAATCTGCATAAAAGCTGCAAAAACATGAACACAACATAAATGGATTTTCAAACACATTTCAAGTGTAGGCTGTACTTTTTTCAATGTCAGAAATATCCTATAGCAATATCATAGGCCTCCAATAGCCTACCATAGGCCTCATTACTGCTTCACTTTTGTCTATGACCATTATAGCGTAGCGCAGGATTGAGTTGAGCACACAGACACATAGCAACAGACAACACTTACTTCTCATAAACAAATTCATCATCGGTGGTGAAATAGTGGGTATTTGGCGTACTTTTCGGTTTGCTTCTGAGAGAGGCAAAGTAAAGCCTATCTGTAAAAACAAGTTTAATACATGAATCAATAACAGCCCCTATCATAAGGTCTGTCCTTAATTTTTTTTTTTTTTTTGAATAGAATAGCCTACGTAGGCCTGGGCTACAGCCGTCACAGACTGCTTCGGTCATACATAATAAGCCAAACAAACACATTCTACAAATTACAACAATTTCCAGCATTCTTTAGAACGCAAAAGTAGGCATGTTTCTAAACCCAGGAATTTGACTAGGCAAAATCAGAGACAACTCTACGACTCTGGGCAAAAGGAAAGCTTCGCTTGATGCACTTTGATAGTGTCGTCCGATTGGAATAGCATGGATGTGTAATGTGGGGTGAAATAAGTATATAAACCCACATCAGTTGGTGACTAAAATTAACACTAACTCTACTGATTACCTTTAATACATTCTGTGGCTCCGAGTGGATCATTGTCATCAGCCATTTCATTCAATGTATTTAAATCCTCTGGGAACTAGGCCTATCTAAGAATAACAAAGTTTTAAAACTGACACGATTCCTTTCAATGACTAGACATTGTGTGGAGAACGAATGGTGGGCCACTTCTCCTACACTATACAGGGCTTCCGAGTTTTCCATTAACAAGGTCCCATAGTGTCGAGGAAAGTTGGAGGGACAGCCATTCCGTTTCCCTCTTCCTCTCTTTCGCAAGGAGGATATCTATCCTGTGCCTTTAAATCGTAGATTAGAGAATTCCCTGTAGGCCTATACATACATCTGTTCTTTAAATCCGAATCCCTTTCGACAAGCGCGCATGCATCGGCTACGTTTGTGACGGAGTAGCAAACTTTAAGATGAAGCATTAAAGGTCCATTGCTTAGTAACCACGTGCCTGACCACCACATAAAGACACGTTGCTAAGGATGGGTTTGTTTCGACCAATCAGGATGCAAGACGCTTCCTGGTGTAAACATAAGACGAGATTTGGGACGGCTGCCAACGGGATTCAAACGCAAGATTTGGAGCTCCACTCAGACGCATTAATGAGTCATGAGATCGGGTCAGTTGTAGGCGTCCGGGAAAACATCTTCACGAGACTATATGATTAATAAGTGATGTTTCAAAGAGGCCGTAATGTAGAGGCATACATTCTAAAGATGTTTCAGACATGCCATAATACATGCTTAAAATGCACTCTATAGGCCAATAGGTCTATAAGAACGCCTCAGATTTTTGACATCATTCATTGCCATAGACATTACGTGCATGTTACAGCTAGCTTTAAAAGTAGGCTATGTAAACTTCCAGGGAAACTTGATGATTTTGTGCCAGTTGCTTGAGATTAACTTCCCACATTTAACAAGTTTCCCCTGTTGATGTTGGCAAGTGTAGGCTACAATAGTCAGTCAGGAAGGGCCTATTGTGTGTTGAGAGTAGCTCACCACCTGCTGGTATCCAGGGGTGTAGTGGTAAAATAACAGGTGGATAAACTATGAACTCTGTGATCACGGTAAGGTCGACCGTGCCATGCGGTTTTGGATTTTTTTTAAATGCATTCAGAACATGTTTGATGATGAAGGTTATTGTCCAATCTTTATAACAATACCAGTGGTATTAAATGGTAGGCTACCTGTTGTGTTGATGAGTGTAGGCCTAATGTGAATGTGGATAATAGGCTACAGTGTGAATGTTAAAAGCAATTGGTAAATAAACTCTTTTGAGAGGTGGTTACAATCTCATAAGAGGTGGATAAACTCTATTTCTAAAATTTCTGAGGTGAATAAACTGTTTATTTGCGCTTAGCCTTCACTACAGCCCTGCTGGTGTCTGCACACTGGCAGCCTAATTCGTTGGCACGTGCTGAGGATGTGTTAAAATCTGCTAAGATGATCAGTCATCTCTGTCAGAACCCCACAATCGACTGGCGTCACTAATGCAGATGTCAGTCTGCTGTAGGTATTTCCCTTCTAGCAATAATCCAGTGCCAGCCCGGTCATCAAGCACCATATCGATTGACATTCTAGGTTAATTGAACAAGGTTTTTAAGCATATAAGTTAGCTACTTATCCATTAATACAAACAGAGAGGTACTTAGAGTTGTAGATATTATTTTACCATCCTATTCCACATTCTTGCTTTTAGTTATGTAAAACATATTGAATTGACCCTGTGAATGAAATGTGAAATAACTAATTTTGTCCTGGATAGCCTTTTCCACTTTTACTTTAAGTAATCTTGTTGGAGATACAGAGTTTCTCCTTCTCTGTCAGCAAATTAACAAAATATAATATATATAATACAAAACTATATCTCCCATTTAAAGAGGTATTTTGTCATATTGTTTCATTGTTCATTTCATAATATCAATGAAATTGCATTTGTTTTGATGAAGTAATAGTTAATCAAATAACAAGCATGCAGTTCCACTGACACTACCTGGAAAATCTTTACCATTGATATCTTGTTTTGGAATCAAACTTCATTTGCTGTGTCATTTCCTCACCACTGTGTGTCTCTAATGTCTCTTATTGACTGATATATAGGACAACAACACAAGGCAAACTGTAACTGACTCATTTTTCCAGCCATACAACCTTCAGTGTGTCAAGGCAGAACTCATTTGTAGTCAACTCTGTTGCCATAGACTACATTTCATGTCACATACATTTGCAAATGAAAACAAAAAACATACCTCCAATGGGTGTGATCCAGGCCCCGTGTGGAAGTTGTGCTGGAAACCTGCGTTTCCCTCGCCAGTGTCCACCCCAGGAAGAGACTTGAGACATGCCTTCATTGAGGTAGAGAGATGGAGGGGAAGTTCAGAACGAGAGCATGATGGAAAAGGCAACTTTTTCCTCCTGTAGGAGCGAGTGCTGTGGGTTCCACGTGATGAGTTCACACCTGGAGTCAGGGCATTCCTAAAGAGAATGGCCTACACATCTGTCATGAACATATGCTGTGGAAATGCAAGCAGTGAGACTGTATCCTGAAGAGTCTGGGCAAACAGAGAGAGAGAGAGAGATCTGAGTCCTTGCATGCCACTATGACATCAAACTGGGCTAGGACCGGCTCAAGTGTCCGACTCAGGTTACTGAACAACCCCTTAAAAAAAACAGGCCGTGGACCCAAGTCAAGTGTTCAGTTACACCTGAGTCCAAGAAGGTGAGAATGTCACCATTCCGTCCTTTCTTGGCCTGATTAACTTGCTTGATTTGACTTTGCGTGATGACGTCTTTCATCATGTTAATCCATGTCATGAAGACACACTTTCTCTTTAAGATTGCAGTAAAAAGAGGCATGTGGATGGGGTTGCATTGAACAGTAAAGAGATTGGCACGAGATACGTTTCCAATATCAGATAGGGCCATCCCCTGTAAAACAGACATGGTTACCTGCGGCCGAAACAGATCTAGAGGAAACTTGAGACATCATTGAGAGAAACACTTTACAAGCAAAAAGGACAGATAGTGTAGATAAGGAACATGGCCGTGTCTGGCAAGCACATTTCTGCACAAGGTTTATGGACTGCAATTGCACCTGCCCTCTTCAGCAGAGCTGAAGTCATCTTTGTAGTGGTCCTCCTATTCCTGAAGTATAGGAACATTTAATCTATCAAATGAAAACAGTTGAATTCTTAACAATACCAAAGCCAGGCAAATAGACAAACTTTTATATTTATATCTTCTATTTAGATTTTTGGGTAATGTACACTGTAATGTAATGCACAGTAATGTACCCTGTCAAATGCAGTTGAATTTATTTGTTGAACTCCTGACCTTGTATTGCACTGTAAAAAATAATGTTTACTGTATAAAATAAGTGAACAATGCAAACCATGCTATAATAATATGTCAGATACATATTCAGCTCTTTGTTTTCATGAATGGGCAGCTATGAATTTCGGATTTTGCTGTATAAATTTCAGCTTTTTTAAAACAGCTGTATAAATTTCAGCTGTTGTGAAACCGATAAAAAGAGTGAATGTGGAATGAAAATGGAAAGAATGTGAAAGGTACGATTTGGGCTTCAGTGCACTGATGCACTGGAATTTGCCATTGCTCTTTCTTCGTGACACACTGCTAGTCCTTCCTTTCTATTCCTGTCCCAGCCCATCCGCCTTAATTAACCAATTAGGTAACAGCTTAGTAGGACAGTGGAAAGATGGCTCTGCTTGTATAATCTTCACAGTCATCTACACAATGTGGGAGGACACTACTGGTGAGAGATGCACAGCATATTCCCATAATACATGTGATAATGTATAAATTATATATATATATATATATATATATATGCATGCCATGAATACTTCAAAGGAGTAATGGAGGTGTGAACCAGGCTTCATCCATCACTGTCGTCTATGTGATGGTGTGGGCACTGTGAGGAGCCTGAAGCATGGCTCACAGTGTGTGTTTACAAAAGAGCTTCTTAACTGAGGCTCTGACCCTGGGCCTGGTGAGCTGTAGCCTACTCCCAAAGAACTAATGCTAGTCCAAGACTGCATAACATCACAAGCAATATCAGTTTGCACTGCTTGTAAATTTTGCGCAAACTGAATCACTCATACTGTTCAGGTCACTATAATATAATGGTATAAACTATGTTATATGCTGTATTATGTTATTATACATGGCTCGCTGGCTATGTTCTCTCTATATCAACTCTTCTGTGACATTGTCATTGTATAAACAGTGTAGGCCTACATATAAAATAATAAACAACATACTTTTTGTTTAGCATATTATACATTAATCTGTAAATCTCTCTCTCTCTCTCTCTCACTCACACACACACACACACACACACACACACACACACACACACACACACACACAGAGAGACAGTGAGAGAGAGAGAGAGAGAGAGAGAGAGAGGAGGCATACAATACAATACAATACAATAATGCCTAAGGGAGAGGGTAAAAAATAAAGTTGAATCTGTAATCTAACCTTGCTCTAATTATTTATGAGAAGACCATCTTTTAACCTTTTAACAAACGATATTACAGTTTATTGTTATTTGGGGTGTGTAACACCTAACAGACTTAGCTCCTATGTATAAACATATGAAACAAGACACATGTAAACCACGCCTCTCTCCCTCTCTCAAATCAAATCAAACCAAATGGTGCTTTATTGGCATGAATAAATAAAGTCATTGTTGCCAAAGCTACAGGTATAACATGTTAATAATCAACTTTACAGGAATATTGGTATAAAGACAAAATTAATAATTAAAAAAATGATACAATAAATAAATCAATAAAAAGTAAAGGACAGTAATAGCTTCAGCAATAATGCTATGGGGTTCTATATGTATGTATATGCACATATGCCTACACTTACATATACATAAATCAATTTAAGTTTAAGTTAAGTAGCTGAGTTATCAAACAATAAAGTATTTACATGTACACAAAGAGGATAGACACAGAAGTTACCACTTTTCTCTTATTTTATGACTGGTCATAATATAATCTGTAGCTAGGCGAGCTGTTTGTTTCCTCTCCTAATACATATTTTAATTTGTGATATTGTTTAAATATGGCACAATGAAATAATTTCTGTTCAAGGTTCTGTATATCCAGTTTGTTATTCATTTGTATTTATTCCTTCCAGAATTTGATGTGTTGCCAATTTCTTTTAATATAAATTTTGACATGTGACTTGTTTATGTTATTTTTGTTTGCAATTTGGAATAAGGGGTCAGACTTCTGGGTAAAAGGGACTCTCTCTCTCTAGTGACAGAGAGCATTTCAGTTTATTACACTTTAAAGCTGCAGTTGGCAAGACTGATTTTTAATCATATTCACTGAAACCGATACTATGCTCCAACAGAACAACATAAATCAGCCGGTTTTAGAAAAAAAACGCACTTCTACCTCCACCTAGAGCCTTTTTTTTGTTTTGCAAAAATCCACAGCTCCCAATTCTTCTGGTCCAATCAGAGCAGGGCTGTGTAAGATCTGACTGTCAATACACAGTCTGGTGCAGTCTGATGTGCACTGACAAGCACAAACTCGATGAGAGGGTGCTCAGTGGTAGTGGGGGAGGGGCATGAGAGTTGTAAACATTTAAAATTTTGGCTAAGTCCCCTCAATCTGTCAGACTTGCCAACTGCAGCTTTAAGTATAGCTGCTAATTTATTACTGGAACTGTATACAAAAAGGCAGCTTCAATTGCGCACCTTTTATAGGCTAGGCTACCTGCCAAACTTGTGTCACAGTTTCAACTGTGAATCAACTTCAACCCAAACAAATTGGCATTTCATAAAGGAGGATCAGATCAAGGATTGTTTTGGTTGAATGGTATCCTGATGATAAATGTATTGAGCTATTTGTTCTACAATATCATATTTGTATAAACATCTTTCCAAATTAGTATCAATTAACAGATACCCAAATTAAAAGAAATCATGACTTGAAAAGAAACATGGACTGCCACGTGAACTAGGCCTCTTTTTACGTTATTGAGTGGCATCCAAAATAAAAGGGCTATGTGTAGAATACTGTAAGGCCTGTGTGTAGTCCAATAACTAGTAACTAATAACTATTATGAAACTAGATGTAGAGCGGTACAAAATATGACCGCCCCCCAGTCCTGCACATTCTCTCCGCAAAAATAAATCACGCTTGTCAATTTATCTCCATCCCCTATATACCCTTGCAACTTTTGTGTATGTAAATGAGTGTCTGTGTTTGCTTCCGTGTATATGTGTGCTGTGTGTGTGTGTGTGTGTTTATGTGTGTGTGTATGTGTGTGTGTGTGCGTGTGTGTATGTGTGTGTGTGTGTGTGTGTGTGTGTGTGTGTGTGTGTACATTTCAATTTCATCCGGTAACCCTTTGCTCAACACTAACATCAGCAAGCCGATTTCAACGTGTGTGTGTTCCCTTGTGAGTGTGTGTGTGTGTGTGTGTGTAGGGGTGGGGTAATGGTGTGTGTGTGCTTGTGTGTGTGTATGTTTATTTATGTGCCTGTGTGTGTGTGTGTGTGTGTGTGTGTGTATGTGAGTGTGTGTGTGTATACATTTCAATTTCATCCAGCAACCCTTCGCTCAATATCCGCAAACCGATTTGTGTACAGTCACTTAATGTACACGTAAATTCATTTATTGTATGTCCCCCCATGAATGGAATTCCACGAAACTCAGCATGCATTCAGAGGGTGTCATACTGTAGTGATCCTACAGGTCAAATTTCATGCAGTTCTGAGCCTCAGTTTTGCTTTTTCATTTTTAACTATGTGGCGCTATATCATAAATGAGTGGTTATGGGATGGGTTGAGATGTAAGATCACTATGTTGAGATGTAAGATCACTATGACAGCCTCTGAATGCACACACACAAGCATGCACACGCACACAAAGACACAAAGACACACACACACACACAATGCCCCACACAAAAGTAAACATGCACACACTCATTTACTTACAAGAGTCGAGGATAGAGGAGATGGAAACAAATTGACAAGAGTGATTTATTTTTGAGGAGATAATGTGCAGGACTGGGCATCCCCACTGCACCAAGCCCCCCAAAAGGATGGTAGGCCGGAAAACTGTTTTCTGTGAATATCTCGAGAACCGTAGAACCTAGGATGACTAAACTATTGCAGAGAATGTTATGTGCATGACTGGGTGGTCATATTTTGTACCGCTATGCGGTACATATAGTTCTCTATTCTGTTCACCTCGACTCAACACTGCACTCTGCTGGCCCAAACCAGTGCTGAATGGATGCATGCACCATGAACTGTAAAGTAAAGGCATGCACTCCACGGACACAGATTGTAGCCTCAGGCTCCACCCTTGTCTAAAAGTTTATGAAAAATAACTGTCGGGCACACTGAGCTACACAATTTGACCAAAGTAAAGTAGTAAAGTAGCCTATCTGTCTACAGTCTAGGTCTAATGTTCAGGAAGTTCTTATAGTGTCAACCATCAGTCATTATTAGAGATGTTTAATATTAGGCTAGCTCACAGGCCATGCCGTGCAAATAGCCTAATATAAACCCTTATATGGTCTTTCGAAAACGAAAGTAAAGCTACACTAACCAGCTGTAGGCTATTCATGGCAATGACTTGCGTTGGTCCCTGATAAAACAACAGTTGTTAGCTGAATCCTCGCTATGGCGTCTACGTCCCATCGGACAGGTAAGTTCTAAACAAAAAGAACAGTAGGCAATCACATCAAATGGCATTCCTTTATCGGAATCTAGCAGTTCCTAATATCGGCAAAGTTAAGACTAGCCTACGTTGTATTCTAGATAGCCAGCCTAGTACGTTTTTTTCTGTTCACAGTCTCTATTCCATTATTGAAGTGAACGTTAATTCGAGGCGTTTTTTTATATAAAAGATCGCTAATGTGTCGTCATCCTGACGTATTCCCAGTGGTGAACGCAAAGCATTTTGGGAATCCGCGGCACAAACAACAAGTAGGAAAAGTAGGCGCCTGACTCGATTGCATGGAGGGAAGTGTTCAAGATGCCGTCTACCTGCTGTGTTATAAACAGTAATAGTCGTTCTCACGATAGAAGTGGCATAAAGCTTTTACGGAATATCCTATTATCGTTTCCCAGCGTGGAAAAAAATAATAGTACAAGCCATGTTTCAGAGGTGACAAAAAGGCAGTGTCGTGGCATGAATATAATTAAAAGTTAGCGTGATAACAGAATATAATCCTACAAAATGCAGCGGGCTAAAGAAAACATTGTCGGACCATACCGCCTAAAACTAAATCATAATGCAAAGACGAGGTATGACGAGAAAATAAAAGGGAATCAAAGGACTGGATCCTTACGAGCATAGCGACTGGTCAGGGAACGTCAACCTGTTACCCAACTTCCAGCACCCATATACAACTACATTATATTAAGTAACACGAAGTACGAACTACCTGTGCCATTAGTTGATTCACAGCCCACCGACAAAAACAAAAAACAAGCACGAAAAAAGACGCCAAAAACACCATTGGCCACACTGCAGCCAGGAATCTTGTGGTGCTTTTGCAGACAGCCAAGTTGGTTAGATATATAGATAGATAGATAGATATATACTTTATTGATCCCAAGGGGAAATTCAAGTTGGTTGGTTGTTACTACTTTACGTTATGCAATTGTGTTCATGCAACCAAAGAACACTGATTTTGCACAATTCTTTCTGTTATCACGCTAACTTTTAATTATTTTCATGCCACGACACTGGCCTGCTACGCTAGCCCATGTAAACGAGCCAAACTTTCCCACAATTCTTTGCGTTCTGATGACGTTGCCGTCCATTTGGTCACATGTCTTAGCGATCTCTATTCATGGGTTTCATCAGGTCCCTTTCCACAGGTGTATTAATCAAGCACCATGCAGTCTGCATTGATAATTAAGGTGCTTAATTTTATACACCTGTGGAAAGGGACCTGGTGAAACCCATGAATAGGGCTATTTAGAGAGTATGACACCTTCGTGTCAGGCGCCTATCATACAGTCAGTCATACAACTAGCCGAAACGTTGGATCATATTCATGGGTGTGGCATGGAATTTTAAAACTAAAAGAGTGGCAATTCCACCGAAAATAGACTTTTTGTCACATCCATAACGCCAGTGAAATGCCTTGGCATGTATGATGTGAATGATAACATTCATTTTTTGTGCATTTTTTTCTCATTTACATTCTTCAGCCAAACATAGCAAATGCTCAAATTTCATGTAATCGTTCACATCATACCATACCATCACATTTTATTGGCGTTATGGATGTTACAAAAAATGCAATTTTCCATGGAATTGCCCTGAGATCAAATGGGCAAAATGATGGTAATTCAGCTGGTTTTGCTTGTAGTACCACCTCAATCTGATCATTTTCTAAAGCTGGTGTTGCTGGTCTTAGCCTACATCGCTGGTTTAACTGGCCATGCCAGCTTATGTTGACCATTCTAGCAAACCACCATGACCATCTTATTCTTATGCCAACAATGTCGAGCTTGGCAGGCTTATGGTCACTATTGCCTTACATGTGCTGGTCATATAGGCCTAATTAGAATATCATCAAAAAGTTGATTTATTTCAGTAATTCCATTTAAAAAGTGAAACTTGTATATTGTATATTCATTCATTACACACAGATTGATATATTTCAAATGTTTATTTCTTTTAATTTTAATTGATGATTATAACTGACAACTAATGAAAATCCCAAATTCAGTATCTCAGAAAATTAGAATATCACTTAAGACCAATATAAAAAAAGTTTTTTTAGAAATGTTGGCCAACTGAAAAGTATGAACATGAAAAGTAGCCAATGAGCATGTAGGCCTACAGCACTCAATACTTAGATGGGGCTCCTTTTGCCTTTTACTGCAGCAATGTGGCGTGGCACGGAGTCGATCAGTCTGTGACACTAAGTATATATACTCTTTTGATCCCGTGAGGGGAATTTGGTCTCTGCATTTATCCCAATCCGTGAATTAGTGAAACACACTCAGCACACAGTGAACACACAGTGAGGTGAAGCACACAGGCACACGGTAGGCCACGGCTGCTTATTTTTGTCAAACCACAAAATAACCTTTATTACGGAACATTCCCTGAAGGATTAATTAAGGTCTGGTAACAATAAACTTCGACCCAAAGGTTCAACCCAGTATTAAGGCTCTGACCTAGTATTATACTTTTAGCTCTCCGTCTGGTTCGACCTAGCCTGTGTGTTCCCATGCTGCCTTGCGCGCGATTTGATTCACGCTGCTAAGGCAGCCTGGAGACCATGGAGCAAATTTTCGCCTGAGATAGGGGACCAATCACAGAACAAGGGGGAAAGCAAGACGATGATGAGCTATAGACCTCTCCAGAATATATCCCGCCTCCTAACTTCTGTATCCATCCAACTTCCGGGCGTGGATTGTCTATGGGAAATAACATGGCGTTTTGAAAGATCGTACCTGTCAAACTCTGTATGTGACAAAGTAGAAAAAGCTGCTGGGCAGATTGGCCTACACACTTCTGCCATCTAGTTTCCACTGGATTTTTAGATTTTCGGTGCCGTTTAAGTAGTATAGTCTATAGTATACTACTTAAACGGCACCGACAATCAAAAAATCCAGTGGAAACTATATGGCAGAAGTGTGTAGGCCAATCTGCCCACCAGCTTTTTCAACTTCGCTACCTACAGATGTTTTACCGGTATGATATTTCGAAACGCCATGTTATTTCCCATAGACAATCCACGCCCGGAAGTTGGAGGGATACGAAAGTTACGGAGGCGGGACTTATTCTGGAGAGGTCAATATGCACAGACGCATTTGATAGATATCCGTGGCACCCAATAAACGGATCTGGGCATTTTTTTCAAATACGAGAAAATTAATGTTTGGTTCCCAGACCACGTCTCATTGAGAAGTGGTGGCGCAAGCCAGGCTAGGTTCGACCACGGATTCAATAAAGCACTGAAGTTGTGCTGATTTAGAAGGGTCTTTCATGTTGAGGTTGCAACATGTCGGAATTTATCTTTAGGCCTAGCCTATTTGCTTCCCAGCATGCATTGAAAGGTTATTATTGTTTTGATTTTAAACAATATGGTTGAAACCATAGATATACGTAGTAGGGCTGCACAATTAATCGAATTTTAATCACGATCAAGATTTTGGCTTCCCACGATCAAATTTGCGTGATCGAGCGATATTTCAAATGCGTGCTCTACCCATAGAACCAACCTGGCAACCCATAGAACGCTCCGCTACAAAACAAATCAAGCGCTCCTTAGACCTGTCTGACCATGTGCCTGCATGCAGCCTACCAATGTCAGCTGTTCCCTGCACTGCTCAGCCTGATGCACTGCGGACTAGTGACATTATGTTAACTATTAGGCTAGTTAGACTATACAATAAACGACGATCAAAAATCAAATGTGTGGCACAGCAGAAGGCCAAGAGCTTGTCCCTCGAAGCGGATCATCCATTGTTCGAAAATATTTCGGATTTCAGGCAAGTTAAGTTAACCAAAAATATAAGCAAGGTAGGGCTCTCAACTCATACCGTGAAACACATCACATGACCACATGTAAACCACACGCCTTTTTTATCACGTTAACTTTTAGTCCTTGTTTGCTTCCTCTGATAGCCTATACTGTAATAAGAGTTGAGCTAACGACGGGATCCGTGAATTTTATTCATGTATTTTATAAGCTACATGTGCAACCTACAATGCATATGCGTTTCAAGGCACAGCCTACTCAAAACGAGTGAACAACTAGATGTACCGCAGAGCGGTACAATATATGACCGCCGCCCAGTCCAGCACATTTTTTCCACAAAAAGAAATCACGCTGAAAGGCCTATATGATTCTAACTGTCTCACTAAATTGCATTATCCACACTCAATTCTCACTGGTATCTGCTAGACAACAAGTACTAAAACATGATTAGTTCATAGATTTCTCATGTAAAATTCATTTTATACAACCCCACCTCCATCTTGTCTGTTTATAATTCTGAGAAATTCTTGATTGTTTGTGTTATGTTTATGTTATGTGTGTGTGTGTGTGTGTGTGTGTGAGTGTGTGTGAGTGTGTGTGTGTGTGGGTGTGCGTGCGTGCTTGTGTTTGTGCCTGCGCATGCAAGCTGCCTTGGTCCCCTGCTATTTTCCCTATATATGCTTCCATTGGGAAATGTCATAAGTCAGCATAATGTAAACTTCCATAGCTACGCAGATGATACCCAATTGTATATTTCTGTGGAGCCAACTAACCCAGATGGCCTTTGCTCCCTCACTGCATGCCTAACCTCCATTAATCAGTGGATGAGCAAAAATTTTCTGAAACTAAATGATGACAAAACAGAGGTACTTTTGGTGGGACCAAAACTAAAGCGAGATATTGTTCTTAGTAATCTGGGGAACTTGGCACACTAGGTCAAACCAAAAGTAACAAGCCTCGGTGTCATCTTAGATGCAGAGTTAAGTTTTAAGCCCCATATCAGTAAAGTTACTCAAACAGCCTATTTCCACTTGAGAAACATTGCCAAAGTGCGGCCCTTTTTAACTCAACAAGATGCAGAAAAACTAATTCACGCCTTTATCACTAGCAGGTTAGACTACTGCAATGCACTTTTCACTGGTCTTCCCAAAAAACATCTAAAGAAATTGGCACTCATACAGAACTCTGCGGCTAGACTTTTAACTAAGACTAAGAAGAGAGAACACATCACCCCTGTGTTGGCTGAACTGCACTGGCTCCCTATTTCCTATAGAATTGATTTTAAGGTTATGTTAATTACTTACAAAGCTCTGAATGGCACAGCACCTTCATATATCTCTGAGCTTTTAATATCTTATCAACCACAAAGGAAACTTAGATCATCCAATTCTAATCTTTTAATCGTACCCAAAGTGCTCCACAAACAAAGTGGAGAAGCTGCTTTTATCCATTATGCCCCCAAACTATGGAACACCCTGCCTCTGTACATCAAGCAGGCGAGTTCAGTAAATATTTTTAAAAAAGATCTGAAAACATACCTGTACAGGAAAGCTTTTAGTTAACTCGTCTTATCCTGTAGACTACTTTTTCAGATTATTCTACATCTGCTGCTATTGGAGGGCGCAGCCAGCCAGAAGCAGATGGGCTCCCCCTATTAAGTCAGGTTCTGCTCAAGGTTTCTTCCTGGAATATGGGAGTTTTTCCTTGCCACAGTTGCCATATGGCGTGCTTGTGGGGGGTAAGAGGGTTAAGGCTGCCAGTCTTATGACATGTCATTTTCTATATTTTTGATATGTTGCTGAGTGGATCATAAACGGCCCCAGCAATGAAGAAATGTGATTGATAATGACTGACTGACTATTATTTTGTTACATGCTTCAAATGTAAAGCACTTTGAGCTGCATTCTGTGTATGAAAGGTGCTATACAAATAAAGCTTATTATTATTATTATTATTAAGCGTACATATGTCTACTGTGTGAGTATGTGTCATACGCATGATTACTGTGAATGTATGTGTGTGTGTGTGTATATCTGTTTGTGCACATGTGTGCACATGAAATGGGTTAACATGACCCCTGGAGGCAAACATACGGAAAAAAATGGTCATCCTAGGCCCTACAGTTCTCAAGATATTCACAGAGAACTGTGTCTGCCCTACCCTCCTTTCGGGGGGTCCAGTGCAGCGGGGGGGGCTACAGATCAAAACGAAAAATGACGGTTCCATGCTATCCATGTGGGGGTACATGCCCACCAAGTTTCGTGTACCCCGGTCTTTCAGTGTCCCGGGAATCCTTGTTGGTGTAAGTCACTAAATGTACACATAAATTATTTTATTGTAAGGCCCCCCATGAACGAAAGTACACAAAACTTGGCATGCATTCGGAGGGTGTCATAATGATCCTACATTTTTAATTTTGTGCAGTTTTGACCTTGTCAGCCAGAGATATTGTGATGAAAACACCTAATTTTTTGCTTTTTCATTTTTAACTAGGTGGCGCTATACATGAAATAAGTGGTAATGGGATGGGTTGACATGGCCCCTTGAGATCAACATACAAAAAAAAGGTGGACCTCCTAGGCCCTACGGTTCTCGAGATATTCACAGAAAACTGTCTCCGGCCACCTACAGGCCAGTTGGTGTATAGTAACATAAATTAATTTATTGTGTGGCCCCCCATGAACGGAATTCCACGAAACTTGGCGTGCATTCAGAGGGTGTCATAATGATCCTACACTTCCAATTTCGTGCAGTTTTGACTATGTTAGGTCACAGATACCTGCGATTACAACACCTCATTTTAACTTTTTTGTGTTTAACTAGGTGGCGCTATACATGAAATGAGTGGTTATGGAATGGGTTGACATGGCCCCTTGAGATCAACTTACAAAAAAAAAAAATGGTCCTCCTAAACCTTACGGTTCTCGAGATATTCACAGAAAACTGTGTCTGCCCTACCCTCCTTTCGGGGGGTGCAGTCCAGCGGGGGGGCTACAGATCAAAACGAAAAACTATGATTCCATGCTATCCATATGGGGTTACATGCCCACCAAGTTTCGTCTACCCCGGTCTTTCAGTGTCCCGGGACTCATTGATGGAAATTTGGACATGCGAAAAAAAAAAAAAAAAAAAAATCTGACTAAACCTATATACCTACATAATAATGAAAATGTAGCCTACACGTCAGTGTTTTACATATCAACGAATGACTAAACCAGGGGTGTCCAAGTGTGTGTGGCCCACTGGCCAATTTTCAAAACCCAATGTGGCCCTTCAGTCAAAAAGTTTGGACACCCCTGGACTAACGATTACAGTAAACTTATGAACACGAAGCAGAGCTTAAGTGGCTAATGAGGAGCGTTGGGAGGATTCCCGGTGGGCGTTTTCCCAAATATTAACAAAGTAGCACGCACAAAACATTTGTTTGGAAGTTGTTTGGAAGTTTGGAAGTCGCAGTCAAATCTATATTTGCAGTAAATTAGGGGAGTAAATGTGAGGGGAAGAATTTGGGTGAGTCAGATAGCAAGTCCAATATGTTTAGGGAAAAAATATTTTTGTCACTAAAATTAATTAATAATCGTGATAAATAATCGTGATCTCAATATTGATCAAAATAATCGTGATTATCATTTTGGTCATAATCGTGCAGCCCTAATACGTAGCATACAAATAGTAGCATAAATAATGACATTCAATATGCATAGTCTCTCTACTGCCGTACGCTGATATATCAAATCTCTGCAGTTTTCTCTGCAGTTTTTTCTGAGTTTTAAACATGGTCCAAAGAATGTTCCATGGACATTCCTGGAACCATAGATTCATGGTTCAAAGAATGTTCCGCTGACATTCCCAGAACCAAAGATTGAACCATGAAGGAACGTTCCAGCGCTGTCAAGAAATAGTGGTTGCAATGCAATGATGGTTTCGGGAAACCGTCCGCAAATCTTAAGATGTTCGTAAGAGGGACTTTACGACCTACTAAGGCTTACGATGCTTTCGGGAAACTGGGCCCAGGTCATTCTGTGTAAGGCCACAGAATATTATTAATGTCTTGTTTTACTGTCTTTGTCAGGATTGCTGTGGCTGCTGTTTTTTCCTGTTTGTAGTGGTGCATCAGGTAAGTGTCTTTTCTGATTTTAAGGTTGCTTTAACCAGTCTTCATTCAGTCTCTGAGGTAAAAAAGAACACACAAGGCAACATTGTGTTGCTTGTATTGTTGCTTGCTTGTATTGTGTAGGCTACTTGCAGTCATGCTGGCTACCAATGACAGTGGATTTGATCTGGTGCTCAAAGGATCTCTTCACTTTATTTACACATTGCCTGTTACCTACAGTATGTTGCAGTATTAGCAATATTCAAAGAGTTGTAATCACACTATTACACATACACAATATGAAGTGTGGTCACATTTTTAGACTAGGAAAAACATCTTTATGTTAAGCCACATACTAGTCTGGCTATCACCAGACCAAGCTCAATCTTTTAAGATTGAACATTAGTCTGGGGAGTCTGTACGTATTTTCTACTGCACAAGAGGCGTGATCAACGGGCAGTTCAAATAACTCTGTACGCAATTTGATAGTCCTTCAACCAATCAAATCAACGATCCGGGTGTGCCAGGTGGATAAGCCAGTTTGTGATAGATCCCCGCAAAATTGTAACGAAAGCAGGAGAGAAAGATGTACAGCTGCAGGGCGAAACAAAATCACTGTCAGATCAGGCTGGGTTTACCCAGTCTAGCCACATACATCTTTATGGCAATATAATATTTTGTGGAATCCAATGTCCTCTTTTTTGACTCTCTCCCTCTACAGTTCCTGACACATTCACTGTGTCTGTTTCTGATGGTCCAGTCTCCGTCTGGATGGGATCATCGATAATCCTGCCTTGTTCACTCTCTCCTGCGTTTACTGAATCACTGGAGGTGCGCTGGCACCGACCTGAGGAGTTCAAAACTCCCGTTCTGCTTTACCAGAAGCAGCAGATCCAGCAGCAGCTTGCTGACTCTCAGTACAAGGACAGGGTGCGCCTGATAGGGGAGCTGGAGAAGGGAATGTTATCTCTGGAAATGGACAATGTCCAACTGGCAGACAGTGGAGTTTATGTCTGCTATGTTTCTGCTAAGACAGCGTACAAGCAGGCCCGAATTCACCTAGTTGTGAAAGGTGAGAAGTTGCAAAAATTCACCCACTTCATTAAACGTTATTGTTAGTTGTATCATTGCATTAATAATTCAGTGATTTATCAATACATTATTGCTGATTAGAAACTTTCATACACTCACAGATCTGAGTTCAAAGATAAAAACATTTATCAAAGATAAATAAATTCTCCCCATCACCCTCCGCTTCTCCCTTCAGCGATGGGCACTCCACCAATCCTCTCAGTCTCTGATGGTGGCAGTGGACAGGTGAACTTTACCTGTGAATCAGAGGGTTGGTCACCACAGCCCACCCTCACCTGGAGAAACCGAGGCGTAGAAATCCCTAGTGAGAGCTATCAGAGTGCAACAGGTAAGTACAGTAATGTATTGAAATACACTATACATACACCTAATATGTATGGATGTGCATTATGGGGTGAGTTAGTTAGTTAATTAGACAAACTGTTAATTTAGATTGACAAAAGCTGTATTTGCATCTACACAGGCAGCATTTATTTTCAGCCAAGTATGCAGCAAACACAGTGTACCACAAGTTTGGATAACAGCTTAAGTCATTACCAATGTTTTCTGTCTGCTATGTTTTTCTCAGATGCCCATGGACTTGTGAGTGTGACTTCCTGGATGGTTCACTCTTCCTCTGATGTCTCTGAGTGGATTGGCTGCTCTGTAGGTCTCTCTGAAGACGAGAGAAAAGAGAGCAGGTTCTTACCAGGGACAGGTATAGATGTGACATCTTTGCATTACATAACATTTGTTGCATCAAGAGTAGAGTGATTGACTGTACTCACGGCATCAAGATGTCTGATTTTCCAAAACTGCTAGTAGATAAAGGATGAGATCCTAGAAGGGAAAACAGATGACAAGGGCATGTAAAAAAGTCAACTTTAATAGAGTTGAAGCTAGACTTTCAAGGTTTCAATGTTAAAGCTGGAATACATATTAAGAAGACAAATGTGAAGGAGTAAGGCCGGGTAGGGATTTAGGTTGGCTGATTGAGGAAGAACTGCTCATCCAACTTTTCACAGTCAATATGAGTGTGTGAACAGCAAAATATGATCATATATATCCAGTGTTGGGCAAGTTACTGAAAATTAGTAATTAGTTACAGTTACTAGTTACTTCTTTCAAAAGTAATTCAATTACGTTACCAATTACTGTATATCAAAAGTAATTAGTTACTAGAGAAAGTAACTTTTGAGTTACTTTTAAAGGGAAACTTGGCAGGATTTCCCCCTCTGCTGGAGAAATTGTGCATTATGCTATTTCAAACTGGGAAAAGGTAACAAACCATAAAGCACATGGATTTGTTTACAAGCTAGCGAACGGTTAGCATAAGTTTGGCAGAACTATGTGGATGTTACAAGGTAACAAAACACAATTTAAAACGAGTTTCTTGTTTCTCACTTCTCTTTCCGGGACGGTAAGTCTCAATGTTGCAAGGTTGGTTTTCCGCCTGGGGACGCTAGGCGCAGCGGGGAAAGTCACCATTTTCACCGGAACAGGTCATTTAACCATCCAAATGATTTCTAAACGGGTTTATTACGTTGAAATAGTTGCCAAGTTCCCCTTTAAGTCTGCTTTTAAAATGTCAATATGAACAGTACTGAACAGTCACACACACAATAAACCTAATTTTTGGACCTATTTATTGTAGTTTCAACGGCCCTTCAAATCAATAGCCTTGTGCATGAGTTCTCAAACTTTTTCCGACCACAAAACATTCTACAATGCATGGCCTCCCTGACCTTGTTTTGCGCCACCCTCACCATCTAGGTGGTTTGATAGATATGTACAGTACACTGCTTAATGCTTGCCTTCTACTAGTATGCATGGTGGTGCACTGACACTGAATTCTGCAATATAGCAATAAGTTATTATTATCATTATTATTGCAATCCTTCTGTAGGCTACATGGAATTCGTTCAATGGGATGTAATGTGAAACAATGTTAAATGGCCTATTTTCAAAGCAGTTATTGTCTGCTCACACACACATAACCTTAGGTTATCCTCATCCTGCTTTGAACACAGTTGTATTATATAGCATTTTAAGCACCACCAGTTTGGGAAAAGCCTGCGCTGCACAAGTGCTGACCTACCGAAAGTTCTAATGCATCCGAGAGTTTGGGATTGTCGCGCACTATGCAGAAGGTTACTCTTCATCTGATAAGGTGTTCCAGAGAGAAGTTGCATGTTCCGTCGCAGACAAATGAATCCATAACACCATGGACGTCAATTCCGATGTAAACATAGCCTACTGTGCAAATAACTCAAGTCGCTGTTACGTACGGTAGGCTATTTGGAGGTTTCTTTATCTGGTAAGTGAAATCTGCATTTTCCTCTCGAGTTAAACGTGTGCTTGCTTGTGCCAAGGCTATATATAGGCTACTGTAGCCTATTGGTGTTGTGGCGTGGCTATGTTGTAAGAATGAGAAATTGATATAACGAGGCTTTTGCGCAATAGGCGAAATAGAGCGGAGATAAACAACAATGCGCTTTTAGTGGAGCTTACGAGATGGAAACGAAAGGGAAAAGGCTTTTAAGATGCCCATTTAAATTGTAGCGTAATGCACTCTTGTGTGTTTTAGTATAAATCCTAAATAAGGAGGAATGTGAGGAGGCTCCTATTAACTGTAAAGAATGCATCTGCAATCTAAACATGAAACACAATCGCTGGAAACACAGCTAAGGTCGGGAGACAAAGCAGCAAATGTGCATCTTGTCTGCAGTCATTCATTCAAGATCAGCAGAGTAACGCAAGTAACGAACTCTTTGACATTTCAGTAATTGTAATTGTGTTACTGGATTTACAAAAATACTTCGTTACATACTCGTTACCACTAAAAGTAGTGGAATTACAGTAACGCGTTACTTTGTAACGCATTACTCCCAACACTGTATATATCATATATGTGAATATTATTCAGTATACCATGTTTTGCTTTTCAACCTCAAGTGAATGATCTGCAGAGGAAACTGGAAGAGATGGAACAGAAGAGTGAAGGTGAGAGTGTTCAGAGATGGGATATTATAGACCTCAGACTCATTAGTATGTTTGTAGTGGGGTTGTTTAAGGCTCAGTCATTTCAAATTGGTCTTAAAGTTTGGTTTTCACTTGTAAAGTTGAAGTTTAGGGTCTATAGAACAATTTGAGTCCGAGTGTCAAACACACAGATAAAAAATGGCCTCTGGGGGGCGCCGTAAAATATATAAACTGTTACAACTTTTCATTAGATTATCCAATTTTAACATATGAGGTATGTATGGATTCAGAGTTAAAAGGATAAACTACTGGTGTGCTAAGCATTTGGTTACCAGATTTAAAACACACTTTAAAATAAACACACTTCTAGCCCATGGACAGCAAAATTGTGCTTTTTTTAGATAAAGGGTGTAAATCCAAGGAACTGGGATTTGTCCATAAACCTCACATTGCTGGTATTATAGCATAGGGTTTGGTGCCAAAAAGCAAAGATATTCTACAAGGTAGTGTGCAAAAGTGAAAAAATTATAATGTCCGCAACACTGCTTATGACTCCCAATTATTTAATGCACAACAGGCAACATTTCGACCCTGCTGGGTCTTCTTCAGGCAAAAGTGGACCACATAAACAATACAACATTATAAAACATTTTTAGGCTGATGATTGATCTCTTTAACAAGAAATTGTGCCTAAAATTCTCGAGATTGTCCTTCAATACTTCAATATCAATACTATCAATTCATGCCTAGTGTGCTTGAGTATAGGCCTAGCCTGCTCTGCCAGTTCTTGTCTATGCCCATTCTGAGAACAAAGTGCAGAGATCTCTGTTAAATCAAGTTTAATAGACTTTTACATAGCTAGTACCAGCTGAAGTCTGTAAGGCCTTCCGTAGCCTATGTAAGTGTGAAGAAAAGAAAGGGTAAAGGATCAGATAGACAAACAGACAGGTGAGTGTGTGTGTGTGTGTGTGAAAGAGAAAGAGAGACACTACCAGTGACAGTTGGCTGTTGATAGCTGGCAGTGACAGAATTTAGAATATCAAATAACCTGAAGCAATTAGTGCTCTGTTCTTCATGGTTGGTGATATTAGTGACCTTCTAGCCTTTTACATTTGAGCAAGCACATTTTCATAGTTCATGGTGGCACAGTCTAGTTAGGTTATATTCTGAGGTGTGTATTTCTGTTAGTCAGGCACACATATTCTAAAAGAAACAGATTTTGGGTTATGTATCCAGTGGCAGATATGTGTGGACTGGTGAATGACCCATCACTAGAGACATATGCCAAATATCTTGTTTTTGTCCATGAGAGAGTATGGAGATGGTGATCACGGATCAGCCAATGATTACATTGTTACAGTGCAGTTATTTTACAACAGAACAAAGCAGTTTGGCACAGGAACTGCAACAAATCCACCTGTAACAGTGAGCATCTGCAGCATGCTAAGATTTGCTACTAGAAATCATGTGATGTAGGCAGGACTCAGAAAAGACGTGTTAGACCATCTTCTGAACCTGCAGCAACACCTGCAACTGCATCAAGTCCATCTAGAGGGACTTTGTACACTTGTTCAGCAGCAGCTGCTGCCAGCATAGATAAGTGCTTCTTCTGTCAGAAGCAGACAAAAGAGCGTCTTCATGAGGTGTCCTCTTTCAATGCAGGCAACCAACCAAGAGATATAAGTAATATTTCGAAGTCAATGACTTTTAACAGGTAGCCAGTGTAAAGATGCTAGGATGGGGGAAATATGTTCATATTTTGTGTGTGTGTGAGCAGCTGCATTTTGTATAAGTTGTAAGCTCTTTAGACAGGTAACATTACAGCCAGCATAATAGCATTGCAATAGTCTATCCTTGAGGTGACAAAAGCATGGATTAATTTCTTGGCATCTGGTAAGGATAAGGACTTCCTTATCTTTGAAATGTTCCTTAAATGGTAAAATTAAGTTTTGATGATCTGTTTTATGTGATTATTTAGTGCTAGGTCCTGGTCAATTATAACTCCTAGGTTTTTAACACTTGTGGATGAGGTCAGTGGAAGATCACTATATGTAGCCTGTGATGTGGATAGGATATCCCTCATCTTTTTAGAACCTAAAACCATGACTTCTGTTTTATCTGAGCAGGAAATTATTCGTCATCCATGTCTTTATATCTCTTATACATGTGTCAAGTTTGGCTAACGGAGTTAATTCATCAGGTTTTATGGCGAGGTATAGTTATGTATCATCTGCCAAACAACAGGGGCCCCAGTACTGAGCCTTGAGGCACTCCATATTTTACCATAATCTGAGTAGATGGTTTATTATGGACCTGTAAATTTGTTGACGGTTAGGAATGTATGATCTAAATCAAGCGAGTGCTGAGTCTTTGATGCCTATCAAATTTTCAAGCCTGACTGTTATCGTATCTGTTATCTGTCATAGTTATTGTAGAGTGGAGTATTGGAATAAATGTTAGCCCTATGGTCTTCTGTTTGTTTTTTGAATGCCAGAAAAGCTGTTGTTCCTCGTATTATTATTTTATTATTATTATTATTATTATTATTATTATTATTATTATTATTATTGATTTACTTTCTTCCAGATATAAAGTTCTTTTGTGATTTTTTTGTGTGAATAAAATGATGGCTTGATTGAAAAAAGTTGGTACTCATGATCCTAAATTCATAAACTCAAAGTTGCAAGTTGGGTGCTTATTATCACATCGGCTTTATGCAGCCATATTTGGGTATGGGTATCCTAGGTATCTTTGTGCTTCAGGGATATTCTGAACAACAATCTTAAATCGAGTTGAGTGATTACCCAGGCTTTATTTACAATAACTTTAAAAATGATGTTTCATTGCAACTTTGAGGGCATTTCCACCCTTTATCTAAAAAAAAGCACAATTTTGCTGTCCATGGGCTAAAAGTGTGTTTATTATAAAGTGTGTTTTTAATCTGGTAACAAAAAGCTCACCAGTTTCTCATTTTAATTCTGAATCCATACATACCTCATATGTTATATTTGGTTAAACTAGTCAAAAGTTGTAGCAGTTTAAATATTTTGCAGCGCCCCCCTAGAGGCTATTTTGTTATCTGTGTGTTTGACACTCAGACTCAAATTGTTCTATAGACCCTTCACTTCAACTTAGAAGTGAAAACCAAACTTTAACACCAATTTTAAATGACTGAGAAAAATTACACATACATACGACCCCACTATTGGTCTTGGTGGACTAGATCTGCCAATACTGTTATGCAGCTGTTACTTATAAAGACATTGAACACAATGAAATAAAACACAGGCATCATAAAGCCATGAGGGCAAGATTCTTGACATAGACCTTGTTGCCAGATGTGTTTTTGAATTTTAACAGTAAAATGTGTGTATGTTTATTTTTTATACAGGCCCTTGGAAAGAAGGCTTAATTGTTCTTTTTTTGGTACTATGTCTGATTGCTGTCATTGTGGCAGTTGTCCTGTACAGAAAAGGTATGTATAGTCTCTATAAAGGTAATATTTAAGGCCCTGTTCAAGTAATTGTAGTAGTAGTTGTAAAAGTAGTAGTAGTTGTTGTAATAAAAAATGTACACATTTTAAGTATTGACATATTATTGTGCCTTACTGTGCACCTTTTTCTTGTAGGTTTGGAAAAATCGAATGACTCAGAGGAAGCAGGTAATCCATGATGTTGTTATGACCTGAAATTGTGTAAAAACATTACATTATTTTTAAACTCAGTGTTTTATAAACATCTTTTCTTTCATGTTAAATTCATGACAGTATTTACTGGAATCATTTGAATGTGGACTAAAATATATAAGGGATAATGTATAGAACGCCGGTCATTATTGGGAAAATAAGTCCCGACAGGGCGAACCGGGTCTTGTTCCGCCCTGAAGGGACTTATTATGACCGCCGCGCAGCGAAGCGGCGGTCATATAGGTTTAGTCAGATTTTTTTTTTTTTTTTTTCTTTTTCGCATGCCCAAATTTCTGTCAATGATTACCGGGACACTGAAAGACCGGGGTACACGAAACTTGGTGGGCATGTAACCCCACATGGATAGCATGGAACCATCGTTTTTCGTTTTGATCTGTGGCCCCCCCGCTGGACTGGACCCCCCCGAAAGGAGGGTAGGGCAGACACAGTTTTCTGTGAATATCTCGAAAACCGTAGGGTTTAGGAGGACCATTTTTTTTTGTATGTTGATCTCAAGGGGCCATGTCAACCCATTCCATAACCACTCATTTCATGTATAGCGCCACCTAGTTAAACACAAAAAAGTAAAAATGAGGTGTTGTAATTGAAGGTATCTGTGACCTAACATAGTCAAAACTGCACGAAATTGGAAGTGTAGGATCATTATGACACCATCTGTATGCACGCCAAGTTTTGTGGAATTCCGTTCATGGGGGGCCACACAATAAATTAATTTATGTTACTATACACCAACTGGCCTGTAGGTGGCCGGAGACAGTTTTCTGTGAATATCTCGAGAACCGTAGGGCCTAGGAGGTCCACCTTTTTTATGTATGTTGGTCTTAAGGGGGCATGTCAACCCATTCCATTACCACTTATTTCATGTATAGCGCCACCTAGTTAAAAATTAAAAAGCAAAAAATTTGGTGTTTTCATCACAATATCTTTGGCTGACAAGGTCAAAACTGCACGAAATTAAAAGTGTAGGATCATTATGACACCCTCCAAATGCATGCCAAGTTTTGTGTACTTTCGTTCATGGGGGGCCTTACAATAAAATAATTTATGTGTACATTTAGTGACGTACACCAACAAGGATTCCCGGGACACTGAAAGACCGGGGTACACAAAACTTGGTGGGCATGTACCCCCACATGGATAGCATGGAACCGTCATTTTTCGTTTTGATCTGTAGCCCCCCCGCTGGACTGGACCCCCCGAAAGGAGGGTAGGGCAGACACAGTTCTCTGTGAATATCTTGAGAACTGTAGGGCCTAGGATGACCATTTTTTTCCGTATGTTTGCCTCCAGGGGTCATGTTAACCCATTTTATGTGCACACATGTGCACAAACAGATATACACACACACACATACATTCACAGTAATCATACGTATGACACATACTCACACAGTAGACATATGTACGCTTGCATGCACAGGCACACACACAAGCACGCACACACACACACACACACACACACACACACACACCCACACACATAACATAAACATAACACAAACAATCAAGAATTTCTCAGAATTATGAACAGGCAAGATGGGGGTGGGGTTGTATAAAATGAATTTTACATGTGAAATCTATGAACTAATCATGTTTTGGTACTTGTTGTCTAGCAGATACCAGTGAGAATTGAGTGTGGATAATGCAATTTAGTGAGACAGTTAGAATCATATAGGCCTTTCAGCGTGATTTCTTTTTGTGGAAAAAATGTGCTGGACTGGGCGGCGGTCATATTTTGTACCGCTCTGCGGTACATCTAGTTTCCTCAATAATGACCAGCGTTCTATACATTATCCCACTTATTACACGACTACTTGCCAAAATGAAACAATAAACTCCCCACAATATGACTCTTTAGCCTACATAGCCTTCTAAACATCTTTTGAAGGCTATGTAGGCTTTAGAACATTCTTTAGAACACAGCTGATTAACCGTCTGCTTTTCACTTTTGAATGAAGTTCCAGTAGTTGTGGAGTGATATGAAAGACCTGAATTAGAAGCGCAAACTCCGTTGCCATTGACAGTGGTCATTATTTTTTTCAGAGGTCCTTTAGTCGAAAATAATGACCGCTAGAACTTTGGGAAATCCCATTCAAGTCAATGGAGCGTTCTACTTGCATTGTGAAGAGCCGTATAATAAATTATATTATCACCCAGAGAGAAGAAATACTCTTTTCTGATTGGCTGGTGGGGTGGCTTTTAATTCTGAATAATGGGACACCTATGAAGTAGATCTGGTAAAAAAAGTTGAATCGTCGTTCCATACCAATGCTTGATAGTTCCGGTCCTTGATTGTGATTGGCTGAATCGCGTTCGATGCCATTGTAAAATCCAGCATAAACATACACCTTGACCGCATTTCGTTCTATATTACTGCGCTACCATAACTTGATACAAAAGTTAAAGTAGCTGCGTCCAGACGTTGCTTGCAACCATTCAGATAGAAGAAATATATTTATTGGTGGAAGAATGATTATCTAGGAATAACTCGTTATATTTCTAGTTGTTGGAAGGGCGTGGGAAGGGGGGTGCTAAGGGTGCTGCAGCACCCCCTGCTGGCAGGAGATATATTTTTTTAAAATATTATATATATTTTTAAATAATTACTAATTCGCTGTCTGACATTATTTATATTTTTGTATGTGAAATGAGGAGTCAAATAGCAAAAAGGGTTATAGATAGGTTCGAATATAGGCTACTAAAAACAGTTATAGAGATAAATGTGAACGTGAGTCAGTTACTGTAAGAACCGTAGCGTGGTTTCATCTATGTGATAGCGATCAAGTGTGTAGGCCTACGGTTGATATAGGCCTACATATTCTATGTGATTTACACGTTCAAAAAAACCATGGATAAGCTGAAAGAAACTTTAATTGTGTTTTACAGTTTTGCAAAAATAATAAATGCATAGCTAGTGAAATCATTTCACTATCCTAGTCGCTAAGATAGAAATTATTAGGACACATACTTGCTGTGGAGACGACACACTTTAGGCTATTCAGAAATTATTTGCGAGATCATTGCAGCCTGATTATTAGCCTATATTTAAAGCCTAACATCTCTGGTGTGGTTTTGACGATCAGAAAAGTAATTTTCCTTAGCTATACTGAAATAGGCTAACGATGTCAAGTGCGCTTCTGTGGGGTTAGGGTGGGCGCAGTGGACTCGGAGTGCTGTCGCGGAACATTGGAATTTGTGGCTGCCCAGGACTTTTCTAAAACTTCTCGCTATCACCCGCACACCGCACTAAAATGACGTATTTAGCAGTCAAAATCCTAAACATGTCTGGAGGGGGGGGGGGGGGGGGGATCGTCGGACATCCATTATTTTTGTTATTCAGCACCCCTGGTCAAAAATAGGTTCCCGCGCGCCTGAGTTGTTGTGCCTTTACTTTATGAAACTTTGCCAGGTATTTATAGTAACAGTTTTAGAAATCCAATAAGCCACTCGAGTCCGTAGGTTACACCAGAGACTTTCTAATGTGGAGACACAGCACTCAAAAAATACTCCATAGAAATGCATAGGGCTAGTTTGTCACGCCAATATCGCCGTTGTCTACACATATCCCACCCCTTCCTCGGCAAAACGTCGACATGTGAATACATTGAGCCAATCATGTGGTGTGATGTGAATACATTGAGCCAATCATATGGTGTGTTGTGAAGACATCGTGCCAATCATGTGTTGTGATCTCGCCGCTGGAGCAAGATTTGTGTCGTGAAGCCTTGCGCACGCGCAGTTCGACCCAAAGACTATGCCCGATGAGTGCCCATAAAACGTTGGTATATGGCCGCCGAGTGGAGGGACTTGCCTAAAAGGACTTTGGTTACACTGATTCTACAACAGCTAAGTGGCGTTGTTAGGCATGACGCGCTAGTCGTGCCTAACAACGCCCCTTAGCTGTTGTAGAATCAGTGTAACCTACGGCCTCTCAGGGCTTATTGCTTAATTATGAATGGTAACTATAACAACCTTAGTAGGATGACAGTTGAGCCTGGAAGCAGGCTTCGCAACAATGGAATCAACTGTAAACAAGCTAACTGTCCATGCTATCGCTATTATAGGGCCAACAAAAGTTGTAGGCTACAACAAGCTGATCCAGTGGGCTTCTTTTTAAGAACCGCGTGTTACCTTTGCGTGCTATAAAGGCATGGCTTTACAGTGGCAACCAGGTGATAAGCGGAATAACGGCCTTCGAGGTGTGTCCAGTTGCGCGTCGGGGAGTTCTTTGTCCCTCGCCCTCGTCCATTAATTCCATATAACATGACAAACCGATCGCATTAAAACAAAAATTGAATATCTGTCGAATATCCAAATATCGAATATCAAACTAACTTCACCTCGGTCAATAAAATCCCTCACAAGAGTCACTTTAGATTTTAGGAGCATTTCTGGAAAGCATTGTAACTTAATAGCTATTTTAATAGTTTAATAGTTCATAGGTTTACAGACTAGCCATAGATAGTTAAGAACTTCCTCATAGAAAATTCTCACTCGGGTCACCAGCAGGGATAGGGAAATAATACTATAGCTATGAATGCATTTGTCAATGTTTCGTCCCTGTTCTTGATTTTGTTTAATTGTAGTGAATCAGGTTTAGTGCTGCACAATTTAGGGAAAATATTTAATTGTAATTTTTTTCTGAAAATTTGATTTGTGATATAATTTTTCAAAGTTAAGCTTCGGTTCAGTATTCCAAATGTCACAAGTTGGGCCTCTTCGGATTGGTGAGCATGCCTAGTACATGGGAAGCGCAGCACTCCTGTTAGGTGAGCTTCACTGTCTGCAACACAAGGAGGATGACATCAAAATAAAAATCATAGAAGCGACAAGATTAACCATTGGGAACTTAAAGCACTTGAAGCTGAGGGCGCACAATTATATTAATTTATGTAGATGAAGCCAGGGGAAATGCTTCCAGAAAGATGGGAAAGTTTGGTGGAAATATTTGTATTTACTGTTACGTTTTAGTGTTCGAGTTTTTTTTGCAAAGAAAATGTGTAATTTTAGCCGGAGTGCTTCTTCTGTTTAGGCCTGTGTGTTAATTGTTTTGAAAATGTGAGTTAACACAAACATTAAAGCAATTGAGAAAAACTGTAAAATTATCTCATCAATATGGTAAAATATTTGGTCATTTGATTGTTGTGTTGTAGATAACGCTCATTTCTTCACATATTTCATAGTCTCTCAACAGATCCCACTGTCAAAGCCAGAAGTGGAGACTCTGACACGAGAGAAAAGAGGTGAATTTATTAATCAATCATTGTGATACTACAAATGGACTCCTTGGGCCCTAACTGAATGATGGACAAGGTGCAAAGTCTTAAGTCCAAGTAAAGCTAATTTAATCACTAAGCAAAATCAATTTGCTAATTTAAAACAATATAGAGCTTAGACGCAAATATTGATGAGTCAGCTCATTCTTCCCACATGCTGTAATTCACACACCATAGCTATTCATCATGCATGAGAACTTTGCTTGTTGGCAGACTTGGCACTTTGCCCGACAATTAAGTTAGGGCCCATTGTGTAAAGATTTCTTCATATACATCATCCAATGTCATCATCCAATGTCTCACATGTCATCCAATGTCTTACATAACATCATCCAATGGCTGAATGTGTCAGAGCTGCTGAGGAAAATAGATGAAAGTGAGAGAGAAATGTCGGCATTAAAAAAGAAGATTACAGGTATAGTTTACATTTGCATATTGGAGCTAAATTGAGCTGCTTTATCTTCCTGGATACATTGGCTATTCAAAGTGCTTTACAAATGAGCAGATAAATATATGAAAGTGCATCATAAAAGATCATAGAAAATTGCATTATAACAGTTAAGCTAAAAGAAGATAAAAGTACATTTAAAAATGTAATTAAAATGTCAAATAAGAAAAATAATAATAGAATTTGGCTTAATATGGTCACTGTTGGGAGGACCAAATGTGTATCAGGGTAAAAGTGTAAAACCAACACCAGTGGTATAAATGTATGTCTGATAAAATGTTAATTAAAAATATCCTTTTCTCTATCCAGAGGTGGTCCATTTACATGACAATGTCCAGTGCTCACTTGGTGCAAGTTCTATATTATCTTGTCAACTCTCCCCTGAAAAAAGTGCTCTTGACATGGAGATCCGGTGGTTTAAAGACACAGACTGTATTTGCCTTTATAAAAAGGGCCAGATGAAGGAGAGAAGTGGCTATGAAGGCAGAGTAAGCATCTGCAAGGAAGAGCTAGAGAATGGGAAGATATTCTTGGAACTGAGCAAAATCCAACCAGAAGACGCTGGGAAATATGTGTGCCAAGTCATCCATAGAGAGTACAATGAGTGTGCCTTACAAATTAGGTATTCTCCTTACGCGACAGGTATGATTACCATGTCACACTGTTGACATTGTTGGAAATAATAACACTCACAAAGTGATACAATCAACTAATATGAATTTTGATTTTACTTTTGTCCAGGTAAAGAAATGTGCATCTACCCACGTAAGTACACAAAGTTTGCTCATTTAATTTTATGCAATTATCTTTTACCCAAGTAAGGGATAATGGAGGACACGGCATTCAGGTAGCTGAAGTCAATGTGTGTTCAACATGGCAATGCATGGTACAAAGTGTCCAGTACAGTATAATAATGCCAAAGCATAATAATGCTTGCAGTATTTAGAGAATTACTCTAAAGAATTTAGCCTACTTTCTTGTGGGGTACCAAGTATAATGGACCTAGACAGAACGTTTGTACTACAAAATGCATAAATACAAAACTAGGGCTGTCAATCGATTAAAAAAAATGTAATTTAATTAATTACATACTCTGTGATTAATTAATCTAAATTAATCGCATGCATCCATTTTTGCTATGAACATATCTTAAAAACAAGTTTGGCAAATGAGTGAATCAATGAACAGCAGCACATTATAGACTTTAAAGTTCAACGTGTCATAGTGCCTGGTGTCAGATTTTTAGCATGATGCAAATGACTGAAGTTACCACTCACTGTCAATGACATGTGCAGAGTAGGCTACCCTAACACCAAGGTAATATGTGGAATACCACCTATGATTTATCCTTTTTTGGCCGTTCAAACGTGTAGATTTTTATTCACATACCGTAAAACTCTAAATAATAGCCCGGGCTTTTATTTTCCCAAATCGCCAAACTGCACCGGCTAGTATTAGAGACAGGCGTCTATATGAGACAGGCCTTTAATTCCCTTTACACAAAACTTTACCTCTACAAAGATGGACAATATGAATTAATGATTTCAAACACACTGAATGTCTAGTCATATGACTAGACTATCCAATGACAATTACAGATAATCATTAATTACAGTGCATGAAAATGCACTGTACTGTTCTTCCTAGGCTTCTTATTACAGTGCATGAAAATGCACTGTACTGTTCTTCCTAGGCAACAACTTATGTTTCTTATTATTATTCCGCTTACCACTTTTTCCATACGCAATTTCTCTTGAACAGTTTAACTTAGAAACTTCATTCAAACTTTGTAACGTAGGTCTTCAAACAGATCGGGTTGCTATGTCTTTTCAACTTTTCAACTTTTTAAACTATTAAAGAAAAACTTTTTAAAAATCCCCATAGACTTAACATTGCCGATTGTGACATCATAATACGGGCGTTAAGCATTTAGAATCCTATGGCAGGTGTTCAGGCCACCTGCAGCCTCAGGCTTTAAGCATACAATCTGGGTCAATTAAGACTACACATCCTATTCAACTGTTTCCTCTGCCCAAAACTGTTGAAAAAAAAAGTCCTCACTACAATAATCCACTGTTAAACAATGTAACTTTTTACATTCAACTTTTAAACGGTCTATTTTTAAAATATCATTAAACTATCTATTTATTAAACTAGCTGTCTATCAACAACTTTTAAACTATCTACATTCAACTTTTAAACTTTTAAACTATATACATTCAACTTTTAAACAGCCTACTTTTAAACTATTATTAAACTATCTATTAAACTAGCTGTCTATCAACAACTTTTAACTTCAACTTTAACTTCAAACATCAACTATGTCAACACTTGTCATCAACTATGACTCCTACCCACTGTAGCTAGTTAGCATGGTTAGCATAGTTTAGCATGTTAGCATTGCTAGCATTGTTAGCATTTTTAGCAAAACTGATAAAAATGATTAGCTAGGTTAGCTAAGTCACATGGTTAGCATAGTTAGCATGTTTAACATGTTAGTTAGCATAGTTAACATAACTACTAAAAATGATTAGCTAGGTTAGCTAAGTCACATGGTTAGCATGTTAGCATGCTAGTTAGCATAACTACTAAAAATGATTAGCTAGGTTAGCTAAGTCACATGGTTAGCATAGTTATAGCATGTTAGCATGCTAGTTAGCATAGTTAGCATAACTACTAAAAATGATAAGCTAGGTTAGCTAAGTCACATGGTTAATATAGTTAGCATGTTAGCATTGCTAACATAGTTAGCATGTTTAACAAAACTGCTACAAAACATTAGTTAAGTTAGCTAAGTAGCATGGTTAACATAGTTACTATTGTTAGCATGTTTACAAAACTGCTAGAAAACATTAGCCAAGTTAGCTAAGTAGGATGGTTAGCATGTTAGCATTGCTAGCACTGCTATAAAACATTAGCTAAGTAGCATGGTTAGCATAGTTAAAAATCTTAGCATAACTGCTAGCAAACATTAGAGCCATTCCAACTTTCATTTATCGTCAAATATCTACCTATACACAGCCATTAAACTATTTGAATATCAACATTCATTAAACTTCCAGTCTGTCAACAACTTTTAAACTATTTACCTTCAACTTTTAAACGGTCTACTTTTAAACTATCATTAAACTATCTATTAAACTAGCTGTCTATCAACAACTTTTAAACTATCTACTGTCTATCAACAACTTTTAAACAGTCTACTTTTAAACTATCAACTTTTATTAAGCTATGCAACCACCATGTCTATCCTAGCATTACCGTAGTAACCATCTCTGTATTATCTGTTTTAACTATACATGATATTTTATATAACAACTTTAGCATTTTCATGCACTGGTAATTCCTTGGAATTGCATTTCTAGTTTAGTGTTGATGTTGTTCATTGAGTGAGATAAGATCCAAATAGCGGGGATAGCCAGAACAGATGAAACACGTTTTGTTCAAACGTAATTTACAGATTAGCAGGCTGCTAATTTACGTGACCCAAATGCAGGACAACACAAAGAGTAATTAACAGCACTAAGCTATTTATGGATACTGATATACTCCGAGTCTCTGGCCCTCTCTTAGAGCCAGGCATAGGAAGCTGGCCCTCGGAAGAAAAAGTTTGGGGACCACTGCTCTATACAAAACATATTGATCTCAATGGTGCATTTTGCCCATGTTCAGTAGTAGCGTAGTTTTGTAATAAATGATTACGTTTTGTAGCAGAATGCATTCTGTACATGAAAAAAAAGGTCTGTTACATTTGGCGTCATAGTTTCCCACATGTTTGTTTTTTTTCCACCACAGATTCAGGAGGACTGGAGGCCATTGTTGAAAATAGACCGACAATGGATGCATCTGCCCAGGAGCTTGGTTAGAAATGGTGCTTGAATAATCTTTGCATTTCAGCCATTTTTTGTCATGGACAATTTTCTGGTTTCTATACATGTATATATTGAATTTAATAGGTTACCTACAGTACTTGCAAAGCTTACAGGTCCGCATACTTCGTTAACCTCTTTTTCTTTCCCTGTTGTTCTAGGCTCCACTTTGGAATGCAGTTGCAGTCTGTCCACCTGATCCATGATGCAGAAGACATGTGCTTACTGCTGCTGTCCCATGCACATTACCGTCTATTCACATTCAGTGCCAGACAATTTAACTGTGACTACATGAATGCCCCCACTTGCATTATTCCCTATGTCATAGGTAATGTAAAAGCTTATAATAGTAACCTTGTGAGCAAATTATGCTAATATTTTACTCTACCTAAGGGTACATATACTTAATAATATGAAATCCTGTATAAATGGGTTCAGCGACTTTTATTTTGAAGTTATAGCCTATGAAAGCATTATGGGTAATGCAGCAGGAAAAAAGACTACTACTGTGGGTAGGTTGAGCAAATGTTAAGCAAAGCATATTATGGCATATTGTGCAATATATGTATAAACTGTGCTAGAAATTTGTGACGGTTTACACTGAAAGTTTATTGTGACTTTTGTCTTGTCATTTCACCTTGAATCATGCTTTGATTGGTGAATATTATAAACATGTGTTTTTTTCATTTTGTATACCAGTGTAGTTTTACTAGTTGTTAAGCAAATAACAAATATCTGTTCAGTGAATTATATACCATGTGCAAGAAGTAACTTGCTGGAATAGGTGGCAAGATTGTGATCAAAATGTCTTGCATGTAATACTGAATGTAATACTTTTTGAATAACCTGTAGAATGAGAGTACTGTCGGTATGGAATAAAATGTGCTACCTAGCTCGAGCAGTCAGGTAGGCTAACTAGAATGCTACCCTCTGGGGGCATGTTAACTTCATGTGATGCATGGAGTGCTCTTTTGTTTTTTGTACTGACAGTACTCGGTGACCTCGAGAAACAGAGATCTATATGAAAAATGGCCGGAATTCTCCTTCAATGTTATGGTGCACTCTGTCCTAATCTGATGAGCTACTTGCTGATGAGCTACTTGCTAGCACATACTTGAGATGCTAAATTTACTGGGATATGTTTACTCCTCACTGATGTTCATGAGTTCATCCACTTCCTTATGCTTCCTATAATAAATAACGGTTGAATGAATGAATGAATGTTTCTCACCCCTCCCCCTTTCTATCTCTACCAACTGGCCTCAAGTTGATGGGCTCCCTCTTTCTCAGCAGGGTTCTGCTCACAGTTATAGGGGAGTTTCCTGTGCCATTCTGTGGTCGTGGTGCATGCCTTGGCAATGTTTGTTAATGATATTTGAATAAAAAAATTAAAATGACTGTTTGACTGTTAATTTTCATCAATAAAAATGCGTTTCGAACAAAGATCAAATGCTTGATTGTTTAATTTACTGTAGAATGGTGTTCTATTGAATTGTCTTAGCCATAGGGTTATATGAAGACTAAAGTATCATTATTAAAGGATTGGACGTAAACACAACATAGGATCTATTTATGGGTGATAACGAGTTCAAACTTTAGTTTGGGAGCAAACTACGTTAATTAGAGGAGTTTTGAGATAGGCCTGGGCCCAGTTCCCCGAAAACATCGTAAGCCTAAGAGCATTCCCTCTTACGAACGTCTTAAGATTTGCCGACTGTTTCCCGAAACCATCGTAGCTTAAAGCTGCAGTTGGCAAGTCTGACAGATTGAGGTGACTTAGCCAAAATTTTGAATGTTAAAGAAGCCCTATGCAGGTCTGGTTATTCCTTCGCTGTTTCTGGGTTTTCGCCTGATTTGGGCTCGCATTATTCACGACATAGCTCCCCCTGCAGCTTCGGTAGCAAGTGACTGCTACGCTAAACCCCCAATAGCTAGCGAGCTAGCATCAATAAACCAAGCTAAACACATAGGGCTCACAATAAAACGGTCGAGCAAAAATCACATTACAAAAACGAAGTTCACCCAAAGGTAGGCTACTTACAATTTCAACAGCAACAAAGCCAAGTCGGAGTCCGTTTTGCAGTCTTCTTAGAAACTACAATCTGACTACATCTGACTACATTTTCGAGTATTTCCGCCGAGTTACATCCGGATGTGTTCCGACCGTGACCAGAAAGTTGCATATTCGGTTTTTCCGCGGAGAAGCACTAGGGGGAGACGAAGCACCCACCAAACGACCCAATAAGTGTTGTAGAACCATCAGAACGACTCTCAACCTGCATAATTAAGGTCATTTTTGCTAAAATTGTTGCATAGGGCCTCTTTAACAACTCTCATGCCCCTCCCCCACTACCACTGAGCACCCTCTCGTAGAGTTTGTACTTGTCAGTGCGCACCAGACTGCACCAAACTGTGATTGACAGTCATATCTCACACAGCCCTGCTCTGATTGGACCATAAGAACTGGGAGCTGTGGATTTTTGCAAAACAAATAACAGGCTCTAGGTGGAGGTAGAAGTGCAGGTTTTTTTCTAAAACCGGCTGATTTATGTTGTTCTCTCGGAGCATAGTGTCTGTTTCAGTGAATATGATAAAAAATCTTGCCAACTACAGCTTTAAGAGCTTTGTGAAAACACTCGTAGATCTACCAGTGCTCCAGAGTTCTCGTTACCTTAACAGGCACCTCTCACTGAGGTCACCAACAGGACATACAGGGGAATTACAGCTTAGAATACATTAACCAATTTACGTTCCCATTTTTGTGATGAATCAGATTTTAGTGTGCAAAAGCATGTGGACAAAAATGCAATCAAGTTATGAAACGACGTTGCCAGAATAGTTTGCCATTATCTTTGCTAAGTGAAGGCTATATTTTATTAGGCCTATGAGGTAAAAAAAGAGAAAGGAACATGTGGTTTAGTCTGTGCTGCGTCAAAATCTAGCCTACTGTAGGTATATTATATGTTATATATGTCTTAAGTGACACAGACATAAACGGTGCAACAATCTAATCTTAAACTAGATGTACCGCATAGCGGTACAAAATATGACCGCCGCTCAGTCCTGTACATCCGTTCCGCGAAAATAAATCACACTTCAATTTGTCTCCATATTTTACTCCATCCCCCACTCTTGAAACTTTTGTGTATGCTTGTTTGGCATGCCTGAGTGTGTGTGTGCGGCTGCACAGAGAGTAGCCTACTGGTGCTGAAAAGGTGAATAGATTGTAGAATAGCCAAAGAAGATGTAGCATTGTTATAAAACCTTTAACATCTCTAAACAATCAGTAGGGCAGTTCATCACAGTTCATCCATTGCAACTGGATTGATGAAAGGTCACTTACACCTGTAGGCTACATTGTATTTGGGAAAAGCAAAAGGTATCAGCATAATGTTATTTATTTATTTATTTATTTACAAACAAAAACATCTCTGTCAGTTCCATGCCGTTTTTCAACAGCTATCAAAAACAAAGGTCATTTTTGGATGGATGGATTTTTTGTGAATTTTTCTTCTTCTACATAAGATTTTAGTCATCTTTAGTTCATGTAATACTTTATTGTCAATGCACAAATTAAGTAACAGTAGTCTGAAACGTTATTGTTAATGCACAAATTAAGTAACAGTAGTCTGAAACGAAATGCTGTTTTACATCTAGTGGTGCAAATAACTGACAAGCCTTTATGAAATGCGTCGCAAGACTGTTCATACACATTTTAACGGGCCAAAGTTGAAGAGCTGTTGTCCGTTATTGTTCGTGCAAATATAGGCTGATTCATGTTCCCTTGCATTGTGTAACTGAGGTCCATGGCTAGTCTGGCTTTCACCGGACCAACCTCAATCTTTTAAGAAATCAAAAAATAAAAAACGGGCAGATCAGGCTGGGTTCACCAAGCCTAGTCCATAGGCACCCGCGATATTCAGGGCTGCCAACTTTTCAAAAAACCTTGGAGTGAGATTTGGTGGGGCCAACCAAAATTTTGCTGCGGAAATTTTTGTTTGGCTCTTTCAGCATTATACCGTACAGTAAAAAAAACGTACATCAGTGGTTCTCAGGTGTAGGGACCAGGCATGGATGGATTATGAACTTTTGGGCCCCTGGGCCCAGATGTATTAAGGGCTCCCCACTAATTGTCGCATATGTGGAAGGGGGGTTTGGGTGTACTCCCCCAGAATTTTTTTAATTTGTTTAACCCATTTACTCCTAAAATGCCTGCTAAAAACGCCTATAGAATCCTATGGCATTCTAGACTAAATAACCTTATTTCCTGAGGGTTTTCTGAAAACATACTAAAAATTGTCAACGTCTACCAAAATGTTATATCTAAGCCTCTGTAGCACCTAGAAACATGAAATAAAAAGCATGCTGCGCTATGCAGCATCCAGCGGGAGGGTCAATGTTGCGCTACGCAGCATCCAGCAGGAGGGTCAATGTTGCGTCATGCAGCATCCAGCGCGAATGGGTTAATGTGATTTCCTGTATTCTGGTGCATTTTGGGGATGGGCAATACTAAATTCAATCAGATTCATAGCCTACATCCTGATGTGTTGATACTGAGGCAATGATTCCATGCAAAGTCTTGGGCTTCAGGGCCCCCTGACACCTTGTGCCCCTGGGCCTGGGCCCATGCAGTAATCCATCCCTGGGACCAGGGTCCCAGAGTTTAATGAACATTGGTATCAAAGGGATAGTCTAGCCTACTACTAGGACTATGGGCGTTGGAGGCATTCTGAAAGTGGGTGGGACATATCAGGGGGGGGTATGGGGGTCCTCCACCAGAAATTATTTTTTGGACTAGATGCAATTTCCTGAATTCTGGTACATTTTAACAGGTTATTTAGATACTTCTATATAACAAAATAAAGCCAGCCTACGAAATTAATAAAAAGTAAATCATGCATAATTTAAAAATAACTTAATATATAGGCTACTTGGCTATTCAATAAGGTTTCCATAACAGCACCGCGGACGTTCAATGAACGCATGAAAGCGGATGGTTTGTTTGAAATCCCGACACTCTTTCAACTACATGGAACGTAATAGTGATCATCAAATACCTCCCCAGATTTCAGTGCCCATCAGTCCCAACATTTAACAATATAATCAAACAGTCCAAAAGTAAATTAAATATCAAACTAAACCGAAAATGTCATGCTTTTGAAGGCCTACCAGTATGCCGCTCCAAGAAACGCATGTCTCAAAATAAAACTCGCATAAGAAATAAAGGGCTATCTCGAATACAATCCTGCCCCTAAAGGCCTGTACTTTGTCTTAAGACCCCGGCCATAATTTGAGGATTTATAGTATCTAAGTAGACAAACTGGCTTCAGATATCCAACAGAGTGAATAGAGATTGTGCAGTCTTAGCTGTGGTTAGTGACGTGATGCTGTTAATGGGGAGTTTTACCTAGCCTAGCGTAAACCTATAAGTTATTATTTATTTGGCGTACCTATAAGGCTTTTTACCTTATCAAAAGTGAGGGGGACGACTGATCTCTTCAACACTGCGGGGGATTTGGCGCTTGTCACCGTGTGTGTGACAGAAGCGGAATGGGAGAATGCGTGTAATAAAAAAAAAAGTTTATGAGCGATTTACGCGCAAATGGGAGAATCCAATGAAAATGACAATGAAGCACTAAACAGATGCTGAAAACAGCACTGGTATTTCGCACGGCAAAAGTGGGGGGGTCCAAACTAAACATTTTAAAAAGTTTGTATATTTTAACTTTTAAATGCATCAATCAGGTGCTGTAGCCTAAGCTATTTTGCACTTCAGAATTATAACCATGCACACACAGGTGGAATAGTTATGGTGATATTGCAATAAGTTCACAACCACAAAAACATATGCTACATTTCACAGTTCAGAAATGTTCAAAAATGTGTGTACATTTCAGCACTCCATGAAAGTATGCAGAAGTGGTCACCTGTGTTATTCAGCTAGTTGTAATGGTCATTGTAATGGCCATAGCCTACATGCTATTCCTTTTTCAGGATCTGCATGATGTGAATGTTTGCATATGGCTTATGTCAGGCTTTATATCAATATTTGTGTCTCGTTGTTTGATTTTCTTCATATTTTTGCATTAATGTCACTAGGAAGCATGCCAATATAAATATATTAATTTATCTGTAATGGGATTGGCTGGAACCTGACAATATAAGAACCATGATAGTGGGATAATCTATGGCTGAGCAATTTACAAAAATGTATGTAGGCCTACTGACAAATAGTTTACATTAGAATACATTATAATTTCGCCCCAATGAGGCTATGTAGAAATGTGTTGCAATTTCAAAACCGGATTACTCAGGAACCACTTATTGCACAGAGGCATGCTTTATATCCTCGTATTCGGTAAGGTTTGCCGTTTATTGTGATATTGGGTTTGCCACGTGTTGTGTGAAGGGTTAGTGAAATATTACACCAAGAGTAATGGGTGTGCACTGTGTGCAAAATGCAAATATGATTAGCCTAAATTGCACGTCGGTTCAATGTTAATTTTCTCGCGAACCATTTTTCACAGCAACTTGGCGCTAATATCATTGGAAAGCCTAGATTCCGCACGTTCATATGATGTGTGATGTCATATGTATAGGTTTAGTTTAGTTGAACCTCATCTGCCAGGTATTTGACCTACCAGGTTGACACTTCAATGCGGGCGAGGGTGCGTCTAGATTTCTAGGCTACCTGGGATGGCTTCTGAAGTAGCATCGCAAATGAGAGAAAATTTAGAAAATTCCACAGACAGGGGGTGCTCTTGAACCTTCTCACCGTCTCTGAAAGCATAACCGTGGCTCAACAGGTAGATCTATATAGATAGGCTAAACTCATTTTTCAGGCATCTGACCGACCGGGTTGACACTTCAGCGTGAGAAATCGGGGGTGTGGCGTGTGAGTGTGTGAAACTAATCAAATGCGTGTGTCTCACGGCCAATGCGTGAGAGTTGGCACCTATGGATATTGTTCACGCTCTGGCTATTCTAAATGCAAAAATGCATCAGGGAGTTATGACAAAACTGTAACTAACAAACTATATCCTAATAGAAAGCTGTTAGCTTCCCTAAGCTACAGGTAGGCTTATAAGGTAGGCCTATTTACAACCTAAATTGTCAATAGGCTATGCTGGCGACACAAATAAAATCTCCTTTGGAAACCAATGGCTTACGTCTTACAGTATCAAGCGGACTTAAACTGCCATATCGTGGCGAAAAGTTGTAATAAAATTCACGCAGCTCCATAAGTCAAGGAAAGCGCGAATGAAGTAGCCACTTCTAAATGGGACCCACTACACAGTAGCTTAAGGTGTGTTGCTAAAGCAGCCATAATGAAATGAAGGTGTCATTGTTTGGATTAGGGCTGCACAATTAATCGAATTTTAATCACGATCACGATTTTGGCTTCCCACGATCAAATTTGCGTGATCGAGCGATATTTCAAATGCGTGCTCTACCCATATACCAACCTGGCAACCCATAGAACGCTCCGCTACAAAACAAATCAAGCGCTCCTTAGACCTGTCTGACCATGTGCCTGCATGCAGCCTACCAATGTCAGCTGTTCCCTGCACTGCTCAGCCTGATGCACTGCGGACTAGTGACATTATGTTAACTATTAGTAGGCTAGTTAGACTATACAATAAACGACGATCAAAAATCAAATGTGTGGCACAGCAGAAGGCCAAGAGCTTGTCCCTCGAAGCGGATCATCCATTGTTCGAAAATATTTCGGATTTCAGGCAAGTTAAGTTAACCAAAAATATAAGCAAGGTAGGGCTCTCAACTCATACCGTGAAACAGGCGCGCCTGCAGGTGTACGTCCGTACGCACTGTGCGTACCATCAGGGTACTCAACAGCGAGAGAAAATTTCCCTTGTGTGTGTGTGTATTCACACCAAATTGGCCTACCATACCTTCCCAACTATGCACAGTATCCCATTAGCTGCATGCCATCAGGCTATTTACCATTTTCTATTACGTAAAGTTAGTGAACACGTTATCAAAATTAACGTGCACACATTTTGTTTGAGCAGGAGAGAGAATACGCACGCAGGCACTTGTTGTTTTCTTTTACTCGGCTATCTATATATGGTTATCAGCATACAATGTTGAGCTAATTTACTAACTCAATACTCATCATGGATATCACAAGTTTTAAACAACGAAAACAGAAAGGATAGAGGCAGCAAAGCTAGGAGTTATTCCAGATGGACAAGAACAAGGTAGGCAATTGGTGTGCTTGTCAGAACGTTAGACTGCACTAAAGCCAGACGTCACGTTACGATAGAACAAAACTAAAGGTAACTTTAGCCTGTATAGGGCTGTATTAAGTTGTCGTTGTATTATTTGTCGTTGACGTTGTCGTTGTATTATTGCATGTGAATGTTGTTATGCTATGTAGGCTACTTTTTTGCTGACAGACCAATGCACGGACCTAAAACGGACAAATATTGTTCACGAGTGAATTATTTTTTTGCGGGGGGGGTGCGCGTACCATAGCATTAATTCCTGCAGGCGCCCCTGCCGTGAAACACATCACATGACCACATGTAAACCACACATGCCTTTTTTATCACGTTAACTTTTAGTCCTTGTTTGCTTCCTCTGATAGCCTATACTGTAATAAGAGTTGAGCTAACGACGGGATCCGTGAATTTTATTCATGTATTTTATAAGCTACATGTGCAACCTACAATGCATATGCGTTTCAAGGCACAGCCTACTCAAAACGAGTGAACAATAATGAAAATGTAGCCTACACGTCAGTGTTTTACATATCAACGAATGACTAAACCAGGGGTGTCCAAACTGTGGCCACACTGTTAGACTTAACTGTAATTTCCCAGTATCCTTACCGCAAAATGGCCAGTAAAATACCACAACATTATCATTACAGTATCACTACTGTATTTTGCATTGCATTATGGGCATTTTGATGACGTTTCATACAATTTATGGTAACTTACTGGGAAATAGGTAGTTTGTGGTAGCGCTACTGTTAAACACTTTCACAGTAGATAAAAACAACAGTAGTGCTACCATAACTTTAAATGTCTCCAGCAGCTGTTAAACATCCAGTTACTTACACAGTAAAATCGGCAGTGTAAAATTTGGAGTGTAAAATTCCATATGCACTTAGAGAGTTTCTTTTAATCATGCAAGTGTAAAATAACCCTAAGAGTTGATTACTTTGCACTTTGCTCTGAAGAAACTATGTTGGTAGCAGCTAACCACCAGCTCCGCTCTAGAATCTTTGGTAACCACGCCTCCAAAGACAGCCAACGGCTCCGCGCGCGACTCTGCTGATTTCAAATTTTCCTGTTGGATTTTCAGTTCACTTCACCACGGAGTTGGTTGCACGGGATTTACGGTGAGTTTGATGAACATATTTTGTGTAAGCTAAATGTTGTTTGGAAAATTGACAACAAGGCATGATTTATTTTTTAAAAATGACATAGGTTAGATTACGTTGTTAATCATTTAGTTCTAAGGTTTTGTTGCTTTTGTGCGCGCTTAAAGCTAGCACTAACTTGGCTAGTTCATGGTAACCTAACGTTAACGTTATCATACCTATTTTAAGCGCGAATGTTAGCTAGCACCTTATAGCTAACTCTTTAGTGTGGCGGACCTTATTTGAAAGCAAACGGGCTGCCGAAATAATAAGAGATGTTATTGCTTTTAGAAAATTGAAGTAATGTGGGTAATTACAATTAGCGTTATTAGTTGGGGGGCGTTACATTCATAACGTCAGTAAACCATTTTTCATGATTGCAAGATTATGTCACTTAACGTCAATGTGAGGCATAGGCTTAAAATACATTGCCTAATTGTGTATCGTTTGATTTGCTCTACAGGACTAACCCCAGATGCTGATAAAAATACAGGACTGAACAAAAGTTTGTGCGTGTCACTGAGCTGAAGTTCAGAATTTTTCTGGATGATGGTAGGCTATGTGTTAAACTATCCTTGATGCGCTATACTTAATGTTGTGTGCAGGCACGGTTGTCTTCTTATGTAACGTTAGCCTGTTGCTTTGCTTCGCCTTTGATGACATGTAAATACAAACTTGATATTGGCATGTGAACCTTGACGGTGTGTTCCGAGTAACGTTAATTGATTCATTTCTTAAACGTAGACGTTTCAATGTATGCGAACGTTATACTCAATAATGGCTAATTTCAGTCCACATGTGATGGACTGAATTAGACGACAATGGACGAAATTCGCAAGGTGCATCAACACAGTAAATTAAGTAAACGGTGTCATGTATACAGCCATGTGTTTATATTATGCTTCTGACATATTGCTACTATCTCTAAAATGGGGGTGATATTCCGTTTGGGATCATCCGATTTGATATAACTCAGAGCTTGTTTATTTCTGATGCATCATACTGAAGGTGTAGTTCATTCTGCATTAAACTTTATTTAAACAACTATGTACAAAGATAAATGGACCAACTCAAGATAAAATGTTCAGTGAAATAATAATGCTGCCATTGTGATACATTGTATGTTGTCATCTCCTGTAGGACAAGACCATAGCCCAGAGCATGGCTTGCATCTGTCACGAGATCTTCAGGAGCTGATTGATGCAGCAGAGAGTGGGGAATGATGATGAAGAAAATGACGCAGGTCAGATACTTTAAAACAATTGAACGATTTTCTCTCAGTTGGAGTTGTTGATAAAGTTTGACTAAGATGTTAATCACATCGATGTGCCTCTTTTTCATATAGCATGGGATCATGAACTTGCAGGGATACTTCTCTTACTCCACCTCATTCCACCGGTTGCACAAGGCCACAAAAGACCCGGGAAGATGTCTGCATCCATGGCAGAGAATCATGTTGTCATGTTCTTAAAGGTTGGTGGATGATTCTTGTCGCCATCAGTTATGCATGTGTGCCACCTTTTAGATTAGGCCCACGTTAAAGTGTTGCCTTCTGTTGCGTTGTTTCTTTCTTGCATTCAAATAATGAAATTTAACAAAATCGGTGTTGGTCAAAATATTTTCTCCACTTGCCTACCAGTACATAGTGCTTGTATTGAGATGTTCTCAAAGTAATGACGGCCCTGCATTAAAGTGAAACAATTCATTCACAGACTGGAAACAGTGTACAAGAACATCTGGATGCCATAGGAGAGCAAGCAGCCATACCTCCTTGCAGCTGGACCCAAGAAGTACACCATCCATGCATACTACATTGTTCTCGACAAGTACGCCATCCCATGCATGTCAGCCAGTGCAGTTGGCGCCTTTGATGAACTGTTCAAGAGTCATTTTGTGTTCGGTACGTCCTACAACAAAGTACTTCACAATATGTACACCTTTATCCAAACAACAATCTACGAAATAGACGTCGGCCAGGTAAAGGAAACACCTAGGGTAGCAGAACTAAGAGCAAGGTTGCTCAATTGAGGAACAATACATAGTAATGATTTTGGTATAAATGCTATTCAATGTTGGTGTTTACTTCGCAATCTGCCACTCATGTTTGGTGACATTATCCCAGAGGGAAATGGTCATTGGTCTCTTCTTTCATTGTTGATACAGATAGTGAATATTGTATTTTCCCCTGTGTTAACTGAATGCCTAACAGTCTAACTGAAATATTTGATAGGTGAGCATCATAGAGTATTCAAGCTTTTGTTCCCAGAATCTTTTAAAATGATTGCACTGTTGCATTACATTGTTGCAGATTTGAAGACTGAAGCTAGTTACATTGTCACATTCTTGTATTGTGCATGTACTGTAAAGTATTCAATAAAAAAGTATTTTTAATTAAAAATAAAAATCGCTTTTTCTATATATATATACAGTAAGGATATTGTACTGGACATTGCAGTAAGGACATAATACTGTTGAAAGAACTTACAGTTAGGCTACTGTAAAGGGATAGGTAGGTAACTCACTGGCAACACTGTTGCCAGTGAGTTACTGTAAAATTAAGTCTCAGTAGGGGCATACTGTACACTAAAATTGCGGTAAGGGTTTCTTACTGGAAAACACATCTACAGTAAGGCTACTGTAGAAGACTACTTACAGTAAGTCACTGGCAACAGTGTTGCCAGTGAGATACTGTAAAAATACAATAAAAAGTCTAACAGTGCAGCCATGCACTTTAATCCGGCCCGCCGAGCATTTATTAGTTTATCATAGGCCGCTCGCTATTTATTTCCAGCGATAGACGACGTTGTGGTTAACTTTAGGCTACTGCAAACTGCTTTACACTCTTCTTAGAGAACGTTTACAATGTCAATGTCAAAACAGCTTGTCACATCGAGATACATAGAACCTCCATTGCAGCAGATCTAACTTTATGCTAGTCCATTTAATTGGGGACGCATTTGAGCGTGGGAGAGAGGGCGATGGCAACAGTAGTTCCCATTACTGACCATTTATAAACTGTGAGAGGGCACAGCCATAGGCACAGCACTAGCCATAGGCTATATTTGAGTGGAGCTGGCAAAGAGTCTTAAAGTGACAGTGCACCATTTATAAATGAATTAAACAGCATCAAATTAACAGTATTTCTTAAGAAATTAATTTTCTACAACAAAATTATTTTGTCATTTAAATAATACAAAACATTATTATTATTATTATTATTATTATTATTATTATTATTATTATTATTTGTGTGTGGCCCACTGGCCAATTTTCAAAACCCAATGTGGCCCTTCAGTCAAAAAGTTTGGACACCCCTGGACTAACAATTACAGTAAACTTATGAACACGAAGCAGAGCTTAAGTGGCTAATGAGGAGCGTTGGGAGGATTCCCGGTGGGCGTTTTCCCAAATATTAACAAAGTAGCACGCACAAAACATTTGTTTGGAAGTTGTTTGGAAGTTTGGAAGTCGCAGTCAAATCTATATTTGCAGTAATTTAGGGGAGTAAATGTGAGGGGAACAATTTGGGTGAGCCAGATAGCAAGTCCAATATGTTTAGGGAAAAAATATTTTTGTCACTAAAATTAATTAATAATCGTGATAAATAATCGTGATCTCAATATTGATCAAAATAATCGTGATTATCATTTTGGTCATAATCGTGCAGCCCTAGTTTGGATACTTCACACACACGTGCTTTTTAATTTCACAGACTACAACTACCAAGCTGGAATCAAAGCACATCGATTCCCCTCTCACACCCTGCACGCACTTAAAACAAAATAAACAGGCGTCTCAGTCTCACGTATAGGCAAAACTGTATCAGACCGGTGTAACGTTGGTAAATCTTCCATTGCACAGAATGATTTTTGTAGCACATGCAACAAATGACAGTCGAAAGATACAAGTACAGTGCTGCTATCAATTTGCTTGGTATAAACCGCATTTATAGTTTTCTACAAATGCAATCAATCAAGTTGGCCTCCATCACTCAACCAACGCTAACGGTAACATTACCTAGGTCCTTATTGATATTATAAGATTAACGTACCTGCAGTAAAAACCAAGCATGTCCGATAAACATCCTCAGCTTTATTTCGGCTTCAAGAAGAAATGGGAATTACATTTCATGTGAACATCATCCTATCCTTATTAGACGTTCTCTGCGGTAAACTATAGTCCTTGTAGGAAGCGTCCATTGTTATTCCAACTTCCAACAAAATTACGTCTCACTGCAACGATGCGCCATCTAGTGGACAAACGACTACTTATCGCCAATACTGTAAATGCAGCCATGATGATGATGATGAATATATATTTTGGCTTTCTTTTAATCCTACTGAATTTGTAATTATGTATCGGCCGTTCTAATACCGATAGTATGTGGGTGCCTGTGTGTGTGTGTGCATGTGTATATGTGTGCACCGCCATCTACAGGCCAATGGGTGTACAGTCACTAAATGTACACATAATCTATTTTTTTTAAGACCCCCCCATGGATGAAATTCTACAAAACTTGGCATACCCCCAGAGAATGCCAGGTCAATCATACAAATAAAATTTGGTGCAGTTCTGAACATCTTAACTGAAGATAGGGGCGATTAAAGCAGAATAATATTGCATTTTCATTTTTTACCGGGGGGGTGCAAATCACAAATGAGTGATTATGGGCCAGATTGATGTGGGCCCTTGAGACCAACATACCATAAAAAATTCTTCATCCTCGGTGCCACGGTTCAGGTAGTTATTTAGGAAAAACTGCTTTTTTTGCCGTTCGGGGGGCCCAGCACGGGGGGGGGAGTGGACCCCGGGGACGAAACGAAATTTTTCCGTAAAAGTCTAGTGGGGCTACATACCCACCAAATTTCATGTGTCCCGGTGGTTCGGTGTCCCGGGTATCATTGACCAAAAATTCAGGAAGTAGATGACGGGAAAAAAAAACCCAAAAAAAAACGCTGACAATCCCTATATGACCGCTTCGCTAGCTTCGCTAGCGCCGGTCATAATAATGATTATTTATGTCTGTGTGTGGTATATAGCCTACTTGGGATGCTTACATGCGGATGTCAAAGTTTTTCTATTCGTATTGATGTGAATTAAAGTGTAGATCCGCGCAAAGTTTAAACGGTAGGCCTATACAGTAGCTGTGACGTGCAGTCACCTGACATCACCATCAAATTAGAGTATATTTCATAACTTTTAACATGGACAGCTCCCCTTAAAGGATAATTCCGGTATTTAGCACTTTGAGTCCCTTTTCTGGTTTGTTTTGGATGAACTAGAGTGGTGGACACCGACATTTTGACGATGGGTCCTGTCTCGACTTTTCTGACTTGTTTTGAATCGCCTTCAGAGTGGCTGCCTATGGGCATGCACAAACATGTCCTTAAAACAACCCTTAACGTTCGTTTTCAAAACTGTGTGCAACACAGAAAATAAGCGTTTTCCCGACAAACACAGGACGTCCCCCGGACCTTATGCCGACATTCACGACGTCCCCGATTGGTCCCGAACGTCATGTTCTCTAGCAGACGTTCCGGTGACCTTATATTGTTACACGTTACACGTTTGGGGATGAATAAAGTAGCCTATCTATCTATCTAGTCTCTAGCTGCATTAGCCTACCGTAGTCTAAGGCAACATATCATGAAGTTTATGAAGTTGTGCGTCTATATGCAAAGTAGAACCATATGTCTACTTTGCTCATAGACGCAACTTCATAAACTGGGAAAAGGGTTGTTAACGTTAAACTCAAAATGTATGTGCTACATAATTCAGCATGTCTGAATTATGTAGCACATACATTTTGAGTTTAACGTTAATGTATAACGTTACAAACTAGGGAAGGGATTTTATCAAATTCATGTTAGCTGATGTGATGCTTGGTGTAACGTTAGCAAAGTCGCTGTTCTTAGCTTCTAGCTTAGCCTACAATGCACATTTCTTCAGATAACTGTCATTACGTGATGCATAACATGCTCTAAATAGGCAGTGGTTTATTTAACGTAGTCACATACTTATTATCTGTTTTATTTTCAGAAACACACACACGGCCAAATTGGGACTGAACCGACTTTTGGAGCTGAATAGGCTACGATGCAATAAAACTAGAGAAATGTTAAAAACAGACCAAGTAGCATTTGTTTAGGGTTGTCTAGCAACAGAAGTGACTACTTAATTTGTAAAACAAAACGAGCTCTACAGTGCAGAAGAATTAAGGATACTGCTTCTTCATGACTTGTTTAAATGTCATTGTAATTTATTTGATGCATGCTCGCGTTTAAAAGTGTCACGCATAGCTGTCCCTGATGTTACAGCTCCTTGTGGAAACAGCAAAAAGTGCACATATCCGATGAGATTCGAGGAGCAGAAGCTCTCTTCCTCACTAGAGCCTTACTGTTTATTAATAACACAATGACATAGAATAGAAACATCTGGAATCTATTTATTTCATCTTAAAGTTGGCTACAAAGAGCATTCATAGCCTAGAGAAAACGATACATTTTTCTTTATTTGCAATGTTCCAGGAAGATAGGCTTACATTTATAGGCTGTCCCTGTTTGATCACAGGTCCAAGAAAACGAGTGGATATAACGTCAATGCATTCTAGTTATGTTTCATGTACTTTATTTCATGTTGAGTTTTGCTTCCCAGCATGCATTGCGATTCATTTAGTATTTTTGGCTATTATTAGTTTTTAATATTTTGAAACAATATGGTTTGAACAATTTATCTAAGGCTAGCCTAGGCCTACTCTGATGATGTTTTGAACAATATGCTACGGCAGCGGTCCCCAACCACCGGGCCGCAGGACATTCCTAACCGGGCCGTAGGACATGAGTTTAAAAAAATGCATGCAAACTAAACTAAATTTAATTCGCAATAATGTCACGTTTTTACATGGCATAGGCCTATATGCAGTTGTTTGATTGCACGCATGTTTGCATTTTGCAAGGTCTAGTCTGTCTGTCCCGCCTTCAACACTTTTACATATTGCCTTCAGCGCTGCGCAGCCTCAGGTCAGCTCACCGCACTTGATCAGTTCTTGGCGAACAAAAACAGCAACAAAAAACAAGCATCTTTAGCAGGTCACTGGCCAGAGTGTTTGAGTTGCGAGAGCCGCTGCAGAGATTTCTTACAGAAAAAAAGTCACCGTTAGCTGCACATTTTAGTGATGAGGACTGGGTGTCAAAACTCGCTTACCTGTGTGACATATTCGGGTTGCTTAATGACCTCAACCTGTCACTCCAGGGGAGAATGTATTTAAACTGGCAGATAAAGTCGCTGCATTTAAAGCCAAGCTTGATTTGTGGGGACGGCGAGTGGACCAGATAAGTTCCAAACAGTATTGGGGGTTTTGGGAGAGATGAGGCAGGGCCCTTTCTCTCGCAGCTGGTGCGCGATCACCTTGTTGCGCTTTCAAATGAGTTTGATCGTTACTTCCCATCCTCCCAGATAGCAAAATTGTTCCGGGCCTTTTATGGCCCAAACACTGTTTTTAATTTTGGCAATCATACCGCCAGGAATGCAGGGCCAAAACCGGCCCAAACAATTTTGCCAAAAGCATGCCAGAAAAATGCCAACGCTTTACCAGAAGAGAGCCAGAAGACCCTAAATTGGCCCATATTCATGCCATAACTATGCCATAACATCGCCATTGAAAAGCCAGATGTCTCCCGAGCACAGGCCACAACTCTGCCAGATTATATTAAGACAACTAATTTGGCCCATATTCAATATCTGCGCCCAACAGCAACCATGCAATTCAAAGAGAATCAAACCAGGAAACCATAACTGCTGAAAATTAGTGTTTATTTTCAATAAACATAAACATATGACCTAAATAGGTAAACATTTACAATAATTATTTTAAATATAAGAAAATAAAATTATTTATTTAAAAAACATTTATGATACAAAAACATTTATGATACAAAGCTTGGTTTTAGAAATCACACTTAGTTGTGTAAACCATGAAAGACAGCAAACTTATAAACGGTAATGTATGTTAAACTGTGGCCAGAAACAGGCCAGAGTGGAATGTGTATGTGTGGCTGACTTTATGTGTTGGTGGGTGGCTGACTTTATGTGTTGGTGGGTGGCTGACTTTATGTGTTGGTGGGTGGCTGACTTGATGTGTTGGTGGGTGGCTGAGTTTATGTGTTGGTGGGTGCCTGACTGTGTTGGTGTGTGGCTGACTTTATGTGTTGGTGTGTGGCTGACTTTATGTGTTGGTGTGTGGCTGACTTTATGTGTTGGTGTGCCTGACTATGTGTTGGTGTGGTGTGTGGCTGACTTTGTGTTGGTGTGTGCCTGACTATGTGTTGGTGTGTGGCTGACTATGTGTTAGTGTGTGCCTGACTATGTGTTGGTATGTGTTGGTGTGTGGCTGACTTTATGTGTTGGTGTGTGGCTGACTTTATGTGTTGGTGTGTGGTGTGTGGCTGACTTTATGTGTTGGTGTGTGGTGTGTGGCTGACTTTATGTGTTGGTGTGCCTGACTATGTGTTGGTGTGGTGTGTGGCTGACTTTATGTGTTGGTATGTGGTGTGTGGCTGACTTTGTGTTGGTGTGTGCCTGACTATGTGTTGGTGTGGCTGACTATGTGTTAGTGTGTGCCTGACTATGTGTTGGTGTGTGGCTGACTTTATGTGTTGGTGTGTGGCTGACTTTATGTGTTGGTGTGTGGTGTGTGTCTGACTTTATGTGTTGGTGTGTGCCTGACTATGTGTTGGTGTGGTGTGTGGCTGACTTTATGTGTTGGTATGTGGTGTGTGGCTGACTTTATGTGTTGGTGTGTGGCTGACTTTATGTGTTGGTGTGTGGTGTGTGTCTGACTTTATGTGTTGGTGTGTGCCTGACTATGTGTTGGTGTGGTGTGTGGCTGACTTTATGTGTTGGTATGTGGTGTGTGGCTGACTTTATGTGTTGGTGTGTGGCTGACTTTATGTGTTGGTGGGTGGCTGACTTTATGTGTTGGTGGGTGGTGTGTGGCTGACTTTGTGTTGGTGTGTGGCTGACTTTATGTGTTGGTGGGTGGCTGACTTTATGTGTTGGTGTGTGCCTGACTATGTGTTGGTGTGTGGCTGACTTTATGTGTTGGTGGGTGGCTGACTTTATGTGTTGGTGGGTGGTGTGTGCCTGACTTGATGTGTTGGCGTGTGCCCAACTTTATGTGTTGGTGTGTGGCTGACTATGTCTTGGTGGGTGCCTGACTATGTGTTGGTGTGCGGCTGACTTTATGTGTTGGTGTGGTGTGTGGCTGACTTTATGTGTTGGTGTGTGCCTGACTATGTGTTGGTGTGTGGCTGACTATGTGTTGGTGTGTGGTGTGTGCCTGACTTGATGTGTTGGCGTGTGCCCAACTTTATGTGTTGGTGTGTGGCTGACTATGTGTTAGTGGGTGCCTGACTATGTGTTGGAGGGTGGCTGACTATGGAGGACACTGACTTTGTGTGTTGGTGTGTGGCTGACTTTATGTGTTGGTGTCTGGTGTGTGGCTGACTTTATGTGTTGGTGGGTGGCTGACTGTGTTGGTGTGTGCCTGACTGTGTTGGTGTGTGCCTGACTGTGTTGGTGTGTGCCTGACTGTGTTGGTGTGTGGCTGACTGTATGTGTTGGTGGGTGGCTGACTTTATGTGTTGGTGTGTGGCTGACTTTATGTGTTGGTGTGTGGTGTGTGGCTGGCTTTATGTATTGGTGTGTGGCTGACTTTATGTGTTGGTGTGTGGTGTGTGGCTGACTTTATGTGTTTGTGTGGTGTGTGGCTGACTTTGTGTTGGTGTGTGGCTGACTTTATGTGTTTGTGTCTGCCTGACTATGTGCTGGTGTGTGGCTGACTTTATGTGTTGGTGGGTGCCTGACTATGTGTTGGTGTGTGCCTGACTTGATGTGTTGGCGTGTGCACAACTTTATGTGTTGGCGTGTGGCTGACTATGTGTTGGTGGGTGCCTGACTATGTGTTGGTGGGTGCCTGACTATGTGTTGGTGTGTGGCTGACTTTATGTGTTGGTGTGTGGTGTGTGGCTGACTATGTGTTGGTGGGTGCCTGACTATGTGTTGTGGAGGGTGGCTGACTATGTGTTGGAGGGTGGCTGACTATGGAGGACTAGGCTTCTCCTCCTTCTACCCCCCTCTCGATCGCCAGACAAATAAAACCAACGCCTCAACCATTGCTCCACCTCCTGGTCCGTGGATTCTCTGCATCCAGGATTTCTCCGAATGGCTTCTAGAAACATAAATAATTAAAGATATCAGGGCAGGTTTCAGAGTTGAAATATAAGACTTTTTAAAGACAATCAATGCCATTTAAACTTAAATTTCATGTAGGCCTTTAAGTTAAGTCCCATTCTTCTGTTGACTTTGTGTGACAGACTTAAGGGAAAGGGACAGCATAATTATACATTATTATATTTATTATTATTAATATTATTACAGTTTCCAGTGTTTCTCACAGAACTGAGTTCTATTTGTGGTGGTAGGTTTGCAGAATTGACTTGAATTCAACAGTTTTTAACAAATAAGCGTAGCGTGGTTATGATGCTAACCAGATTTAAACACAATTTAGTACAACCTGGAAAATCATTGTGTGGTGGTCAATGTTGATATTGTGGTGGGCCGCCACAAATAAGTCAGTGTATGGGAAACACTGGTTTCTTTACCACTGTGGCGTTAAACAGGCACAGACCTTACAAAAGAGATGTATACATAGCCTGACAAGCCAGACTATATCATAATGTGTAGTCTGACCACAAATGATAACTAACAAATGATGACTAACACCCCTTTCACACGTACATGGTTATTTTGAAAAACAAACAATATTTATCTGCGTTTATGCCCTTTGTTGACATACAAACAAAGACTACAAAGTTGGCAAATTAACCTAAAAATGTTTCCTGGTACGTCTAATGTACCTGTAATGTAATGTACGTCTAATCTACCTGTAACAACATTCCTGACTTCTAGACCCTGGAATGACGTTTTGCCATGGAGGCCTGTCCAATTCATTTTGCAGGCCAAGTCATTCTGAATAAGCATCTTCATGACCCTCCATACAGTGTCCTTGAGAGTCACGCCCCCGGCAAGGCCTAGTATCAGCACCTGGAAAAATAAAAAATAAAAGTTTTGAAAATATGAATGTTCATTGCGGAGCCGGGGCAGTTCATTCACAACATGGGTGGTTTGTTCTTTTAACCCTCTAGAAGCCAAATAGTTAATAGTGGGTCAATTTATATTTTCTTAATGTAGAAAATCTTGATCTAACAGACATTTAAGATGAAAATCCAGTGTGAACCCTGCATGTATTCACAAAAAAATGCTAAGACAAAAACAGTACAGAAAAGATCTGGTCCAAATACTAATGATAAAAGTAATTATTACCAAGTCCTTTCTCTTCTCTGGCTTGGTCTTAATGTCGCGGTCCAGCGCCAAAAGAGCCTCAGCATCCCTCAAGGGCAGGAAACTTCTGTCCATGTGGTGTCCATGTGGTGTAGGTGTAGAAGAGAGATCCTGAACAATCCGCAGCAGATTTCTCTGCATATCACACATCACCTCCTGCTTGGCAATGATCTCTCGGAGTAATGCTGCAACTAGAACATTTTAAAAACTGTTCAGTCCTTGCTAGCTATAACATAGAATTGTAATGTAAATGGGAATAGAGCATAAGGTCTCACCAGAGGGCAGGTCCATCTCAGAAGCAGCATGAGAGGCAAGATGGAATGGCTCAGGAGTTCCATGGTGGCGAGACGATTGAGGGGCAAGATGGTAGGATGGCTCAGGAGTTCCAAAGGCGCGAGATGGCTGCAGAGAGGCAAGATGGTAGGATGGCTCAGGAGTTCCATGGTGGCGAGACGATTGAGAGGCAAGATGGTAGGATGGCTCAGGAGTTCCATGCTGGCGAGACGATTGAGGGGCAAGATGGTAGGATGGCTCAGGAGTTCCATGGTGGCGAGACGATTGAGAGGCAAGATGGTCGGATGGCTCAGGAGTTCCATGGTGGCGAGACGATAGAGGGGCAAGATGGTAGGATGGCTCAGGAGTTCCAAGGTGGCAAGACGATTGAGGAGCAAGATGGTAGGATGGCTCAGGAGTTCCATGGTGGCGAGACGATTGAGAGGCAAGATGGTAGGATGGCTCAGGAGTTCCATGCTGGCGAGACGATTGAGAGGCATGATTGTATGATGGCTCAGGAGGTGCAAGGGCGTGAAACGGCTGCAGAGAGGCAAGTTGACTAGGCGGAGATATTTCTGATGAGGAAATGGCCTCACGCAACACTGACGGCAGAGGTGGAATGGAAGGCGCCTTAGGGAGGACTGGCTTGCGCTTCACAGGCTCCTCGTCAGACTCCTCCTGACTCGAGAGGAAGCGCTGGTTTGGTCTTTCAGAGAAATATAACAAAATATTTAGAACCCTGCAGCCATGTAAGTTTACACTGCCTACTATGAAGAGACCCATCTATAAATGAAACTCTATAAAACTGAAGTTAAAGTAAAACCTCAGTTGCTACTTCAAGTGCTACTTCTTACAGAAATTTGGCAACTTAAATGCTTAAATCTTTTTACATGCCTTAGTTTAGAGACAAACATAATGAAGACCAGGTGTGTCAAACATAAGGCCCAGGGGCCAGATCGGGCCCGCCAGCAGGTTCTTGCGTAGGAAGGGAAAATTAGAAAAAAAGAATAATCCCATCCAATTGTCTTCAACAATGTGTAATAAGCAATATTTCTATGATTTGATAAATTGCATTATTAAAAAGCACTATAACCATCTTAAGGAAGGAAGAGGCTGAGAAAACTGACATGGAAGTAGGGTATTTCAAGAGAAAAAGAGCAGTATATGATAGCAGTACATGATTTGTACTTGCTTGTAAGTGAGTATAGTAGAAGAGTATATCAAACAACAATCTGATACCCATGCAGAAAAATGATAATGACGGCCCCTACAAGGTCTCATTCCAACAAATCCAGCCCACTGCCCAATAAGAGTTTGACACACCTGATGTAGACAAACTGAGCAAAATCTGAGGGCAACAATCATTATCCTGGATTCAGCAGATGTGTGACATACCTGGTTTTTCTTTTTTCTGGCCTCCCCTCCTCTGCTTCTGACTGGAGGTCTGTGTCATCTTCTGCCCGGCGAAGTTTCAACCTTGCCTCACTAAAGCTATCTGTCAAGAATGGAAACCAAGTGAAAAACAAAGCTTTACCCAAACCGGTTTTAGTGTTGTGAGATTAGATCATGATTGTTATATATTAAATCATTCGGTTCTTGTAATGTCTGCATCCCAGTGTCAACTTTACATTACAAAAAAACAAATAATACACTTAATGGCACCAGTCATAAACATAAAAGTGTCATTAATGTTGTGCGTCATGCTAATAGGGCTCACTCTTATGTAGACACCTTCAAATAAAGTGTTACTGTTACATTTAAATTTTAAGAAATACATAAAAAAGGTGGCTTGATTTAGTTCCCATGAACAATGGATTAGAGTGAACACTCACTTGCTTTGTAAAGAACCCTGATGTCATAACTTGTCCAGGTCTCCTTAGGCATCTCACAGTTCTTGATGGCCTTCAACATGGCATCGAGTTTGTAGTTAGGCCATTTACAAGTCTCTGCTTCCACCCACACACCTGGCACCACCTCCACTTCATTCGTCTTAACGAAGCTCACTATGTAATACACTGAGGGTTGGGGGGGGGGGGGGGGGGTGGTTGGGGGGGATTGAAGTTATTTTAGATGTAAAAGGGGAAAGACAACGAAACTGCCCTGTTCCCCAAATGGCATCCTGAAATATTTTAATACGTCATTCAGCCTTGTACATTTTAAATCTGAAGACAAATTTGACACTACAAAAACTCCTACTTCATGAGAATCAACTGGGTAATGAAAGAATGTCTCCATCTTTGCAAATTCACGGTAGATGATGTACTCCTGGTCTTTATAGACAATTATATTTTCCACCAAAGCAACAATCTGATTGATTCTAACACAGTTGTCTCCTTCTGTAATTCTGACGCGCACATCATTCACTACCAGTTCTCTGAATTGTAGAACATCCCCTTCAAACAAGTCTGGTACAGGCCCATTTCTATGCTCTATATTTACTTGCATTTTTGGCCACTTAACCTCAACGCTAGGTTTTTGGTTGTGAACTTCAGACACTCTACGGATCACCTGAGTAAGAGGGCTGTGTGGTTTCCTGATCATTTTTTTTAATGTACACAGGTAATTTTCGAATGGAAACCCAGAGATCACATCTAAATGACCATGAATCTTTACATCATCACTAAGATGAATCAACCCATGTATATTGTAGACAACAAACTCAGGACCATACAATTTACTAAAGTGCTCCACAAATGACACAAGTAACCTTTTCGCAAAACCATTCAGAGCTGAACAAAGGCAGGGATTGGCTAAAATCGAGATGGCAACAGACAGCAGCATGAAGTTGTTATACATTTCCTCAGGTAACACACCCCTAAGAACAAGAGGACCGGTGTACAGAAGGAACTGCCTGAGTTCAGTTGCCTTCCACCTTAGTCTTTCTGCCAGACTCCTTGGCTTCCTAGCAAATTCAACTGGGACGAATGCTTTCAAACTTACCAGCTTTTCAGAGATCTCCTGCATGTCACGACCTGAACGACGACACCGAAGAGGACCAGAACTGCCAAACCACAAATCTAAGAGCCTCCTCATTACTCCCAAACAAACCAAATGCATATAATCGTGAGGAAACTGACTGACCATACCGATACCTGCTTCAAGTAGAGGGGAAACTGCTATGTGATGTTCCTCATCTGTGCCCCTCGCAAATGACTCATCAGTCCTATCAGCAGGACTTACCTCTGGGAATGTCATGCGGTGACGAGCATAAACACCTGGCTGTAAACACTTATCACATCCTGCATAACCTGAATGGCCTTTCACCTGTTTGATAAAGGCTCTAGCAGGAGCATCACAAATGACCGAACTTACCTTCAGGAACATGGTTTTTGAGCCTATGACAAATCCCTCTTTCAGCATTGTCAATTCTTGAACAAGGGCTCCAAGATACTCCTGCAATGAAGTGGGTTTAGTCTCACCACAGAACAAAGCAATTAACAGTGGCCTGCTGGAAACATAGTCTTTGTGACGCAACATGCCTAACACTGGCCAGAACTGAGTCAACGAACTCTTAAACAGCGGCAATCCATCGAAATTAAGCTGCAACATAAAGACGTTTCTATCTGGAAATTTGGACGACAAATGCTCAAAGGTTTTGCGAAACATGTTCAAAATACCAAAATAGAAAAACACCCCACCAGCCAACCTTTAGTGTACTTGGTTGCCGTTTTTAAAAGGGTTCTCCCATCCTTTGGAAGAAAGGGGTGATGCACTCTAAGGATGCACAGAAGAGCAGACAATGCCACTAATGACACACCATACTCAACAGCCCAGTCAGACAGAGCAGTGGACAAATCTAATGAAGGAGAAACCTCATCATCCTCCTCATCATCTTCGGAGACCTCATCATTTTCAGAGACCTCATCCTCACTCACCATCTCATCACTCACCATCTCAGTGTCCACAACTTCACCAAAGTCACTACTTACCATCCCACTGTGCTCTACAACACCTGTGCAAAGACTTCTTTGTACCTCTAAAATTCTGTCGTTTGTCCTTTTTATGGCTCTCTTGCGCATGTTACTCCACTGGGACCGCTCCATTGTGAACTAGGGGAAACCAAACACATCAGACATTTGTTAACGCTACTGATTTATTTAGAGAAAAAAGAGAAGAGAAAGGTCTTTGTATGTCTTGAACAGTGTATGTCCCAAGCAGTCTAGGCTGTACTGTAGGGTAAACCTTAAATAGTCACATAAAAAACAACTCCACTGCTCATTTGATTTATTTGTATTGAAATTTGAAATCAAATCTTTCAAATGTCAATAAACATACGCTGTTCGAGGCATACAATGTTACACTAACCAAATAAAACAGCTCCGTTCAAAAATACTTAGAGAAGGTAATGAAACATATTTCATGTTGAAGCCTGCAGCTTATTGATAATTTCATAGATTGTAAAAATCTGTCAGGCTCAATTGTGGAATAAGATAGCAACCATGAAATGAAGAACATGGAAAAAGACATTTTTTGTTGGTGAGGCTAAATACAGTCATATTAATATAGCCTAAAAGTATTCACCCCTTGCAGACACGTGACTTAAGTCACGTGACGGCTCCATGCTGGACAGCAAAAAGATAGGAGACGGACGGCAAATTACAATGTCATAATGATTATGATGAACTGAACACCATTACTATCATATTTGTAGTTCAATGTATTGCTGTTTGGGGTCTGATAGTCAAAGAAAGATGCCAGTGGTGTTAGATGAAATGGGTAATGATCGCAAATGTAAAGTTATTAAAACTGGTGGTAACAGCAGGGGGAGATAACGTTAGGTCGTAACCTTAGGCTACTGTAATTAACATTATAGTAAATGAACACCCATAAGTATTTCTGGACTAAAATATTGCAAAGCGATTTGGTTACTTTATTTGTCTTGCTTTTATCAGTTGTAACATAGTCACAACGTTAAGGATGTCATATCAGAACATGAAATAATAACTTAGCTGCCACACTTAGAACAGAGAAGGTTTAAAGCGGAGCATCAAGGATCTTTGCTTAGAAGCTAGCTATTCTAGCTAACGTTTATCGTAGCTCATAGTGCTAGGGCTAATGTAACTCGTCAGTTTGTACGTTGCCCAGCGAATAAACTTACTTCTTACATGTCTAAAGTTAAAGAATTGAAAGAAATAGGAAATTAAAAAAAACCTTGAACGGTATTATCTGTTTACATTCAGATCTTGCCATAGACTTTGCCTAAATGCTTGTAGTCTGCCGTCCTGTTCAGTCTATGGTTGCCATAGTAACCGCTGCTGTGCTTCTTACACTGACGAGATAACCATGCAATTGTGGTTGAAATGGTTATGGTTATGGTTATGGATTTAGCAGACGCCTTTGTCCAAAGCGACATATAAATACAAAACAACATAATAATATTTAAAAATGAACAGGGAACAGATTAAAATCTAGGTCAAATATAGTAAGGAGAATAGTTGTAGTACACAATAATATCAATTCAATCAATAGCCTAATAAAAAAGCAATGTAAAAAAGGGGAAAGGCAATAATAAAACAATAATGTCAATTCAATCAATAATATAAAAACAATAACATGCTAAGACTACATTAAGGAGAATATCAAGAATAAACAATAATGTCAAATTAATTAACAGCCCAATTAAAATAAAACAACATTATATAAACCATAACACATAAGCGCTTAAACAACTAAGTATATGTTGAATAGGAATGTCTTTAGACCCCTCTTAAACGACCCAAAACTACCACAGGAACGGAGACCACTGGGCAGTTCATTCCACCAACATGGAACCACTGAAGAAAAGAGTCTGGAATTAGACCCAGTTTTCATGATAAGATAAAGATCAATATAAGATCAATAAAATAAAACAACAGCAGTGATTGGCTGCAAAAATAAATAATGTCACGCATCTTGCACCTCTCAAAACTGGGCTATCAGGTAACCTAGAGAAAAATTTGAAATTTGAAAATTATGAAATATGACTAAGGCATTAAAATGCTGCTTGTTTGTCAGGATACTTTTTCACTGATTTATTTTAAAAAATATGAGCTATGAGTGTGAATGTTATATAATCCATCCCCTAATTCTGTTTTACTGGTTTATTTGACAAATAATCTATATAGATTTGCTCTATAAAGACCTTATGTCTGTTTGGGATTGTTTTGAGAGCCTATTGATGTATCTCAGAATAAAGGAATGTCCACAACATTAGTGATGGTTTTTTTGTGTGTGTGAATGTATTTTACTTAACTCATTGAATGTAGCTGGATACTCATGAACGCATGTCTCTAATAGCCACAATAGGAGTAATTTTAGCAACACCGTATTTTGTGTGGCCCATAACGACCCAGTGGATCATGAAAATGTGCCAAAATTCACATTCCTTGCTTGTTGTTGGTACATTAATCCCATTCAGATTTCCACTTATCTGAGATGTAAGAGTTCAGTATAGGTTTAAGGTCTGGGGCAGGGATTTGACATTCTGTGACTTCTTTATTGAGGGTTTGCTTAGAGGCACTGTCCGCTTTCTCATTTCCCCTCAGACCAACATGGCCTGGGACCCAGCAAAAAACTACACTCAAGTTCTGGTTCTTTAGACGTTCTAGTTGATCAAGCTCAGCTTTGGTTGTACTTTTTGCGTGACATTAAAGCTGTAATTACATACATAGTTATTCTACTGATCTTTATACTATTCATCCTGCACATAGACTTATTCTTACTACTCTTATAATGTTGTTTCTGCACTACAATGACACTGTTTCCACACTGTACATAGCTGTATGTTATGTACATATCTGTTTTATTATATTCTGTTAATACACTGCATATATCTATATTATTATTTATACTATTATAATGTTACTGCTACATCTACATACATTATTCTACTTATTGTATGAGATAACTGCTAATACACTGCACATATTTATATTTAATTCATATTACTCTAAACCACCTTCTCACCTCACTCCCGAAACACAAAGAAAACAAACCAAAATATATCTATGCAAGAACATGGGATGTCGTTGTATTCCAAACAATAAGCCAACAGTCGTGGAAGGGCATTACTACGGTTAAATCTCACTATAATCTCCTAGCTGTGCGATATGTCCCATTACAACCCATTGATTTGATTCGTGTTCTTGCCGTCCACTAGGTTATTTTGCTGTGGCGCGAACAAAACGTGACGTCACATGCAAGGGCTGCAGGCTCACATTGCTTTGACTGTGCTAGAAGGCTACATCAATTATCAAACAACGCGAACTTCACCTGATCTCACGAAGGCAGTAATTTTTAAAAAGCCCAAAACTAAATAGAAAACATGTGAAACTCAAATTTAAAAATATAGCCGCAAGCGGCAATGGCGGGCCCGAGCACCTGCGGGCCGCAACTCGTGACATTTCGGAACCCAACAAAGCACCGACGTGGTGCCCTTCTGAAATGTACATATTTGATGTGTGTGCTAATCTGATTAATCTGATGCATCTGATGGTGATATCCAACAGACGTGGAAAAAACACATTCCTTATCTTGCCAATTGGTGGCACTATGTAAGGCATGTTAATAAGACATTTGAATTTCATCATCATGATATCTAATTTTGTGTAAAATTTCAGATAAATGAGTCAAAGCATTGAACATTTTTGGCACATTTCCTGCTTGGCCAGATGGTGGCGCTATGCCAGGCATGTGAATTACACATGTGAATATCATCACAATAATGATATCCAATATTTTATAAAGTTTCAGATCAATCAATAAAGGCATTGCCAATTTCTGCCACATGTTCCTGCTTGGCCAGGTGGTGGCGCTATGCCAGGCAGGCCCATTGGGTGTCTGGATATCATCATAATCATAATATCTATTAACCTGAAAAGTTTCAGACCATTTATTCAAAGCATAGAGCATTTCTGGCACATTTCCTGCTTGGCCAGATAGTGGCGCTATGCTAGGCCTGTGAATTACGAATGTGAATATCATCACAATAATGATGTCTGATATTTTATAAAGTTTCAGATCAATCACTTAAGGCATTGTCCATTTCTGGCACATTTCCTGCTTGGCCAGGTGGTGGCGCTATGTCAGGCAGGCCCATTGGGTGTCTGGATATCATCATAATCATGATATCTATTAACCTGAGAAGTTTCAGACCATTCATTCAATGCACTGTGATTTATGACACATTTCCTGTTTATGTGGTGAGATATTAAAATCATATCAAATATATAAGTTATCAAAAATCCCTTCACAATTTAACATCAGCGACATCTTGGCATAATATTCGCCAAATTTCAAATGAATCTGACAAACCGTCTAGGAGGAGTATGTTCAAATTGATCATGTGAAATCAGTATAATTGTCATTCTTTCTGTTGCCAGGTGGTGGCGCTATGCCAAACATGCATTATGGGCATGTGAATATTATCATTAACATGGTCTTTAATGACCTGTGAAATTTAAAACATTTCAAGCCATGCATGGTGAATTATGATACATTTATTGTTCATGTGGAAGGGTATTAAAATTAATAATTTCGCCATTTCGTCAAATTACAACATATCAAAAAAAGGCTTCACAATTTATAATCAGGAACATCTCGGCGTCATGTATACCAACTTTGACATGAATCGGATCAACCGTCTAGGAGGAGTATGTTAAAATTGATCATGTCCACAACGCACAAAATCTCAATTACCTCACTTCCTGTGGGCGTGGCTAATGACATGTTAATACAAAAGTTGTTTGGTTTTGGGAGTTACATACACTCACCAAATTTGGTGTGTGTATCTAAAACTATATGCCAACCACAAGTCACAGTGACATAAGGGGGCGCTATGGAGTTCCTGGCCAACGCCCGGTGCCAAGCTTTTATCCATGTCTATTCACTGTATCACTTGATGTGTGTGCCAAATTTCATGCGTTTTCACCCATGGGAAGCACCTCTTTTGGGATCACAATTCAGCACATATTCCGACTTTGTTTTAAAATGGCGGCAGTAAGGTCAAAGGGTAAATCACAAATTGTTTAATAAGTTCGTTTTTTTCCATACTTAAATATCACGTATCAGTGTTTATTACATTTATTATTATATTTATTATGTCAAGTTAATTATTGTCCGAGTCTACCTTTACATACATTTAAAATACGATTTCAGTAAAATGTATTTACCGGTATTATTAAATGAAATTGTGTAACTTTCGTGTAATTTCGTAAAGTTATGACAAAGACAATCTTGTCCATTAGAGACTATATTTTCTGATAAAACCATAGGATAAAACTGGAGAGGAAATACTTGTCTAAGACATTTCACAATCACTCACAACAGCAACTGAAAAATACGTTGAATCTGGCATGTTTCCTATTTGCCAGAAGAGAGCCATAAAATAATGCCCCTCCCTCCACCACCTCCAGCTGCCGCCACCACCTATTCCGGAACTCTTCAGGGTTGCCATCCATTTGCCGACATCGTACACAAACCAAACAAATGCCAGAAGAATCCAGAAAAGGCCCGGAAGATTTTGCTATCTGGGCTCCAAAGATCCACGGCAAACCAATAAGCGCTTTCAGACATACGTGTAAGACCGGAGGTTCTGCCGATGTTAAACGGTGGGGCCGTATATCTGAACGACATAACCGGTCATATGGAAGTCCGAATTCACCCGGTGTTTATACTACCCCCGACCTAGTATTTCCTCCGGACATTATGTAAATGTGCTGTGTCTGAACGAGGCGTAGAACATGCGGTTAAAATTCACACCTAGTGAGAGGGCGTGTTGGTGACGTTTCTTTCGTGCGTCCATGTGGTTAAATCTGACTTAAATGCCAGTGTTATGATGGAGTGGCATAGTGCTGTCCAGAAAATCTCCGACATGGAAAGATGCAGACATCACGGAGCTACTGTCCATGAGGGCATACAACATTTTGATAAAACACATGAAGGGAATGGCACGTTGTAGCCTACAACTGCATGGCAAGGCCAAACGAATTCAAAAGACTGAATCATCATAAGCAGAAGGCGCTGAAAAGGCAGTAGCCTACAGCGACGTCGTTGACGACAATAACAGGAGTATTTAATAAATTGTTAGCCAACACGGTTTTCTGTTCATTGATAGCCTTAGGCAGAATTAGGCTACAGAAAAGAATACAATATATTTTTTCTCTCCCGGCAGTAAAGACAGTAGATTCGTGTTTAAAATTAAATGAAAACTAAAGGTAGGCTATAGGCTTATTATGCATATGACCATCCAGATGAGGCTGGTGATCTGTCAAGAATGATGAAGATCGTAAGATACAGATGGTTTTATTGTTGCTGTCATTATTACCACAAACACGAATTGACAACGAAACCATGGCGATCGTGGGTTATATCTTGCCTGTTTATTAGGCCATGCACAGCCCTGTCAGAACTCCGTGTAGCATGCATACTGGCAGTTTTCATAAACCATCACCAACTAGTTCGCACTTTGGATATATCGTTGGATTGTGAAAAGCCCAATTTCGAATAACTACAGTACAACAGATGAGGTAGGATGCATATTTTGCAATTAGAATTTCGTGTTGGTGAGACCTGTTGCCTATCAGTAGACATGTCATCTCGAGTTCCACGACAGCTTAGCTAGTGCTACCGAAATATGACACTGAAATCCTCTCACTATTGGAGTCGCTCAGATAGAAACAGCTGTAACGTGGTTAGGACACTTTTGCTGTGGAGTGGAGACGCCATAAGTTAGGTGTGGTTTTGACAATCAGAAAAGCAATATACTGAAATAGATTAATGATGTAAAGTCAAGTGCTGGTCTGGTTTGTGTGCACGGCACGCAGTTTTTATTGATGAGTCGGAGTGGCAAGGGCATTATAAAACTTCTCGCTCTTAGGCCTACTCATACACCGCGTTGAAATGGCGTAGCTGTCTAAATTCAAATCATATCATGCTAGGGGAGAAATCGTGGGACATCCATTATTTTGTTATTCAGCACCCATGGTCAAAAATATGTTCCCGCGCGCCTGCATTACGTTGAAAACAGATAAATGTGTTTACTCGAAGCACACATACAAATTCTGTATGTGCGCACTTACGTGACTATCCTACTTCAAGTATTAGCCTACGCACAATAGATTTCTCTTCTTTAGCCTATAATACATAGGCTACACTTTGTAAACAAAAAGCAGCAGTGACAGGCAGCGGCCGCATATATTCTGCGTCATATATCTCGCATCTTGTGAACTCTAAGCCCCCACCCCTCACTCGACAACCACACGGAGATTCTGTAATGTGCGTGTATGTCGTTCACACATACGTCCGTATAAGGTCAGTATTAGGTCCGCAGGTTAGCATCATATCTGAATCATCCGAAGGGTAGGACCTCCGTTTGACAAACCTCCGCATGTACTCCGGAGGTTATATCTGAAAGCGCTTAATGAGTGGGTCCGCAACCCATTTGTCAATATCCCGAATAGTCCTAACTTGTCAGCGCAGGAGGAAGAGCAGTTGATCGAAATTGCAAATGACGGTGGTCTTAAGAGTTATTAGACATTCTCTGTTATAAGGAAACCTTTCTGGCGGGTTTTTGGATCAAAACCAAAGCAGAATATCCCGAGATAGCCGTAAAAGCGCTGAAAACGTTTCCCACCACGTATCTATGCGAGGCCGGGTTTTCGGCAATGACTGCAACTAAGACCAAATTGCGCAATCGACTGGACATTTCAAACACACTGAGGGTGTCACTGTCTTCCATCACCCCCAGATGGAAGCTTCTTGTTGTAGGGAAACAAGCAGGGCTCCCACTGATTATATTCATAATGCACGTTTAGTTCATGTTTTGTTCCCATATTTTGTTAAGCATGTTCACACTTATAGATGTAGCTTCAAGTTGTTCAAGTTCATATTGTTCAATTTTCACTTCTTCAAGTTCACGTTTTTCACAAGAGATCGTTACCTTCACTGTTCATACAGTCTATGGTACATAACCAAAGCTAGTTCTTTTCAAGTAATGCATGCACAACACATATGGAACATGGAACCCCCCCCCCCCTTCACTGCACTTAATGTTGACCTCTTAGAGTGCTATCAATGCTATAGATGAGTTCATAATTATAATAATTCAGTGGAAATGCATGGATTCCAGTTTCTTCCAGTAGCAGCAACTGGAATCCATGCATTTCCACGGAATTATTTTTGGAATCTGATCCCTTATCATACCTGTTCATTCTTACTCGTCGCTATACTTATGGCTGCAAACGCTAAACTTCGTGAAGATACTGTCTGTATAAATCGTCTTGTAAGTAAACTACCAGTGCTTTTTAAAAGTTCTCAATGTCTCGTTTTAAATGTCAGGGCCTTCGGTAGTCTACCAATGAAGTGTGGAGATACATTGAGCCTCGTAAATGGTGTAAAACAGTGATTTATTTGCATTGCTAGCCCGATGCCGAAGCAAGGGACAAGTGCAAGGGACAAGCCGAGATGGGCTATGAGACATAGGCTACGTTCACACTCGGTATCATGTTTCAACACACTTTAGGTCAATATCACACCGGAATTCTCCTTTAACGCCAGTAACACCTTGAGTTTATCAATGTACGGCACAGCAGCAGCATAATAATAAATCCAAGCATTTTACAAGCAGCACGTTTGGTAGAAAGCCTGCCCCCTTGAGGCCAACCAATGCGTCTGTCAGGAGATGTAGTTCCTGGTGTGTGCGCCTGCGTGTTACAAACGTGTTATCCTAGTTCATTTTTGTGAAATAACCATAGATATATATAGAACACATATATCTATGGAAATAACCATCAGTGCAAAGGTAAAGATGGCGACGACAACACTACGGGGCTCCCTCAGACTACTTAAACGAATGGTAAGATGAAATTGCATAAAATGATTAGGAAAAGTGAATGCCACGTCCCCGCTCGTAATCTTATTCGTCTCATCACAAAGGGCTCATTGCAGTCCGAAAACTTTCGAATAATTTGACATGGCTATTTGCAAAACTGTAGGCCTACTTGCTAAAATTAAATGCGGCATTATTGTAACAGCTGCGATGCATATGGCTGGTGAGTTAAATGTTCATATGACTGTTGATATGATATATCTTTTCCGATTTTCTCCAAAGCCCCAGCTCACCTACCACTGCTACATGCAGTGCCCAATGCTGCAGCCGCCAGGACCCGAGCTTACACTCCATATTCTCATACCTTTTGGAGCAACACAATGGAGGCATTTTAGGACCAATTACAGTAAGCTGGGTGTCTGCTTCATTCCTGCACTACAGAAACGCACAATGTTGTTCTTAGTGGCGAAAACTTTGAAATGTCATGAAAATAGCTGTTGAGGACTTTGGCGGTAGCAGGTAACACCTACGCTCAAGTTTCACCTTACTAACTTCATCACCGTCATACTTTCAGGAAGTAATGGAAAAATTCTACCTTTCAAACTGTCTGACATCGGTGAAGGAATTATGGAGGTGACTGTGAAAGAATGGTATGAATTTAACATCTATCTTGTAGGCCGGCCTAATTTTACTTGGTTATTACATTTTCATTATGTAAATGTTATCTGTCCCTCTTAGGTATGTTAAAGAGGGAGACAAAGTGTCCCAGTTTGACAGCATATGTGAGGTCCAAAGTGACAAGGCGTCAGTCACCATCACCAGCCGCTATGATGGAGTCATTCGAAAGCTTTACTATAATGTGGATGACACAGCTCTTGTCGGCACTCCTCTGGTTGATATTGAGACTAACAGGGCTCAAGGTAAACTCCTACAGTTTTTGAGTGTTTTTCCAGAATAATTCCACTTTCCCAGATCCCAACAGCGACACTGCAAAAAAAGACTTAAGAGGCAATTAACTTTTATCTTTAACACCCTATTTTGAATGATGGGGTAAAGTGCAAAATCTTAGGTCTTTCTAAAATAAAGGCAAACCAATACCATGGGCAAGAAGACCTTAACCACAAACATTGATAAATCAGCTCAGTGCTCCCACATGCCAGATGACGGCTGTAATTCATGCATCAGAGCTTTGCCCGTCATGTAAATCATGGCCCTTAATATTAAGGTGCCTTAGCTTTTGACAGTATATCTCTTGAAAATTCTGTATAGCAGTGAGCTATTATGGGAGAGCAGTGAGCTATTATGGGAGAACTGTGGCACAAGCGTCATTTTCCCAGTCCCATCCCATCTCTCTCCCACTCGCCTTCTGGCACTTTTCCTTATCCCATCTGAATACAATCATAGCTGTTATGAATTTTGGTTTATAAGTTGAGTTGATTGAGACTCAGTGTTGATAAGCTGTTACAAGGGATCCTCATCTTTTGAATGAATCCCCCTGTGCTCGTTACAGAAGGCTCTCCGGAGGAAGATGTGGTGGAGACGCCTGCAGTGGCACACCAGCACACGCACCAGGAGATCAAAGGCCATAAGACCCAGGCCACTCCTGCTGTCAGACGCCTCGCCATAGAGAACAATGTAGGTGTATGCAGCTCAGCGATGACCTACCGGCCATGTGATTTGTCACAGCCCCTGCTTAGTCTACCTGAATGCACATATACATCAGCAGCAGTGACAACTTACAGTACTTGTAACAGGGATGTTGACCAACACAATCAACTGGTGTGATCTAAACTATAGGAAAAAATTAAACTGTCTCTTAGAAAAACTGATTCCAACACACTGCAAGTACTCAAACAGCTAAAAAAAGCTAACAGTTACGCTGTCAGAAATGGAGTACATTTGAGATACCAAATGACCAGTGTCCTCATTTATCATAGAGGGACATTTGTGATGAGCCAATAATCTCTTTGACTTTAATTTACTTGTCTAAGCTGTGGGATCACCTCAAGATGTTTGGTTTTGAGTCAGTTATGCACTACATTTGTGGTATGGACTACACAGATTACAAGTTTGGAAAATTAATATCTAAAATGTAACATTCCAAAATGTATCTAAAATGTAACTTTCCATAAAAATAGTTGACTCAGCATTGGCATTGGGGGTGCTGAGCCATATTCTACTCATAAACAAATATTAAAATGGTAAATTTGTCAATATACACATTAATATGGATGTGCCATACACGGTAAAGTCATGTTTACAGCTCAGACAACACACGTATGTGTACCCCTGTAACCTAGATTAAACTCAGCGAGGTGGTGGGGACTGGAAAAGATGGACGTATCTTGAAAGAGGATATCCTCAACTTCCTGGCCAAGCAGACGGGAGCTATTCTTCCCTACGAGGGCGAGCAGCAGGTTTCAACCCCTGCTGTGAGAACAACAGCATCCGCCCCCTCTAGAGACAAAGCACCCGTTGGCAGCGCCCCCACAGTAGCAGCACCCAGGCCCGTCTTCACAGGGAAGGACCGCACAGAGCCTCTAAAGGGTGAGCCTGTGGCCTTATTCTCATCTGTTGCAAAATGCATCTTCTAGAAGAAATGAGGCTCCAAAAGCATCTAAGTTGTATGAACCACGTGCCATGGCCTTGGTTGCCTCTCAGTATTCTTTGAGATGGGTTCAGAGTGACTCTTTCTTAATACCTTTTTGTTACCACCTGAATGAGCTTGTTACCTTCCATTTCCCTATCCAGTTGCCTGTCAGTACTTAGTATCGCAGCATGTGGTTGTTAATGTCTTTATATGTGCAGGTATCCAGAAGGCCATGGTAAAGACCATGACTGCTGCTTTGAAGATCCCTCCCTTTGGCTACTGTGATGAGGTTGACCTGTCCCAGCTGGTGTGGCTACGGACAGAGCTGAAGGGGCTGGCTAAGTCACGTGGGGTCAAGCTCAGCTACATGCCTTTCTTTATCAAGGTAGATAACTATCCACACAGTTCGCATCGTAGGAAATGTAGTAAGATAGTGATGCAGATGTAGATAGCGAATGTCTTTGCCTGTCTTTTCTCTCCTCTTGCGTTCCCATGGGGTGTGTAACAGGCATCGTCGCTGGGTTTGCTCCACTTCCCCATACTGAATGCTTCCGTGGATGAAGGCTGCCAGAACATCACCTACAAGGTAGAGACTACAACAAAGACACGATGATCTTTTCTTTTCCTGCCAGATAGTCAGTAACATTAATTATCAAGTAATCCAAATGGTTTTATCTGCTGTTTCCACACAAGCAAGTATATGGGGTTTTGAGTTAGGGTCAGTTTAAAAAAGAAAGAAAGAAAGAAAAAAAGCCTCTAATATGACTAATTCTGTTTTTAGCATTAAGACCCTGTTGAATGCTTTGTTCCTTAGGCATCTCACAACATTGGACTTGCCATGGACACTCCCCAGGGTCTCATTGTGCCCAACGTGAAGAGTGTCCAGACACTGAGCATCTTCGATATTGCTGTGGAGCTCAATCGTCTCCAGAACCTGGGGGCATCAGGCCAGCTGGGCACTGCAGAGCTCACCGGCGGCACCTTCACCCTGTCCAACATTGGCTCAGTGAGTGGGAGTACAGGACAACAGTTTGCAATGTTGGCAAAAACAAGATTTTATATTGTGTTATGTCCTGTCTTTTTCTCCTTTTGTTGTAGATTGGTGGGACATATGCCAAGCCAGTAATTCTACCTCCGGAAGTGGCGATTGGAGCTTTAGGAAAGATCCAAGTGAGATGTGTTTTTATTTTTAAAACTGGACTTTTAAACTGCTGACAGTAATTGCCTTATTCTGTAGCATGTATCCTGAGATTGCAATGTTTGCCTTACTCAGCCATCTCTTGCCAACTTGTCTGTCTCGGTAAATAACCAGGTTGTCTACATGAGTGTATACTTGTAGAGCCAAATTCTAGTAAGAGAGAGCAGGACCATAATTGTTTCCCTCACAAGTACTTTTATCTCTTATGTTCCATGCCTCACGACTTAATGTGCATGTATATTGGACAAATCGTATCTGACATAAAGATCTTGTGTTACTTGTAGGTGCTGCCCAGGTTTAACACTCAGGGTGACATCACCAAAGCCCACATGATGAGTGTTAGCTGGACAGCAGACCACCGCATTATCGATGGAGCCACCATGTGCCGGTTCTCCAATCTATGGAGATCCTATTTGGAGAACCCTGCCTCTATGGTGCTGGACCTCAAATAAGGGTTCCATTTCCACTGTTGTGTCTGTGGGAATGAGGAACCCACACTGTCCCTGAGCCCCAGCACCACAGGTTACTGTACTGAACACTACCCCTCCCTCCCTCCCTGTTTGGGATATCTGTTGTCTTGGTGACGCAAAGATGTCATCAGCTGTATGTGTTCTTGTCTTCTTGTCCGAGTACCACCAAGTTGCCTTCTGAAGTGTTAAATAGAGGTACTCAATAATGTTGCTGTCAATTTAATGCACAGTAAAGGAATGAAGACTTGGGTCCACGCAGATATGCATGACCACACTCTCATTGTTCCTTTCAGATCGATTTAGACTATTCAGGACCACCAAATTCACAAGATGAGCCTTACCATTAGAGCACTGCAATCCACGTGACAACACAGCCTGTTCAGGCCAATGTGTGAAAGGACCCAAGTTAGGTTATGTTATGCAGCTCTGATGTTTCAGTGATATTTGGGAAAATACCAGCCTATGCTGTGTTTGGCTGCTGTTGGCATATACCGTAGGCCTGAACCGTTTACAAGAAATTAAATAAAAGAATTCTTGTTTAGAATGTAGTATATGAACACATTTTTGTGTTACCGTATGCCTATTAAACTTTGTAATATCAGATCGAAACAAAATGTGTGGAAATCTTTTGACTGTGACATGATTCCAAAGAACATTCATGAATTATTTGAAAATGTACTACAGAACAGTAACTAGTTTGATCTTTTTACTCAAAAACTGTAACAGGGAGAGTGAGACAAGTCCAATGTTTTTGTTTTTCCTCTTCTTACATACAGAGGGGTAAATGCAAGTAGAGGCCTCCTTCCTCTGGGAGGTTACAGTGGCCAGGAATAAAGAATACAACAGTACAACAAGCACACGAGACAGAACAGAAACCCATGGCCCATGAGAAGTCCTAACAGAGTTCACAGAAGGTCTTTCTCCATTTTGAAACAAAATGTCATCCTTATTCAAACCTGAAACAAGAAACAAAATCCAATCTTTTCTTCCTTTTTGGTCCATGTTATGTATAGTAGACTTAATCATTCTCTAAAGGACCCTAGCAACAGTCATTTCTCCAGGTCTTACAGTGCCCATTGTTTCCAAGGCCACAGAATGAAGCGCTGTACTCAAAGCAGAGAGAGCTCAGTGAGCATGTGGCTTATGATTAGGAAGTGTCTCAAAGTGGCTTCTCTTCGCTCCTTGGCCATGTGTATATACTCTGGTCTCTCTTGGAATGTAACAGACTTCTTACATCACTTCAACAGTTTCCTTGATGGCTCTTCGGCAACAAATCCTCCCACTTGCTTAAGACAAGTTCTTCAGGTGGGGAACAGATCAGAAGGTAGCATATTAAGGCCTCGTTTCCCAAGAGCATCAAAGAACCAAGTCATCTTTCAATAACTCAGGGTGACCGTAGCAAAAGGAGATCTGCAAATGACACTCCATAACAACTGAAGGGGAGTCCTGTGATGCTCTTGGGAAACAGGTCAGGTTGAGAACAGAACATCTAGTCCCTGAAATTCACACAACAGCTTCACCATGGTGCTTTGACATGTCATCAAAGAGCTTCTCAATCCATGTGTGCTACAGAAACCCACAGGTGGCATTTAAAAGATGCAAGACCTGTGCATTAAAACATGGATAAGGTCTACCTCAGGGACTTTCCATGGAAATGGCTTGGAATGCTGCCACTGTCAATGCTTTGTATACATACACATACATGTGTACATATACAGTACATGTACTGAGAACTGATGTTCCATTTTAGACACCATTGAGATTTGGGTTTAAGATCGATGTATTTAGAGGTGGACCACAACACCTTTACCACTGTGGGGGGAATATTTGGCAAGTGACATGCTTTCAACACATCAGAATATAGGTCTTACGCTCCCAATTATCCCCAAAATGCTAATGGAATGTTAAAAATGTTTGGCTTGCTTTGAAAAACAAAAAACATGTTCCTCTACCTCAGCGTCAGTGATGCTCTGTCCACACAGCACTGAGGGAACAGTGAAGAGGCATTTCTCTGACATTTGCCAAAAAACAATTCCAGAGAATACAGCTCTTCTATTCACTCTCCAGTGAGATATAAGGGCAGAGTCGGGACAGTCCATGAAAAGTCAGCCTATGGATGCCACCTGTGGGTTTCCTCACATGTAAAAACCATGCTGTGAGAGGACTTGCTTGCGTGTGTGTGTGTGTTGGAGGGGGGGTGGGGGGGTTAGAAACCTTCACCAAATTTTAAAAACATCCCCTTCCTTAGGCAACGTTCAAGGCATATTTCCTTCACATAAATAACAATGAAATGTACATTCAACCTATTTTCAGAAAAAAAAGTAAAAAAAAAAAGGTGGCATACATATATCTGGGACTGCCACAGTAACATAGCAATTATTGTCTTCATCTTTGACTTCATCCAAAATTTTTAAATAAATTCACATAAAACAATAGATCCACAGACACTGGCATACGACCAGACTGATTGCCTTAAAAGAGAGATCATTGTCCAGCCTGAGGAGTCTCTGCCCCAGGTCAATTACATTATTTGATTACTGATTAATAACAATAGTTGCCCATGTAGCATGTGATATTTACAACATCTGAGCAGTCTTTAGAAAGGTTCACCCTCCTCTGAAAAAAAATACTCAAGGCAGCAACAGATGAGCAAAAAAACAGGAATGGAAAAAAGTGGCATGTTCGTGTGTGTGTGTGTGAGCAAATCCAGGTGTGTCTGTGACAATATGATGCGTCTGCGCGAGTGTGTTTACAGTATGTTTATGATTCTTGGTCTTTGAGAAATCAGTATTTACAAATATGTCTATTGGCTTCCTGGGTCTCAGAAATTCTTTGCGAGCACTCATCTACCCTCTTGCTACTTGGTTGGCATGGCTGTCACTAATGTGTCACCTGATTGTGCGTGTGTGTGTGTGTGTGTGTGTGTGTGTATGTGTGTGTGTGTGTGTGTTTACATCTAAATGTCACCTTGAATGTAAAATCGCAGTCTGCGACTGTGGAAGTTTCTCTCTCTCAATATAATGGTAATGTCACTTGGGATGTGTGTGTGTGTGTGTGTGTGTGTGTGTTTTACTGGGCAGTGTGTGTGGGTGTGGAGGTGGACAGGCCGCTCTGTGATGACTGATTGAATAGCTGAGAGAGGTTTGGCCTCCACAGGGCCGGGGTCTTTAGGGCGGAGCCTCTGAGGCCCCGCGGAGGAAGATGTCAGGTGTCATCGTCCGTGTCCTCGATGAGGACCTTAGTGTCGCGCATCTTAGACCTGAGAGAGAGAGAGAGAGAACCAGTTAGTGAGAACACCAGGAGAGACAGAAAGGCAGTAATAGACAATAAGACTACAATGGTGGTCTTAGACCAGAGCCAGGCTGGTGAACATGTCTTTACTGATAAAAGGACATGTCAACTACATGAAGCATAGGGTTGGGCACCGAAACACGGTTCTAATATGGCACCGGTGCCGACACAAACGGTAGTAACTGCATCGAATAACAACGTGGATTTCGGTGCCTCATTTCGGTGCTTAAATAGCGTTTTTTTTTTATAGAAGGCATCACTGCATGTCATGCGCCATCTCTAACGTCTTGCTCTGATAGCAACACATCCAGATACAGTTAGCTGACATATGATAAACACTGGATGTATAAACCAGAGGGGTGCACCACATAGGCGACTGGACAGTGTTTGACAGCTTGCGTGAGCCCAAGTAGCTCACTTTAAAGCGATATCGCGAGCTCCTGTCAAAATCTAGCAGTGGGCCTAACTACACACAAGCAAAAGGCTATGAAACAACATCAACAGTAGGCTAGCCTATACATTACACAATATCCTTGCTAATGCGCTAACTGACATTTATTTGAAATGTTATCAGCAAAGTTGTAAGGTGAAAACTTTATTTCACGGTGTTAAACAACATAATGGCATGATATTAATCTTTCATGTGCATGAGGCCCATATAGCATCACAATGAATATGAAGATCATGTTAAAAGTTAGCTGGCAAAAACATAAATATGTAGGTTACATACCTGATGTCACTGAGCTGTCAAAGAAGCTACGAAACCATCTCTGTAGGCTACATTATCGCTAATTAAACTCAGCTGACTGGTGTTAGCGCTAGCCATAGTTGCTGTTAAAATGCCTACTATAGGCTAGCGCTGGGAATCTAAACACTTCAATACCGACATGTAGCCTAACATGTTCAAAACTACCGCGTGTTATGGGTTAATTTCTTGAAGCATTTAGGAACACACTGAATTAACTGGAAAATAGAGTCCCTGTTAGATTAGCTTGCTTGCAAATGCCGTTGTCCATGACCTGGCAGTTTTATGGCAAGCGGTTTTAACATACATTATGGCAAACCGCCTACACTGGGTAAACTTGAAAGCAGAGCTCACCATTGTGTGTGCATGCATGGCAAGCTGTTTTAACGTTTAAATGTATTATTCGTAGGAGCAATGAGATATTGATAGTAAATTGAATATAACAGTTCAATTTCATTTTTCAAAAAAAAAAGCAATTTATGCTTTAGACCATTTTAATTTAAAACATTTTAAAAACAAAGTACCGGTTCAGGCACCGGCACCGTTTTAAAAGTATCGATTTAGCACCGGTATCGGATAAAACCCAAACGATACCCAACCCTAATGAAGCACCTCTGCTTTGTAAGGAAAAACAATCGGCCGAGGGAGAGATAAAGTGGTGTGCAAAACAATGTGTGTGTGTGTGTGTGTGTGTGTGTTTTCACATACTGGGAGGCTAGACGTGGCCGTCTCAGGGACATGCTGTAGCTCCTCTTCCAGTTCTTCTTGCCGAGGCGGTTGCGGACGCCGTCCTCCTGGTCCATCATCTGCTCCAGCAGTGTCTGGTCATCTGCATTGAGTGGCGCCACCGAGATGTCCCGCACTGCGCGGAACTCACCACAATTGTTCAGGTGCTCGTTCTCCAGACGGAAGAAGTTCCACACAAACCGTCTGTGGACAGACAGACGGAAAGACAGTGAGTGACCGGGGGATAAAGAGTGTGGCATTAGTGTAAAGAGAGAAAGCATCAACACAAGCATGTTTTTGTGTGCGCAAGGCCAGATGTGTATGTGTGGCAATAACTAGGTGATACTCTAGGCCTATTTTGCTTCTTCTGGCAGAGTCATTCAAATATTTGGAAAACCTTGGAGAAAACATCATACTGTCCATAGAAACATATAGAAATGTAGAGAGTAACCTTGAGTCTATTGTCCATTAGAAATGGACTGATATTTCTCAGGAATGCTACCACAGCTGACGTCTAACTACCCATAACCTTAGCACTGGATTTTAACAATGAGAAGTGTGCTTTTATCAGTGCAAAAAATCTAAAAAAAATAAAAAAACCCTCCAAAAGTGTGTGTATTTGGCTTAAAAACCAACATTTCTAAAGGGGTGCCAATACTTTTGTCAGTGACTGTAAATGGGTAAGCTTTGGTAAGAGAGAGACTATGCGGGTGTATGAATGTAAAGACGTGGGGATGCACCACTGTCTGAATGAGTGAGGTAAGCAAATGTACAGTATGTGCTTCTGGGTTTGTATAAGTCTGCGTGTGTTTACTCCCCCACCTGAAGACCTCTAGTGGAGCCAGGATGGTGCTGATGATGTCGGAGACGTGAGGTATACTGGTGCTGGAGCTGACGGAGATGGGGATGGTCCAGGCAAAGCGCAGGAGCACGTCCTCGATTATGGCACAGTAGTAGTACACCTGTTCAACACAAGCACAGCAACACACTGACACAGGCCATTCCACCACAGCATACACACAAACACCTGACCCTGATCTCTCCGCACCTGACCCCGATCTCTCCACGCATTAAAGACTGTAAGGCATAATGGAATCATCGTGGCTTCAATTCTAACAGGTGTGGAATGTGTGCATGGCCATTCATATTGATACTGATGGGTAACATGGAGTCTACATATGTACAATAACAGAAATCCAGTATAGATTATAATTATTATATTAAGTTAAAAGAATGAGACAGAATGAGTTTTCTGGTGTGCTTGCTGCCTTGCAGGCAATTGCAATGCAGCAGCAGAAACAATGCTCTAAAAAGCTCAAAAAGACCTATTGATAACACCACTGAGGGAAGGTGTTTGTCTTTGTCCAAAACGTTACAAGTTGATAGAAAAGGAACTTATAAGTTCAACTGACCTCCATGGGCTTATGGGCATTTCAGCAGTAAAGCCCTGCAAAGAACACAACATCTCTGGGCTAAGACACCTGCAGCATGAACATAATATTTTTTCATATTGAGTACTTTTCACTCTCTGTGGGCTGGATGTCCTCCCAGACCGACGTGATGAGCAGCAGCATAAATATGGGTTACTGTAACACTGCAGGGTGGAGCACCGGCGCTCTCCCTCGCTGGGCCAGGTGCACAAACGAGCCGTGCGGGACCCCGCAAATGTGGGTTACTGTAACACGGCCCTCAGGGTGGAGCACCAACTCACTCAGCTTTTTGTTGAGACATAAAAAGGGTGTCAGGAACAGCTCAAATGTGGGTTAAAGTGCCTCTTGATTGAACCATGTTGAAGTATTTTCTCACAGTGTGAGCTCAAGAGGATCACATGAAGAAAAACGCCCTGAATACTGTTTTAGTTTAAAGCCATATCAGCAACTAAGGCTATTTAATGGCCAGAACATGGTATGCTATGGTAGAAAATATGGGAAACCAATATTTCAGAGAAGATTTTTAAAATCTATGCTAGCAAGAAATTCTTAAACTTTCAAGGGTGGGACCTTACTAAAAACTTCAACCACAGAATTTTGACTATAAAATCGTCATCTTTTGATTTTCAGAACAGGGTAAAAGAATAAAATATCTTTCACTGACAGGGGCATTTTACAAAATTGGCATGATGGAGGTTCTTTGCCACTCAATAGAAAGCCATGAGTAAGTCTTGAATGTCCTATACGGCATCTATAATAATAATAATAATAAGCTTTATTTGTATAGCACATTTCATACACAGAATGCAGCTCAAAGTGCTTTACATTTGGAGCATGTAACACAATAATAGTCAGTCAGTCATTATCAATCACTTTCACTTTTCTTCATTGCTGTGGCCGTTTATGATCCAATCAGCAACATATCAGAAATATAGAAAATAACATGTAACACACTTATTAGAGAAGAGTCAGTCATTCCCCTTTGTTGCTGTGGCCGTTTATGATCCAATCAGCAACATAAGTATAAACACATCTAGTACAAACTATTTGATCGTGTCTGGATTGAAAAGTCTCTTCTTTACAGTAGGATGGATTTCGTATAGCTTGTTGTTGGTGCATTCATCCCATTAAGATTGGCACTTATCTGTGATGTAAGAATTCATAATAGGTATAAGGTCTGAGGCAGGGATTTGACATTCTGTGACTTCATTGAGGGCTTGCTGAGCAGCACTGTCCGCTTTCTCATTTTCCCTGAGACCAATATGGCCTGGGACCCAGCAAAAAACTACATTGAAGTTCTGGTTCTTTAGGAGTTCTAATTTATCAAGGATGTTGACAATAATTGGATGGTCTGCTTTTAAAAACTCCAATGCCTGGAGACATGATCTAGAGTCTGTAAAGATTAAAGACTTTTGTTGTTTGGTATATATTAAGTGCCAAATACAAGGCAGGGGCCTCAATAGAACATATTCCTGGGATTCGTAGTCCACACTGACTCTGTCCAACTACCATTGCTGATGACACACAGTTATCCACTCTGGAACCATCAGTATAGATGGGAATGTGGGAAGGTAAGCGGCATTGCACGTCTACATACTGCTGCTAGTACTCATTTGGGTGGGTTCTTGATTACTTCCTGACTTAAATCCTTAACAATTTCAGGTCATCTCAAATTCCAAGGGGGAATAGAGCAAAAATGAATCTGCGTTACACTGTCCAAGTTGATGTTCAGATCCTCAAGGTAGGGTCTTATTCAGATTCCAAAAGGACTGATATACTTTGGTCTAGCCTCATACAACTGCAAATGCTGCGGCTGAAAAACTGTTGAGTAGGCGGGATTATCTTTGCATGCTTTAAGTTTGACTGCATATTGAAGAGACAGCTTCAAGCGCCAATTTTGGAGTGAGGGTTCACTTGCCTCCACATAAAGACTCTGTACTGGGAAAGTCCTAAATGCCCCCAAAACCAGCCTTAAACCTTGGTGATGAATAGTATTCAACATCTGAATGATTTTCTTACTGATTCATAAACAATAGTCCAAGTGGGATCTCACAACCCCTCTGTATACAGTGTTTCCTCTAGGATTTTTTTAAGCAGTGGGGGCAGGACACAACAACCCCCCCCCCCCCACGACACATACATAAAAAAATAATTTAGTATGAAAAGTATTTCTTTTAAAATATGAATTGCTTAAAAATACTGCTAATTTTATGCAGTTTAACAAATGTATAAATTGTGCACTGTCGCTTTAATGCACGTTTATTTCTCAATGATCTTCTGCCTGCTCCGCTATGGCTAGTGCTGTACCTACGGCTGGGCCCTCTCACAGTTTTTAAATGGTCAGTAGTGGGAACTACTGTTGCCTTCATGATTTCCTTTTAAAAGTTTCTTATAAGAAGGATATATCAATTATCAACAATGACAAGCCAGCTGGAACCTGCGGCTCTCTCTCCCTGTCGTGAGTGCAGACGCTTTCCCAATTAAATGGATCACATAATGTTCACGTTAGATCTGCTGCAAAGGAGTTAACTTAGTTTAACATGATGTTATCTCGATTTAACATGATATTTTGACATTGACATTGCGAACGTTCTCTAAGGAGAGTGAAAAGCAGTTTGCAGTAAGGCTAACCAACGTCGTCTCTATCGCAGGAAAAAAATAGCGAGCAGCCTGATAACCAAATGAAATGCTCGGCGGGCCGCAGTTTGCCCACCCCTGGCCTAGGCTAAGCATTCTGTAGCCTAATTCGTTAGAAAATTTAAAAAAATGGTTGCACTTCTTTTTGCTAATTTTCACATTTAGCAACAAGGGTAACAAACGTTTAGGTCGTGCGGCCTTTGTGCGTCTGTGTAGCCCAAATTATTAGAAAATAAACTTTTCCGTGTCATACAACACAACTATTTATTTTAACATCATTACATCTATTACTACATCTATAGACTATTTCCAATTTGTATTATATTAGTGACTCACTTATCGTTTTAATGTTTCCAGATGTATGATATCAGGACGTGAGCTGTCAGAACTGACAACTTGAACATTGTCTTATTAAAACGGACCCACCGCGGTGACGTTTTTGGTGGAGGTGTTGTTTAATAGTGAGTCACTCAGAAGAAAGCAAACGTTTGGACAATAAGCACATCCACACACTATGTGGAGGTAAACTGGACAGCCCCAAACCTCTGAATAGTTCTGCTTGTTGATAAATTGCAATGTTAGCGGCTGCCAACGGGGGGTGCATAATGTCGGCAGGATCATTTAAAAGGCAACTGCGACTATTGTGCGTCTGTCCCATTTCTGATACCGTGGGGGAAGAAAATTAAACCGTGACGGGCCGCCACTACCAAATCAACATAGAGGAAACACTGGTATAGGCACAAAGGGACAATGTGTCCAGCTCCCCACTTGGTTTTTGCCAGTACTTTTATAATGGCCAAAGCTCCAAGGAATTTAACCTCTTTTACTACTATGATGACTTTACCATCCATGTAAAGTGAATGGTCATGATGCAAAGATCGTAGCAGGCAAAAATGTGTACAGACAGTTTTTGTTTTGGAAAATCTAAAACCATATTCGAGACGTCATCAACATAAAGGCTGCAAAACCAATTTGGACCAATTGCACTTATAATGCTATTGATTTTGATTCTGAAAAGAGTAACAGAGAGAATGCTTCCCTGAGGGACTCTTTGTTCTTTTAGGTGTGAGTTTAAAAAAAGTAGTTCCTATTTGGACTTATTTGGAAAATGTCTGATGGACAAAAAATTTGAAATGGGAAAATGCAAATGTCCTCTAAATCCCATGCAGTGCAGATCCTTTAAAATTCCTTACCTGTAGGTGGTATCATACTAGGGCTGCCCAATGTGGGGAAAATTTTTCTGATAGATATTGCGATTTGCGGTATGATTTTTGAATGTTAATGAATTGATTCAGTTCAATATTACAAATGTTTTTTTAATTTGTGCTACCCCTGATTGGTGAGCACGCCCAGTGCACAAGAAGCACAGCACCACGGCCGACTGTGAAGCTCACCAATCACAATTTCTGTGCTCCTCGCGCACTACGCACACCCAACAACCAGAAGTGGCATAGTCAAGGAGGATGAAATTAATATAAAAGTCAGAAATGTGACAAAATTAAGTGTGGATGATTATTTGTCGCTTTTGCGATTAGGTAATTGCATCATATTGTGATTGCGATAATTGTGCAACCCTATATCATAGGCCTTTTCAAGATCAAAAAAGACAGCTATCACATTTTTTGATAAAACCATCACCTATGTAGGACTCTAATCGGATAAGGTGGTCCATTGTGCTCCTTCCTTGTCTGAAACCACACTGATAATTATTCAAATGTCCTTCAGATTCAAGCATCCAAACAAGTCGGTTATTCACCACTCTCTCCATGGTTTTACAAAGGCAGCTTGTCAAAGCAATTGGGCGATAATTGTGGGTCATCAGTATGGTCTTTTCCGGGTTTTGGAATGTGTATAAGTAAAGCTTTTTGTCAAGATTAGGGTATGTTTTCGGTTTCCCAGATTATATTAAAAATGTCCAAAAGATGAGATAAAGCACCATGAGGCAAGAGTTTTAAAAAATTATAATGGACTTGATCTTGGCCCACTGCAGTATGATGGGAATTTCTTATAGAACATAAAAGTTCCTCTAATGTAAAAGGGTGATTGTATGGCTCAGTATTGTCTGACCAGAAATTCAATTGTCTTTGCTCTTCCTTTATGTATAAGGGTTGAAAATGAGGGCGGCAATTTTCCATAAATGAATTCCTTTCAAAGGTCTCCGCAAGCTGGTTTGCTGTTTCTTGCTTTGTAGTTAAAAAATTATCTTGACATTTATGGGGTTGAACTTGCCTTTCATCTTTTTGATCAGGCTCCTTTGGAGACGGAATATTGTAAAATGTTAGAAATGGTAACGGCCGTTTCATAGTCAACGCAAGCTATGTGCAATATGCGAATATGTAAATGAGAGTGCGTTACAAACATTTGGATAACACATCTTGCTACATAAATATGTGGCAAACTCTCCTTATCTAGCTTAATGTGTTAAAGTGTCTGTACGGCTTGCATAAACTATAAAAGGGCCCTTACCTGGCAGAAATATTTCTCACCCTTCTTTTGAGAGCCAACAACCTGTAACAAGCTTTAACAACTGCCTCACGAAAAAGACTGTACCTCAAAGTACTTCATTACAACACAGTCCATTACATCTAGTTTGCAGCCGGGACACCATCTTACTTTCTGTGGGTAGACAATCTCCTCCCTCAGGAAGGTGTTTTCTCCGGCGTTGCGGTCGAACAGCCCCCAGTCCATCTTCAGGTCCCAGATGAGCGTGTAGCAGGAGCTGGCCACCAGACAGCTGATCATCATGTAGAAGAACACCGTGTTCTCAGGATCGCCTAGGAAGAATGCAGTCATCGTTGGTCAGTCTGTGGGGCTCTGCCCCTGTCACTGCCCAGTCAGACGTGCTCTAGCACCGAGCTCCACCTGAACTCCAGCTAGTGACTTTTACCAAAATAAAACTCAACATCAAATGAGAGAAAACAACAAAGACTGGCCACATCCTGGCTAGTCTGAAGGCAGTGCCTTCGTACAGTATGTGGAGATCCAAATGTTCTCAACAAGCCAAATGTAGTTTTTCAGAGGCACATGGGATCATCTGAATAGCCTCAAGCTGAAATGCCAGTCCTGGGTGAATTTGAATGGCTCTTATGTGGCTTGAACATATGCTCCGTGTAAAACTTGATGTCTTACCTTTGTGTGTGTGGTAGAGGGCGGTGAAGGTGACGGCGAAGAAGGTGGTGGAGTATTTGCCGGCGTTGACCAGGTGAGGGAAGGCACGCTTGGTGTCACGGTAACGCCTCAGGCACTGCACAAAGCGGAACCAGGCGGGCAAGCACTGGATCACAGCACGCACGCCGTACGAGTAAGTGTGGCACTCGCTCTGACCTACGTTCTGTCCTGTGAGGGACAACCAGGATGACCAATCAGCATACAGAACAGAAATGCAGTTAATGTGTGTTTAAAGTTTTATAGGAATGTTATCAATGCAAAGTTAATTGTACAAGGCCTATATTGCTATAGTACTGAATAGAATCAATTGAAATATAATGGTGTAACCCATTATTGGCATTTAATAGGAGATTAGGAGAACCACACTGGAATCTATAAAATCATACTAGAAAATGACCTCACTTAAATTAAAGAATTAGGAGAATCACATGCATTGGTCAGGTTTTTGTTGCCCTACATCTGGAAGCATTTTTTCTCACTTTAATGTCTTTGGTTCTGATGCCCTATACCTGGTGGGTCCATGTTATATGGCTTGGTCCAGTCGAAGTCCATGCTGTAGTAGCAGATCATATACTCCAGGTCCATCAGCACCATCCCCAGAGAGTTCAGCTGGTCAGCCAGCCAGAAGTCTGCAAACTCCACCCTGTGGAATGGACCCGTGACAACCCGGAACTAGGAAGAGTTTAACAAAAGAGAAGAGTGGGTGAGAAGTACAAGGAAGCTAACAAGCCCAAATGAGCCTAAAAGTATAACCCAATGTACATGGAAGAACTGTTCTGTAGACAGAAACATTTAGATGTTGCTTTTACCAAAATATCATGCTGACTGCATGGTGAGGTGCTTGCTTTTATACACCTGTGGCAACTGGTAATGAGTCTGAATGACACACAAGAATTGTCCCAATACTTTTTCAGCCCGATTTTGCCTAAATGTAGTCGTGGCCAACAAATTTCTAGTGTTGGGCCCTAATATGAAAAGTCTGGAACAACGCCGAAGGAGGAAGTGTCTTGTAATGTGACATATTCAACGACCCGTTGCCTGCGACGTTCCACGACTCCATGACCAAAAGTCTAGCATGTCAGAATTTTGGGGGAATCTCCTACTACTCCTGTGTTGACACTGACATTATGACGACACGCGACGAGAAGGCTACAATAGATGATCAACATGATGAGGCAACATGATCTTGTAATGTGGCCAGTCTTACGACCAAGACGCGGCAAGAATTTGTGGTTCTCTGATCGCCAAATCTGACATGGCCAATCATAAAAGACCATCATGGAAGACAAAACACTCGTGTAATCTGCACAGAACATAATGTATAGTATAGTTTTTGCTTCAAAATGATGCTATTGAATTTCATTTTTGCTCACTAATTTGATATCATTACTTTCAATTTTAACTATTCTAATGTTTTGTAAGTTGCTATGAACAAAAGGGTGTATTATATTCCTTAACAGTAACAGCATGCATTGGCATGCATAGCCAGGTCAGGTTCCTCACCAGCAGCTTGAGGAGCCAGAAGCGGGACTTGTAGTAGCAGGTCTTGAAGGGGTTGATGAGGAAGATGAAGAAGAAGCCGTAGAGCATGAGCGGGCTGGCCGACATGGGCACGTGCAGGGAGGCGGAGAAGAGGCACGACAGGATGCTCACGCACCACAGCACACCCAGGAAGCCCGCAATCTGCGCACAGGAGGAGGGAAGGGGGATTAGAGCCTTCCAGATGTGTGTGTCTGTGGTTCATGTTGTCTGTAGGTGGTGTGGATACTGGGCATACATGCAACATTCATGGTGAGACCAACATTTTCTGCACAGTCCAGCAGGGGGCAGTAAACCCCTGGCCCCTGTGCTGGCCTCATATTCTCCTGCATGTCTGCTCAGAGTTTAACAGTACACTATGCTGTGGAACACAAGTTTGTGCTTCCACTAATCACAAAAACACACAATAAAAAAAGGAGATTACACCCACTTTTGTAATAATAATAAAATAGTCTGTGCCCCTACCTGTACCCTGTACACTTAATAGTATTTTGGAATTTGTATTTTATTGGGTTGAAGAAAATGGCGACATATTTTGTATCAAAATACTTTATAGGTGCGTATTTTTGTAGTTAAAAAACACTGGCAAATATTTTGGTAACATCAATACTTTTAGTGATGTAATGACATTGCAAAACTACAAAACAAAGAATGTAGCCCTTGATTGGTGCTGACTTGGTAATATGCCCAGGCTTGTTGTGATCAGAATGTTGAGATTCAGGAAGATGATTCAGTGCAAGATGAGTAACATGTAGGTTGTTCACACACACCACTTGGCCGTTGGTTTGGTCAATATGGCCTGCACAGTGAAACCCCTTCAGAAGATCCAGAACGTGGCGGCGCGCCTGGTATACAACCAACCCAAAAGGGCACAGGTTACCCCGCTGCTCATCCAGCTACACTGGCTACCTGTGGCCGCCTGCATCAAATTCAAGTACCTAACGCTTGCCTACAAGATAGTCTCCGGTTCTGCTCCCACCTACTTGAATGCCCTCATACAGGCATATGCTATCTCCCGACCGCTGCGCTCCTCAGACGAACGACATCTAGCTTTGCCACCGGTACGCTCAGGCTAATCCAAACTTTTTTCATCTGTTGTTCCTTGTTGGTGGAACGTGCTACCAGTTCCTACTAGAGCAGGGACATCCCTCTCCATATTCACAAAACTCCTGAAGACCCAGCTCTTCAGAGAACATCTCTTCTCGTAAGCACTACTTACAGTCTTGCTGATTCTAGCACTTACCACCTGACTAGAACTGACACTTGACTGTTTAAAAACAGCACTCACTGATGCACTTATTCTTATTGTTCTCTACCTTTTTATATTTACACTGTATACTAGAATTGTTGACAGAATTGCTTTAAAAAGCTGAAACTGTTTACCATGTTGTTAGTCGCTTTGGCCAAAAATGCATCAGCCAAATGTAATGTAATGTAATATAGTGGATCTGTTGAGTGTTTACAGATTTATGGCATGTCTCACAGACAGAGAAAAGCTGTCTCAAACACTGCCCACTTAATCAGAGTCAGTGTACTGATAAAGGAACAGATTAGACAGATATGGAAGGTTTGCAAAGTGATTTCATGCTGCCTTGCAAAGTGATTTCATCCTCTCTTGAAAATACAAAAATACAGTATTTCATTTTGATACAATTAAAATTAGGGTATTTGACATTGTAGTTTAATATACATTTTGATTTGTATTTTGCCCATCCCTGCTTGTAATGGTAATGGTTTTGAAGGTCACATGAGGACATCTAGGTATGAATGCATTTAACGTTCTACATACTGACGTTCCACATACAGGTAGACTTATTCTCTCTGTGTGTTCAGTAAAGAATTTTAAAATTGGTTCTGTCAAACACACATTCCGTACATGGACTGTCTGTAAGTATGTCTACATAAACAATTGATAATAAATTATGCCTTAGGTCCACACAAAGAAGAGTTTGAGTGAGCTAGACCTGCTGCCTCTCCTCAGGGTTGTGTACTTTCCCCTCTGCTGTACATCCTCTACACAAATGACTGTAGAAGTCAGCATATAAATAGGCATATCCTGAAATTTGCTGATGACACAGTCATTGTTAGTTTACTGCATAAACATGAATCCCAGCATGGGCCAGTGGTTGATGAGTTTGTCAGTTGGTGTGAGAAGTCTTTTCTTCAGTTAACATCTCAAAGACAAAAGATATGGTCATTGATTTTAGAAGAAACAAATCATGTTCTCCGCCACTGACTTATATAAATGGAAGCTGCATTGAGATGGTTGACCAGTATAAATATCTCGGTACAATGTTAGACAACAGGCTCAAATTTGATGTAAATACCGAGGCTATTTGCAAGAAGGGACAACAACGGTTATACTTCCTTAGGAAGCTTAATTCGTTTAATGTGGATAAGATTATGCTGTCTTTGTTTTACAAATCTTTTATAGAATCTGTTCTCACTTTTTCTTTTATTGCTTGGTACGGAGGCATCAGTCTTAGGGACAAAAACAATCTTAGCCACATTGTGAAGGTGGCTGGGAAGTTGATTGGCTGTCCACAGTTGTTCTTGCCGACCATTTATGAGAAGCAGGTCATCCAGAAGGCAAGTTCTATACTGGACTGTAAAAATCATCCCCTTCACTGTTCATTTGAAGCTCTTCCCTCAGGCCGGAGACTAAGAGCCCCATTTTATAAGTCCAATAGGACAAAAAACTATTTTATTCCTAGTGCAATACGCCTGCTAAATTTGCACAATTTTGCTTTATTGCACAGAAATGATTCTGATGAGCATCTGTCAGGAACGTAGACTGATAAGACAGTTTCTTTCTTTCTTATTTTCTTTCTTAACCTTCTTAACTTATATTAACCTGTGTCTTTTACCCCATCTTGTGTCTTTGTGTATCTTGTGCTATTTATGTGTACCTGACTGCGAGACAAGTTTCCCCTTTGGGACAATAAAGTTAACTAAACTGAACAGTCTGAGAGCTGTGTGAATGGGGATTCTCTTATACACCATGTTGACATTACGAGCAGAAACTGCTAAAAGAGGCTATGTGTAGAATTCTGTAGGATTTGAATAGCCTTGAATGCACCATTATGTTTGCGATGGCGCTCCTCCACTGAGTTGGACTGCATTGCATTAAGGTGCAAAGTGGTATTACAGAGTACGGTCCGAGCAGATATCTGAGCACACAACATAAGCATTTTTGACATTATGTCAAAAGTGTTATTTACTCACATTCTGTTGCTATCTGTAGGTTCATTTGTTAACTAATGTTTTGAACTGAGAAAAGTAAGCTCTACCCATGCATTTTCAGCTCAAGGCTTAGCTCTTAAGTGGTGACCTTTCCCCATGAAGATCAGACCAGCGATTGCCTCAGACTGATACAAACAAAGTCTATCTCAGGGGCTGCTTGTCTGAACGGCTCACCTCGAAGAGATGCTGGTGGGAGAGGTTGTTGCGGGGGTTGAGCTCGAATATGAGCACGTGGTTGACTCCTGCCTGCCTCCAGCCATAGGTGTTGATCCCCAGCAGGAAGAGGAACTCGATGAGCAGGAAGCCGCCACGGTAGATGCGCACCAGCGGCCACACGCGCTCGCCAGGAGGATCTTCAGTCAGGATCTTCGCCACGCCTGGAGGAGAAACAGATGGTGTCAGCAAAGATGATATGACCAGGACAAAAATAGGTTATCGTGGATTCTTTTATGGAGACAAAAAAGGAAAGGAAAAGGACAAAAAAAGGGTCCTAGATGGAACTCCAATGACATGTGTCATTGCCTTGTGTGCGATTGCATTCCAGAGACAATTATACACTGTAAAGGAGTTGGAAGTACTCCTGGTTCATTCTGATTGCAGAGTATAGAAAGGCTCAAATAACTGCACTGTCTATCACAATCCCAACTTACTGGATCTGGAAGGACACAGAAATAAGTAAAAGCTTCATAATGTTCTGCATTCAACTGAAACCAGTGCAGTGGCTGTTCAAACATGCCATTCCTGTAGAAAACCTGTAGCACAATTACATGCCCACAGGTACGCCTGCTTAAAAATAGGATGATAGGGAAAACCATCATTCCAGCTAAGCATTCAATAATGAATACTGAATATTATATATATATATATATATATATATATATATATCTACACCTGTACCCTCAGGTTCTCCCTGCACCTACAGGGTACAGCTCACCTGTGATGATGACTGTGACAAGGAGAACGATGAAGACTCCACAGTATAGGCCGACTCTAAAGGTGGTCCACGCAGGCGCAGGCTGTGGAGACAAAAACACACCACAGATCACGTCTCTGAGAACAGGTGGGGGGGGTATGCACAGGCCAACAAGTAGAGACCAAGGACAAGGGCCACAGTCAAACGCAGTGTCTCAGATGCCTGCTGAGATCTTTCCAGAGAGATATGTGATGTTGTGGTGTTCTACTGAAATTTAATTTTGCACCAGGCACACAGCGTGGTTATCTCGAGATCACAAAACATTGGAAGTGTCATTCCGCATTACTGGTGTGGTGCAAATTAATATATATTTATAATTAACTAATAAAAAATGAATTACGGTAAACAGGAATGAATGGGAAAAGATTTGCATCTAATTGGGTGAATGAGGGAGTTTCAACACAAACCCAATTCTGATCACATTCTTCATCAAGATCAAAGGGGTAAAAGCTAAGTTTCTCACTGTCTACAACAGTGGTCTCCAACACCGTGCCCGCGGGCACCAGGTAGCCCGCGGGATGGCTATGAGGCGCCCCCAGCGCACCTTCTAAAAATAGCCAACAGGTCGCCTGCAGATCACGCTCTAAAAACACACTCCATTGTGAAGTTTTCAATAGATATTTAAGTCTAGACCAGAACCATTTTAAGAATGTATGTAGCCATACATCTGTAACATTAAATAAATATTGGTGATACCTTACAAATTGTAGCTGCGTTACATTTTAGCCTTTGGCTCCAAATCCGTTTCCCATTCAATCTTTAAACAACAACGGAAGCGGAGCGCATACACGCTGCTCGCATGCATAGACAGTAAAGGGGGAAAAAACTTGCTCGTCTGGTGTAGCCAATGGAAACATATCTTTGCAAAAGTTCTGTGGCCATTCCATGTTCGTCAAATACGGTTCTTGCATGATTGTTCAAGGACTGAAAAACAATTGCTTTAGCTCACAGGCCTTTTCTCCTCCGTAGGCTACTGCCGTATAATAGCGCTGAAAATGTTGTGGCATGCATGACTGAGCAGGACTGAGCATGACCTCTTTTGTCAGATCATGGAGAGATTTCAGGTGTGCAATAACTTTAAAAGGAGTTTTCATATGTTAGGGTGGTATGGGCGATTACTATTGAAATATTAAAACCGAATTGTCCACTGAAATCCGGACTTAAACAACCCCTGAATTCATAATGGTGGGTGGGTATAAATTGGGTACAAATTGTAACCCAAATTATTAATTGCACAAAAATAGTTTTTTTTTTGTTAAAAAAAAATTGGATTAGATTCCCCATGCAAACTTTGAAATGAACAAACTGAACAAAAATGTTGGTAGTGTTGCATAGGCTATTGATATTAAAGTTGAAAATACAGTTGCTTAATATATAAAGACTTATAGGCCTACACAATATTGATAATTTAAAAGTAAAAATCACATAGGCCTATTATTTAGGAGGACTACCCTCGCAAAAAAGGGGTGAGGTTTCAAATGGGTAGCCCTCCATATGATTTCGGGTCTTCAGGTAGCCCTCATTCCCAAAAAGGTTGGAGACCCCTGGTCTACAACATCTGATTTTGTGTGTTTTGTGTGTAAATGATGTGGTGCTGTGGCCTGGATGTTGGGGGTCAGAAGGGGGTCTGGAGGAGCTGAGGCTGACCTGAGCTGCACCCAGAGGGGGCACCCTCAGCCGCTTCATGGCCCTCTGACGGTCGCCACACTCCAGCTCTGTGGTGACCAGGGCCTGAGAGAGAGAGAAAGAGAGAGAGAGAAAGACAAAGAGCCCAGAAAGAAAAAAACAGATATAAAAGTATAGACAGAAGGATAGCAAGAGGGACAGAAAGACAGACAGCATTTTAGTTACCAGTGCAATAGAGAAAGATCTCACTTCCGGCAAAACAATGCCTCTGCTGTGTTGATGGTACTGTACGTGATCATTTGGCTCATAAATGTCCATTAAGACAAAAAATGTAGTACATACTATTGTGGCTCTTAAAAGCTAAAACAAGTGATTTGATAATAATCCGTCCCTGTCCCGCCTATCCAAACAGGAGGGTTACCTCAGTCTCAGAGATGAGCTGAGTGATCTTCTTGCAGGTGTAGAAGGGCGCCACTTCCACATGTGCCACCCGCCAGTCCGCACCCCGCGTCGTCTCAAAGATCTTGTCATGTTTCTTCAGAATCTTCCGGAAGCCTGTGAAGTTCAGATTCTGCAGAGGCAAAAACATGACTTTTTGCTATTCAACTCGACTTGGCAGACTGGGAGGTTTGATAAATGTTGACATAAAATAGTTTGTTTTGTTTTGCATGTCTTGTTTTGGCCTCTATCTGCACTCCACTGCTCCCCATCTGCTCACTGGCCCTATGTGACGATCCCAGTGGGAGGGTGCCTCAGGGCAGGACTGAGGACACATGATGTGCCTTGCGGAAGAGAGCACAGTGTCCCTCTGCGTAGGTTGACTAGCCAATCAGTCTTCAGCTGTGCACAGTACTCAGTTTTAGCACATCACAATGACTACCAATGTCACTGTGACAATGCTAACCACAAGCACGGTCTCAGTGTGTAAGTGATTGATTGACTGACTGGTGTGTGTGTGTGTGTGTGTGTAGGCCTTCGTTGGCCAGGTGAGACGGGGCGAGGCAGACCTGGTAGTTCTGCAGCAGGATCAGGCTGAGGTAGAACTCGCTGAAGGCCAGCTTCAGGTCTTTGATGTTGCGGTGAGTGCAGCGCTCCTGCTGGGTGAGGTGGAAGACTGCACGGCGTCGGCGCAGGCCTGGCCCACCACTGCTCTCCCGCTGCGCGTCCAGCGACGACTGCAGCTCGTTCTGCAGCGTGGCGAAACGCCGCTGCGCCTCGGCCAGCTTTTCTGTGGAGAGGGCATAGGCAGGAGAGGAGAGGGAGTGTGTGTGTGTGTGTGTGAGAGAGAGTGAGTTAAGCAGAAGAGAGGAGGGATGGAGGGAGAGGGGGAGGTAGAGTGAGATTAGGGAAAGAGCGATAGAAGCAGAGGGAGAGAAAGGGGTAAACGAGGAGGAGATAGAGAAAAAGAGTGAGTGAGAGGACAGAGGAAAGAGAATGAATGTCAGGAATTCAGGGAAAAGGAGGAGAGAGACAGCAGCAAAGGATCAGAAAAAAACAGAAACAGCAGTAGAACAGGCAGATGTATTAAAAAGAAGCAGGGCAAAAATGAGGAGAGGAGAGACAGGAAAAAAGAATGGAGGTCGGGATGCAAGCCCATATAGTGGGAAAGAGGGGAATGGGGAGAGAGAGAGAGAGAGAGAGAAGGAGAGAGAAAGAGAGAGAGAGAGAGAGAGAGAGAGAGAGAGAGAGAGAGAGAGAGAGAGAGATCATCAGAAGAGCAATGGTAGTCTTGGGCCGGGGCCCAGCCCTGCCTTTGGCTTGAGCTTCATCTCCAGTGATTAAATGTTTTCATGCAAGCCTTCCTTTTTTTTAACCAGGCACATTTTTTAACGGCAGAGAGCATTTTGTCCTCGTCAGCCAAGATGAGCAGCAACGTCCAAGTTTCAGGCCGAGCCATAAAGAATGCAGATGCTCCACTGTGACACGCACAGTACGCTCATAAATGATAAGCTGTTTTCCGCACAATTCTCCTGTGGCCAACACACACTTTTTGCTCTGCTTATTTCACAGTACGCTGGAATGATAAACACCCCGAGATAAAAGGCAGAGCCGCGTGCGTGCAGCGACAGATGATCATTACGAGGCAATCTTCCCCGTCACAGAGTGGAAATCAAAAGCCCTTAAAACAGAGAGACAGCCATACATAGCCAATAATCTGGTGCTGGTTGGGGGCAGGGACATATGAATAAAAATCAAAAGAACCCTAACCACTGCACACTGCATTTGCTAACTTTTTTTCTCCATAAAGTCAGTAAATGCATTTTTGATGCATGAGTGGATACAGGTGCCAGGTCCAACTGTCACTTGGCTGTAGTTCTCATGAGAAAATGTAAACATTATTACACTGCTAAGAAAACAACAATGTTGTAATGTAATCATGGCCAAGCCCAGACAGTTTGTGTGCTTACCTGAGTAGAACGTGTTGATTTTGGCCAGCTCCTTTTCGCATGTTTGGAAGAACTTCTCTTCAAACTTGGCATAGTATCTCTTGACTGTGTCCTCATCAGTGACTGTGAAGAGAGAAAAAGTGCATTTGTGTGTTGACGAGTGTAGTGCACGAGACGCACACATACAACTGTCTAACTCAAAATTTACTGTTATGTGGAGTTTGCCTGGCTTTATTGTGATACAATGAATCTACAGCTCACACATTCAGTGCACTGGCCTGAGGCTACTTAATAGCGGCTCTGTGGATACCGCTGACGTTTTAGGCTCACTGGCCCAGTGCACTGTGTGTGTGCCTGCTAGGAGTGTGTCAGCACTCTGGCCACAGAGCAACACCCAATCTCACAGTAATTACTCTGCTGCTCAGACCAGTTGTATGTGTGCGTACATGTGCACATACACATACGTACACACACACACACAAAAGCGAAAATGAGAAGAGAAATTGCCTTTGTAAACAGAAAAAAAGTGACGAAAAAGCACCTCAATTCATCAGGTTACACCAACATCAATTGGTTAATTGATCACAGACAAGGTTTGCTGAAATACAAAAGATAGCCGGCAACTTGTTTACATAACAAATGATGTGTACGTCACATCGTGTGCCACAGAGGGCGAGGCAGAGAGTTGGAGAGGGGATAGTGTGCACTGATGCATGCTTCAGACAGTGGGGGGCGTTGTTAGGGGCCTGTTAATAGGCTTATGGCTGAAGATGTCCCAACAGGCAGACAGTGAGTCATTGTCTGAGAGAGTGTGAGTAATAGCCATGCACTGGTCTGGAGAGACAGAGAGAGAGAGAGAGACAGAGAGTGGGACCTTCCAGTCTACTTGGGACACAAACACTAGAGCCATTCTGGACTATGATACCATCACTGTGTGCCCCCCCCACCCTCCCCCATTCTTAATGGAGTGCTGTCTCACAACCATTACTTCTGGAGGCTGTGGGTCTCTATTCCTGATGCTACTCATCATGCTCAGTACAATTAGTATTCTATTCAAAGGAAGAACCTTTATTGCTGGTTATCCATACAAAAGACATGTTCTCCACCAATTTAGGAGACACTTAGTATAATCTTGGTTAGCACATCTTCACCAAACCAGAACAGGGACGGCCCTTTTGGCGCACCAAAGGGATTCTACCACAGACTGCAAAGGTCTTTGAAGGTGCTTCTGAGACAGCTATACTGCTCAAGGTTTGCTGGTTAATTACTCATAACCATAACCTAAACAAATGTTAAAGGTGGGGTTTTAAATGCCAACTAGGTGCCTACTGAACACACTGAGGGAGCTGAGATGTTTCAGATCATCTGAAGTTCCAAACTTCCTGCCTCTGTGAAGGGTGGCTCCTTGTTTAAATGTAACAGGACAGACAAACCCAAACACACTTCAGTGCTGATGGAACAACTGGCATGACTGCAAAGTGCTCCGACTGCCAGCTGACACCAGAGGTTAGACATTTCTTCATGCAAGAATGCTTTGTCATCCTATCCACTCGGAGGCATTTGCAGAGTGGGGCTGCCGCTGGGGAGCAGGAGGTGGAAATTGAAGTAGTGTGGAATTTTAATCTGCGGAACACCGAAATAACACCACTGGTTAAGCCACTCGTTCATTCAGGCCCGTGCGGAATGATGCACTCCCCATGAAGGATGGGGACTGCAGAGGGCTGCCCGTGGAGAGGGTGTCCTTCCATCAGGGCTTTGATAGCTGATTGAGAGCTTAAATTCCCACTTCCCACATACCACTTTAATTCCAACATTAAAGGGAGCAGCAAAATGGTGCAAAGCTTTGATCATTAACACCACTAACCAGTCTTCTGATCAAGAGTTTCAGTGGGTTTATTTATTCCCCCTTTGAAAAGCCCAAATGTTTATTCACAAACAAGAGATGCAACAAATGATTGATAGGAACCTGTCAACTCTAACAATGTTAGATGCTATCAATATCAGTGAACAGGGGCAAATGTGTAGCACATGCTTTGATGTCTGATGAAGGTGCTGTGATTGTTGAGGCTCACACAAGGGGTGCTAGCAGATCTTAGTGAAAGAGCACCAAGGCCACTGTGTTTGGACTAGGTGTCTGTTAGACAGAGAGAGACACAACAAGAGAACATAGACCATGTTAGACAGACACTCGGGTATAGACTTGGCGTGCTTGTTTTAGTAGTTGATGCTCTTTATAGTAAACAGCTGATGCTGCCTGTCTAGATTACACATTAGACAAGAGGGGTCACTGCATTATCGATGAAACATGGTTGGGGCTGAGCGGGCGGCTAAGTGGCCGGCTCTCATGGCCCACTTCCTGTAGGTCTGCATCCCGGCACTGGTTTAGGTAACATCCCTGTTTGGGTCGGGCCTGAACTAGGTCAGTGTGCCTGATAGTTGTTTGCTGCATCCCTGAGGACAACCCACAAGTGGTCGGACAGTAGCATCAGAGATAAGAGATTCCTGCACTGCGCAATATTCCCTAACGCAATATACTGTACCACACACTGCACTATATCAGCAATATTATGCACAGAGAGTAGTGTGGCAAGTGTGCGAATTTCCATTCATATATAATTTCACAGCAACAGGGCACCACAATAATTGAACAGCTCAGAACTGTGCTAGAGCAGCCATGATAGAACTGCTCCTTGATTCCATCTCTGTGCCAGGTCCAAAAGACAGATTCCGAATGAAGTCTCCTTTTGGATCTTACAGGTTTTCTGAAGGTTGCACCCATTTGATGGCAGCCATTTCTTTTACTTATTTGATAAACAGCCACTGTTAACAGAACATAAGCAATCCGGAAATCTTGGAAATCTTGTTTTGGACGTCCAGAGTGCTTTGGTTTGGTGAGAATGGGAGGAGGAAGAACAGGAGGAGGAGGAGGGGCAGAGAGATGCCCTTTGGTGAGGGCCTCAGAGGATAGTGATGGTCATGTTCAGACAATTTATGGAGACAGCCTCTTCAAAGCACTATCATCACCAGCCTAAAAGACACCCTTATTTCAGCAAAAACTGTCCGGTAATGACTACTTGTCGGGCCCAAACCACCTTCCAAACAATAGCAATTTTCAAATTCGCACTTTAATCATCACTGCCTGACACACTGAATGAACGTGAGGTCCGCAAATTATAGCCATTTACGGCGTACAACACTGAAGGTTTTTTTACTCTGTTTGAATAAAAAAAGGAAATTAAAAAAAAATGTGTGAGGTCAGATGATTTCTGGGAAACTGACATCATCAAAAACAAAAGTGTGCATGAGAGAGAGGGAAAAAAGGGAGGACGTAAGAGAGGTCTGTAATTTCCGATGTGAGAGAGCGAAACAGAAAGGCAATGTGTGTATTGCATGTGTGAGCATGTATAATGAAGTTAACCTTTACATTATAGTAACCATTACTGTACATACCAAATAAGACACTATTTCAGATTCATATGTAACTTGTGGCAGGACAAAAACAAGCCTATGTGCTGATATCAGATAAATGGTAGGTCTGTCAGCACCCACAGTGTTCTCTGTGTTTGCCTGCATCATCAGATTGCATGCTCTAAACTGTTTATAATGGAAACGTGTGTTTTGTGCAGATTATACTGCTAGACGCAGCAATTTAGGGACAGAAATGAAGGCGACTGTCAAAACAACCTGCCGTGCGTCTGGCAAGACGTGCACTTTGTATCGCTGGGTAGGTCATACCCGAGGAATGTTTTTAGTAAGAACATATTAGAAATGTTACAAGTTGCTTCTAAGTGGGAGTTTTTGTGTTGCTGCTGACCACACAGAAACAGGGACCAGATTCAGTTTGTCTTTTCAGTGATGCACTGATGGACATAGATCTTCTCTAGTGTTCTCTAGAAGGTCTCTAAGGGCAGCCGTGGCCTACTGGTTAGCGCTTCGGACTTGTAACCGGAGGGTTGCTGGTTCGAACCCCGACCAGTAGGCACAGCTGAAGTGCCCTTGAGCAAGGCACCTAACCCCTCACTGCTCCCCGAGCGCCGCTGTTGTTGTTGCAGGCAGCTCACTGCGCCGAGATTAGTGTGTGCTTCACCTCACTGTGTGTTCACTGTGTGCTGAGTGTGTTTCACTAATTCACGGATTGGGATAAATGCAGAGACCAAATTTCCCTTACGGGATCAAAAGAGTATATAGACCCTTTCATGGAATTTTCATTATCAGCATCATAGTTGGCCCCACAAGACTTCCTTTTTAACATTCCATATGTTATCTTAATGCAGAGGAAGTAGATTGGGGCCCAAATAGAATGTTCAAGCATTGTTTTTGTTTACCTTGTTGAAAGGGTCCATACTTATACTTAATGGGTCTGATATTTAATGTATTGTGTACACTCTGGGTGAGAAGCAGTGACCGTGTGTATCTATAGATATATACATCTAGTGTATATATCTATGGTGTGTATCTATTCCTCATTTGGGCCTCAGGCTGATTTTGAACATGGTTTATCAGGTCTGGAATCTTTGACTTGCCTGTTAAAAAATACAGTTTTTTTTTTTTCCATTGAGCCATCTGCTGAATGACAATGCCAGTGTCTGCCTACTTGACAGGAACAGCCATAAAAAGCAGCCAAACCCCATTGCAGGTTTGTCACCAGCTGTGAATCAGAGAGTGTGTGTGAGCCAGAAACACACCGACTGGATCTCATCTGGCCAGGAGCTGGAGAGGAAGGAGGGGCGCCGGGTTTTGCACTAGTTGGCCTCCTCCTCTAAGGTTGCAATGACGGACAGAGACAGAACATGAGGGAGTATCAAGAAAGAAATTTACCTTCAATCGATGGAGCCTGGTCCTGGGCCGAGTACAGCATCTCTTTAAATGCCTGTAGGAAGAACAGAGACACATTTTTAACAGGTGTCATTGGGTCAAACAAATGGCCAGCTTTTTTAATTACACCTTCATATGATTGGACACCGTCCTCCCCTGACATACGAATGAGAAATCCTGCCAAGTGGAGACCCAGAGCGGAAGGGAGGGGACAGCAGTGCTGCCTGAGACAGACCGCACTGAGCTGAAAAGAGGAAGGGAGCCCTAGGAGTGATGTGCACGACACCACACAGGAAACACTGCATCGTATCAGAGTGTTAGGAAACTGTGGCACAGGGGAAACAGCCACGACAACGACACGACTGACACACTCCGTATACACAGTGATGAAGAATGGGTTTTCCAAGAAGTCTATAAATACAATTAGAGTCATATTTGCCCAGGACAAATACATGCATTAAAATAAACAAGCCCACTGGGACATTAAACCACAAGAGACATCGGGTGGAAACCAGTCCTGTTGCCAGAAACAACAACAACAACAATAAAAAGGAAATGTAGACTGGAGAACAGACGGAGTCAGCAATGAATGCAAATGTGTAGGCCAGTTACACAACGTCTGCTTTTCTTCCTCTCTGATGTGTTTCAGGAGCTGACGTGGTTTGCTGGGGGTCGAGGGTCATACGAGACAGTTAGTTTGTCCATGCTGCTGACAAATGCAGATTGTGCAGAGCACTACTCCACATCAATATATCCAATCAATGTAGCTTTGGTAGTCCTCATTAACTGTGACATGGGGTGATATTGACGGCTCTACCACAACAGTCAATCTCTTTCAATTCCCCATAATGTTGAAATCACACAGCTGAGTGTTATATGAATGGGTCAGCTTATAGGCCATCCCTAATATAGGAGCTCAATGCACACATACACACACACGCATGCGCACATGGACGCAAGCGCACACACACATCCTAAAACGGAATGCTCGCCTTGCACACCGTTTTGTTCCTGAAAGTCAGATTGATAGTGGAGATAACCTGGCAAGAAACCCTGCATAGCTCCCCTCTGTTGGAGCCCGGTGGCGTTGTGGTGTCCCCTTACAGCTGGTCTGGGCCATGCTGCCGCTCAGCTGCTGGGCCAGAGGCTGGTGTGGAGCGGAGAGACGACCTTTTGTGACACTGACCTCGACGTGACCCCCCAGGGGTGCGTTGCTGTATAGCGTACTGGAGGTCCACTTGTGCATGTACTTGAGTGCAAACAGCCGCCAGTGAGGAGAATTAGGCTTTGTTTGTGCTGTTGTTTGTGCTTTGCTGCATGCTGTCAAAGTGAGCATACCATTTTTATTTTATTTTTTCCCTGAGAGGACAAACAACCTTGTCTGAGTGTATAGATGTGTAGGGGCAGGCCTAGCCATATGTGCTATGAGTAAAGGGGCTTGTGTAGGCCCTGATGGCCCACAGGGAGGCCTTGTGACACAGGGACAAAGCATACGGGCTGCACAACCACTCTGAGCTGAGCACACACAGCTCGGCATTTCAGGTTCCCAGGAACCAGATAACCCCTCACCATAAACCTGACTAATACATGTGCTTGTCTATGTGCATGTGCATGTGTACTACTGGACACTGAGTTCATCTGAGGTCCATGGTCTTGATGTACACATTTGTGTGTGTGTGCCATATCTGTGATGAGTGGCGATTTTAGCATTTTTCTTCATATGTGACTGCAAGCTAACTCTCTCTCTCTCCAGACTTCTTCCTCTCCCTCTCCTCCTCGCGTCCCCCTCCCATCTTCCATCTTTCTACGTTCCCCTGCGCGGGCTCTCACGCTGGCCTCTTTCACACACGCGTGTTATCTCTGCCTGCAGGAGTCTGTTTGGCAGTTCCCTGTGAGAAACTTCATCAACATGGCAGAGGAGATTTGAGCCAGACTGCCTGTCCGTCAGCGGCGGCTTCGGCACCTCCGCTATGGAGCCTGCAGTGTGCTGCTATTCTTCACAGCATGACCCAGGCCCCTTCAACCAACCCTGTGCTCTGTTCTGAGGGAAACTCTCACTTGGGAATACTTGTAAACATGTAAAACTCTGCTGGGGCTGTCTAAAGCAAGCATAGAAAAAAAACATGTACTAGCCCTAGGGATAAAACATGCAAGTCAGTGCTGGCCAAACAGTTAGCTAATAGTTGACATTTGAACTGCAGTAGACTTGTTGGTCTGAATACAATGCATGCAGCGTGCTATGAGTAATGTCTTGTTTCTATTGTTTGTTTCTCTCTATCTCTCTGTCTTTTTTCTCCCTCTCTCCCTCTGTGTGTCTGCATTTGTGATCCCAAGCATATTCATGTGATATCCCACACACTTGATCACTGGCACCAGATATTTGCAGAACTCCCCTCTCCCATGAAATGAGCTGGCATCAGCTTTCTTACAGCATGAATTACAAACCAGAGGTCAGTGCTGCCTACTCAGGTCTTCTCTGTCCTTCAGTCAGCTACCACACACACACACACACACAGCTTATGTGTAGTCATACACTTCACAAAGCACATACTCAGGATCTGTGCTTGAGTAGAGCAGAGAGACAGACAAGTTTGATTTGATATGATAGTCCAAAAGACATGGTAGTAATGGTACAGTAGCTAATTAACAAGACTGTCAAGACACAAATAATGTCATTAGGTTTAGGCCATTAAACCAGAGGGAGCTGGAGCAGACCAAAGCACTGCTGGCTCCATTCAAACCCATCCTCAGACAACCTTGTATGCAATCATGCAACATGATTCAATTATGTCTAATGTGTTATTCTTTGAAGGCATGAGCATTATGTTATAGCAAAGGAAACCCCAGACCTGAGTAATTTCTGCTGAATCAATGGGAACTAGCTGGGCATGAAAACATGTCTAAACTCATGGCTCATAAAAGGTTTCATGCTTAGTGTCACACCTAGAAAACGACTTTGTCCACGAGTTGCTAAGTAGGTATATACCACACAAAATTACCTTTTATCAGTCAGAGTAAGTACACTGCAATAACAACTAACAGGGTCTTCATCTCTATTGTGGATGGTAGGCTATTAATCCACTGGATGTCATTATTCTCCATTCTGATAACAACATGACAACATTTGGAATGGTTTATCGCTCTATTTAATAAAGAATGAAGCAACCCACAAATTAATGCAGGGGTAACATACATTAAGAAAAATTACCAACCATTCGCAAAGACCTTGACAGTCAGCGCTGATAAAACCACATGGATATAACATGGATTGTTACCAGTAAAATGTTGCACATAGGGCAATAACTTTTCTGACAGATTGATATGTTTGCTAACTTACATTATTAGCTATTTTAACGTTAGTTGATTCGCTAAAGGTAAGTCAGTGGCTGACAAATTCTGACAAGAGACCACCACTACACCTCGATAACTCACCAATGCGCAAGACTGCGCAGTGTTTTCGCCACAATGCGGGCGATGTAGAACAATAATGCGAAGTATGAAATATACGCAGAAATGATCAAAAAAATGGTTATCTTTGTTATGCAGGTAATGTTATCTGTAACGGTACCAGTGCAACGTTAACGTTAAGGTGATGTTCGACGTTGCTTGAAATATTTTCAGGTTAGCGTTATAAGTTGTGACGTTAACGATAACCTTCAACAAGAAACTATCTGCAGTAAACAAATGTAACGGTACGATGTCCGTGACGATTACGTTCGTGGTTTTCTGTTGCTGCATTACAATAACTTGCAATACAAGATGCTAGTTGGCAAATCCTAACCATCGTATGAACATTAATCATACACATTTTACATGGCCTGTCAGTACAGCAAACCTAGCTAAAACAGCTAGCCAGCTAGCGATAACAAACTAACTAGCTAACAACGCTAACGTTATTCTTTAGGTAATCCACTGGAGTCAACTGCACAAATGAAATGTCGGTGTGCACTACATTTTCATTGTAATTTACTGTCATCCTAATCTACCAAGTGCAAACGCACGTTAAATTAATCCAAATGCAATGAGCGTTGAGGAACCAACAAGGAAACATTAACACAAAGCTAACGTTCAGGTTCTAACGTTACCCATCGTTTGCTAGGTTATCGTTAGCTATTTCTTACCTCATATTGAATGTATTGTTTCCTCCATTCCGGAGTGATGTGTGCAGAGAGATGCTCTGTGAATTTCATCCTTCAAACATTTATCTGTTAATTTAACGATAACAGTTTAGTGGAAGCTTCTTTGTTTCACGGGAGTGGAATTGTTCGTTAACGTTAAAAGGGACAGGAATGAGCAGTAGCAGCTACTGGCTGTGAATCAGCGCAGTCGTCTACTACGGTATTGTACAGAGATTAAGGTTGTTTTCCGAGTATCCCCACTCCTGGTCCCACATATTACACGATGAAATTGTAACAGTCACAGGCATAAGACTGTCAACACATAATCTCCTCCCCCATCAGTCTAGGCGACGACCGCTCCAGTGCCACTGATTTTCGGGAACACTGTACAAAATCTTCATGCGAATAACTAAATAGCAGAGACTCATGGCCGCCATAATGTCAGTGAGGTACGTCATATTGTCGTCAACTGGCCCATGGCAAGGGGGTGGTTGATGTTTATTTGGTTCACTAAAACGCTTGACATTCACTGACTGAGTCAAAGCAACTGTCTTTTTTAACAGTTTGACTTGATTGACCCAGTAGGAATTTATTAATGCATGTCAACCTAAGGATATTTCCATACAGGGATGTTAAAACGGTTGTTAATCAATCATGAGTGACTGGAAAACTTAAGTGAATTTGTACATAGGCTACACTACAAAAGTATTGAGACATTTATCACTGAATTCATGTGTTTCATTCAGACCCATTGCCACAAAATCTGAAACACTGATGGAGTCTAGCCTGGTTTCACCATGAAAATGAGCTGAATGTTTTTTGACAGAGTGACATTTGTGACAGAATGTCGGCAGAGCTCAATTAATTCAAGTGGGTAGGCCTACACAAAGGAAGTTCCATAAAGACTTGGATGGGTGATATTGATGTGGAAGAATTTGACTGGCCTGCACAGAGCCCTGACCCCAACGCCATCATACGCTATACCTTAGGACAGGGGTTCCCAAACTTTTCCACGACAAGGCCCCCCAAATACCACAAGGCTCTGGCCAAGGACCCCCTTGATGTGTTATTAAACCCATCGACAATACTACGGCAAATCTAAAAATACATAAAGCTAATCCTAATAATTATTTTAGCCACAAGCACTTCGCGATGGAGCACAGTGTGTAAAAATTGCATTTTGGGGCTTTCTGCTATATGAGAGCTATCACTCTACTATTGATGGAAAATATAATGTTCAGATATGCGACAAATTATTATAATGGCATTGTATAAACAACCCTCATAGTAATAGGTATATTTAGATTTTTCCAAATGTATTTATTTGTTGCTTTTATTTTTCCTTCCAACTTGCTGAGGTCCCCCTGGCACCCCTTCGCGGCCCCCCAGGGGGCCCCGGCCCCCACTTTGAAAACCACTGCCTTAGGATGAACGAACAGAGATTTCAAGTCGGCCTTCTCGTCCATGATCAGTGCCTGACCTCACAAATGGGATGGGATGTCATAAAGGTTCCTGTAGGTGTAATGACCAGGTGTCTCTACTTTTGTCTATTAGTACAGCGGCTAAGGCCAGATTTTTACCTGAATCGTTCAGTTTTTGCAGAAAGCACGAAACTTGGTACAGGTATAGTACTACCCCTAGTGATCAAAAATTTAAATGGACCCCAACACATAGCGCCCCCTAGTGGCCCCTATCTTGACTTCAAATATGCCCACCAAAATATGCCCTTTTTTCTACATTTATAATCCTACTGTCCTACAGCCTAATCCAATTGAGGTGGGTGGGGCCAATTAGCATATGCTAAAGTTTCTTTTAAGGCTCATAGTTATTGTTTGAAAAGATCTATTTTGTTTTATTGTAGTTTAACATTTTGCATCCCATAAAATGATTATGCCTGTCAATGAAGCTAATTTAAATACGTAATACCTTATGAGTTTAGCTCCCTCCTGACCCATTAGGGCTCATGCTAGTCAGTGAACCAGCACGTTTAGGAAACTGGCTAGTGCGTTCAGCGCCCAGTCCTTGGGTGTGCTTTGTGGTGGAAACACCAAAAGCTCAAGACAGGTAAAGTTGAGTATTGTCCGCATAGCAGTGATGATCAAATTCATGGGAGCGAATGGTCTCACCCAAGGAAGTGTGTAAATAGATAAGTAGGGGCCCTAATACTGATCCCTGAGGCACACCTGTGATGAGGTCATGTGCCCTTTAAGGTAGGATTTAAACCAGTCAAGGGCTTTCCTAGACATCCCAGTTCAGATAGTGTAGAAAGGAGAATGTCATGGTTAACAGTATTGAAGGCTGCAGATAGGTCTAGTAGAATTAATACTAATGACTTAGCAACTTAGATGAAGACTTAGCTACTCTCAATGCTTCGGTCACAGACAGTTTCAGTAGAATGACTCTTGAAAACAGACTGCATAGGGTCTAGCAGGTTGTTCTGATATAGTAAGTCCAAGACTTGAAGACCACTTTCTCCAAAAACTTTGACAAGAAAGGAAGAAGGGAGATAGGTCTGTAAAAACAGGAATGGTTTTAGAGGTGGTAGCAAATTATGCATTTTCCATCTTTATCCTCTTTGACTCATTTTTCTCTAGTTTCACATTTGGCTAGGGTCAGCATAAGCTAGTACCTGGAGCCTAAAAACGTTGCACAGGTAGTCCAACTCACCAATACGTTCCATTGCCAGAAGGATTGCTGTGTCTCCCAGCGCAGTCTCAAGAGCATGTAGGAGATTTCAGGAGACAGTTGCTCTAGGAGAGCTGGGCAGGATGGTAGAGGGTCCTTAACCCAGCAGCAGCACCAGTATCTGCTCCTTTGTGCAAAAACAAACAGTAGGAGCCCTGCCTTAGCCCTACAAAATGACCTCCTCTGGGCTGCTGGTGTGAATGTATCTGACCACACTGTCAGACTTCATGAAGGTGGCCTGAGGGCCCGATGGCCTCTGGAAGGACCTATGCTCACTGCCCAGCAACGTGCAGCTCAATTGGCATTTGCCATAGAATACAAAATTGGCAGGTTCACCATTGACGCCCTGTGTTTTTCACAAATGAGACCAGGTTCACCCTGAGCACATGTGACTTCTGAAAATGTCTTGGAGAATGTAATGCTGCCTGCAACATCATTCAGCATGACCGGTTTGGTGGTGGGCCAGTGATGGTCTGGGGAGGGATATCCTTGGAAGGACACACACACCTCTACGGGCAAGACAACTGCACCCTCACTGCTCTTAGGCATCAGGATGAAAACTTCAGACCCATTGTCTGACCCTGTATTGGTGCAGTGGGCCCTGGGTTCCTCCTGGTGCACAGCAATGGCTGGACACATGTAGTGAGAATGTGCAGGCAGTTCCTGGAGGATGAAGGCAATGATACCATTGACTGTCCCCCCACACTCCCCTGACTTAAATCCGATTGAACACACGCTGGGACATTATATTTTGGTCCATCCAACAGGTTGCACCACCGACTCTCAGGGAGCTCAGTGATGGCCATGTCCACATCTGGGAGCAGATCCCCCAAGACATCATCTGCCGTTTCATTAGGAGCATGCCCCGATGCCATCAAGCATGTCGGGGCCATACGAACTACTGAGTACCATCATGAGTTGAAAATGGACGCGTAATTTTTCCCACTTATATTTTCGGGGGTCTTTGAATTCAGTCCTCTGTGGATTGATCATTTTCTTTCCCAAATAACAAAGTGGCATCCTTTTGTTCCTAACATATTACCCAGTCCCTATCAGTTTGAATCCTACCTCACAGGATACTCGTTTAACGTATCATGGCTTGGACAGCTGTCCGCACCTTAGCCTCCCACCATAGGGGTCCCCCTGGGCTCAGTACTGGGCCCCCTTCTCTTTGCTATCCACACCACTTCTTTGGGACAGATTATCCATTCGCACAGCTTGTCATACCACTGCTATGCAGATGACACACAGCTTTATCTGTTCTTTTCACCTGATGACCCCTTGGTCTCGGCACGGATCTTGGATTGCCTCTCAGACGTATCTACATGGATGAAGGCACACCACCTCCAGCTAAACCTACTGCTCCCACCTACTCGAATGCCCTCATACAGGCATATATGCTACCCCCGACCGTTGCGCTCTTCAGACAAACATTGTCTAGCTCTGCCACTGGTACGCTCAGGTCAATCCAAACTTTTTTCATCTGTTGTTCCTCGTTGGTAGAACGAGCTACCAGTTCCTACTAGAGCAGGGACATCCCTCTCCATCTTCAAAAAACTCAAAAGCTCAAAAGACCCAGCTCTTCAGAGAATATCTCCTCTCATAGCACTACTTACAACTAGCTAATTCTAGCACATACCACCTGACTTGACTATATAAAAACAGCACTCACTGATGCACTTTTCCCTATTGTATTCTACCTTTTTGAATTGTTTTAAATTGTTCTAGAATTGTTGAGAGAATTGTTTTAAAAGCGTTAAACTGTTTACCAGGTTGTAAGTCGCTTTGGCTAAAAATGGGTCAGACAAATGTAATGTAATGTAGATATTTAGCGTGATGTTTTTTCCCCATTGAGATCCGATGTGTTTTATTTTTTAAAGAGTATAATTTTTTGAGCAGTGTATAGTAAGAGTTAAGGTTTGCTCAGAAAGAGTAGGTAGAATAAGAATTTATTGATGATGTAGGTAGTTACTTCAATTAACCAAAATATAGAATAATTGGCTTATTTTTTTACACATAGTGACCATATTGGAATCTTACCAGATTATACTTGATGCCTCGTATATTATTAAGGTTGTCATGTGATAAAATTACTGTTCAAATTTGAATTTGAAATTTGAAATTTGAAATTTGAATTTGAAAATGAAATTGTTTTTGAATTATATTTCTATCATGAATAACAATAGAGATGGTCTATATTTTCACATTTGGTATCCGCCATATTGGATTTCAAAATGGCCAACATCAAGTTTGTCTGGAAATCATGTCAATAGCTTCCTTGACCCTAAAAATTGAGTGTTAGAACTTAAAATACTTTTTTACCTTGTTTAATTTTGAAGTTGTATCAACAATTCTTTTAAGAATGGTAGCCATATTTGAATTCAAGATGACGGCCACTAGGGGGCACTATGCGTTGGGGTCCATTTCAATTTTTGATCACTAGGGGTAGTAGTATAACTGTGCCAAGTTTCATGCTTTCTGCAAAAACTGAATGATTCCGGTGCTTAGCCGCTGTACTATATAGCCTAGTGTAGCCTATCTTGTGCAGAGGATAGCCTAAACTTGAAACTTTAATCTCTCTGTGTTACACACAATAGTTTATTCTTTTCAAAAGCTTCTTTTTTTATTAGTGCTCTGTGTGATGTGTCTTTGACTGAACTTCTCCAACTCAACAGATGGGTGTAGGGTCCCTTTGGGTAAGACATACATAAGCCATTATCCCAAAAGTAATTTAATAAATATAGCTGCAAGCAGCAATGAGGGGGCCAAGCAGGTAAGCAGTTGAGCAGGAGTTGGGATTGGATTGGATTGGATTGGACTGTACTTGACTGTGTTGTGCTAGATTGGATTGGACTTGATTGGATTGGATTGGACTGGACTGGATTCAAAATTCACCGAATGTATTGTGTGTCCTCAAGATGTACTCCTAAGACCGCATACCAAGTTTGGTTTAAATCGGTGAAAGTGTTGATAATTATAGCACCCCTAGTGGTGAAAGGTCACCAAAATAATTGTGCAGTCTTAATATGGGGTCATGACTCCACACCAAGTTTGGTTTACATCTGTGAAAGTGTTGATAATTATAGCACCCATAGTGGTCAAAGGTCACCAAAATAATTGTGCAGTCTTAATATGGGGTCACGACTCCACATACCAAGTTTAGTTTCAATCGGTGAAAGTGTTAATAAATATAGCGCCCCTAGTGGTCAAAGCACACCAAATTAATTGTGCATCATCAGGATGTAGTCCCAAGTCCACATACTAAGTTACGATAGGTGAAAGTGCTAATCATACCGCCCCTAGTGGTCAAACATCACCAAATGTATTGTGGGTCCTTAGGATGTGTTCACGAATCAACGTTCCAAGTTTGGTGTCAATACGAGAAAGCGTTCCTAATTATAGCGCCCCTAGTGGTCAAAGTACACCAAATGTATTGTGTGTCCTCAGAATCGGGTCCCTAGTCCATATACCAAGTTTGGTTTTGATACGTAAAGGCGTTACTGAGATATGAGCTAATTTCCTGTATCTCTAGCGCCCCCCTAGTGGTCGAAGGTCACCAAATGTATTGTGTGTCCTCAGGATTGGGTCCCAAGTCCATATACCAAGTTCGGTGTCCATATGTGAAAGCATTGCTGAGATATGAGCCTACTTCCTGTGATTATAGAGCCACACAGTGGTCAAAATTTACCAAATTTCTTGAGCCTCCTCCTAATTGGGTCCTGAGCCCATGTAACAAGTTTGGTTTTGATACGTGAAAGCATTGCTGAGATATCCCTTCACTTCCTGTTTGATGGCTTCGCGGCCAAATTTGATTGGCTGTTACGGGCGAACGGTTTCAGGTTTGAAGACAAAATGGGATAACTTTTTTGAGGCTTGGACTGAAGATTATGTGTGTCAAGTTTGGTGTCAATCGGACAAACTTTGTGACCTGTGAAAACTTTTAGGTGTTTTGATTAAATCCAATATGGCGGAAAATCCATCATGGCGGAAAATGACGTCATAGGGTTGAACTCGGCTTGGTCCAAGGATTCCAACGATACATCATATTTGACAATCGGGCCAACGGGTCAAAAGTTACTTGCATGAACGCATGTCCAACTTTGGCCTGTTGGTGGCGCTAGAGTGCTCGAGGTGCCGACTTGAAACTTGGTGAAATTAATCAGGGGACTGTGCCTAATTTATGTGCCAAATTTTACAACTTTTTACCAGTCTATGGGCTGCCATAGACTTCCATGACGGAATAATAATGGGCAGCCGTGGCCCACTGGTTAGCACTCTGGACTTGTAACCGAAGGGTTGCCGGTTCAAGCCTCGACCAGTGGGCCGCGGCTGAAGTGCCCTTGAGCAAGGCACCTAACCCCTCATGCCACCGTTGAAGCAGGCAGCTCACTGTGCCGGGATTAGTGTGTGCTTCACCTCACTGTGTGTTCACTGTGTGCTGTTTGTGTTTCACTAATTCACCGATTGGGTTAAATGCAGAGACCAAATTTCCCTCACGGGATCAAAAAAGTATATATACTTATACTTATACTTAATAATAATAGGAAAACGTAGAAACACAATGGGTGCCTTCGCAGCTTTGCTGCTTGGCCCCCAAAAATAGAAGACAAAAGGACAAACACTGCTTGAACCACAAAATCTAATTTGTTTTCATTTAAATTGATACATTTGCATATTTACATGTTTTATCTGTTTAAATATAATGTTTTATTATCATCAAAATAATGTTCTGCACATAGGGCATCTTCATATAAACAACAATGTACATCTACTACAGACTTAAAGTTAAGAGCATGGCAGAAGAAAGTTTTGATGTATAGTTGAGAATCTGATTGTGCTCTCAAATTAGACATGCAAGAATGTTAAATCCGACAGTGCACTGCCTCTACTCCTGGCATGCCAGTAGAGTGCTGTGGATCTCTGTGAAATTGGGCCTCTCTTTAGCATTCCTTCGCCAGCAACTGAGCATAAGCTGGTAAACTGGGTCAGGGCAGCAGGCCGGCTTGGCCAAATACACCTGGAAAGGTACAGGAGAGGTACAAGTCCATTCATTATATTCTACTCTACTAATCTTTGTTTTTTTCCACCTTCAAACAACATACAGCTGCATATGATAACCTTTTATGCCTATTCAGTTACATATAGTCATCTCTAAAAATCTTAATACAACCAAACAAACAAAAATATGTAATTCCTAGATATGTTGCTGTGCTCCATATTACAGTATTAATCAAATATGATCTGTTAGTCAGAAGCTGGATTTGAGAGCATACATTGTCTGATGTGTAAGGTCAGCTATTGACGTTTTGCCTGTACAAATGATCAAACTGGAATTTTGGCGTCAAGAGTCAAGCAAAATCTCATTCAGCCTATCAGATGTAAGCTAGACCGTTAAGATACAGTTTAGCTACAAAAGTTATCAACAAGGAAGAATTCCTGTCACACTGCAACTGTTTTGTCAGCACAACAGAACCATTTAGACTGCACTATGCAAAGCAGACAGTCAATATAATAGAATAATATTAATATTAATATTAATTTCAATAGCTTGAAAGAAAAGAAGTTTGTTTAATGTGTGTCGATGCCTTACTTGCTTATTTTGGTCCCTAAAGAACTCTCCGGTGTTCTCGATGACCTGCTCATCTGACAGGTTGGAATAGGGCTGCTCTTTACAGAGGGTCAGAGTCTCCCACAATGTCACCCCAAAGGCCCACACATCACTTGCCATGGTGAATTTACCCTGGGAGAGTATAGTAGTACAATCTCAGGTGACAGCATTCACCACATACCCAGAGCCTTTCACAAGGACTCCAGGATCGTTGATAAGACTTGTGACAACCTTACTTTCACTGAAGCCAGGCTGACAACACCAAGTTCAGTTAGGTTCAGTAAGCAGGCGAAGAATGAACTCTGCTACTGTTTCTGTTGCACTTTCAAGTGTGATGTTGAAATGGTTTAAGAGCTCACCAGTAGAATGCTCTCCCAGGACATCCAGCGAATAGGGAGCACTGCTCGCCCCTGCACGCGATAGTAGTCTCCTCTGTAGAGGTTTCTGCTCATGCCAAAGTCAGCGATTTTGAGGTTGTTGTTCTCACCCACAAGGCAATTACGTGTGGCCAAGTCCCGGTGCACAAAGTTGAGTGAAGACAGATACCTCATGCCAGAAGCAATCTGCATGGCCATACCACACAGAGTATGGTAGCTGCAATGGGAATATTTAGGTTTATACATGAATGATCTCAAATAATGCATGTTACTATAGTCTAAAGCAGGGGTGGGCAACTAATTTCCCCAAGGGGCCACATGACAAACTGGGATTGTTGAGGAGGGCCGGACCCAAAATACCGAACTCAAGTCTGAACTCAATTCTGTTCTATTCTGTTCTTGTATAACATTAAGTAAATCATATGGTTTTGTTTACTAGTCGTAAGAACAGATGAAAATGTGAGGGAGACAATATTTAATCTATGTCCAGTATTTAATCCTCATTCTCTAAAAAAAAATTTTGACATTAAATTTTTTTTCAGTTTTCAAAGACTGATATAAAAAAGTACTACAATATCTATATAATTAGGCTAGGTCATGAAAATGTGAAGGAGTCAGTACAACCGATAGGCCTGTGCCACCATTTCATAAACACTCAGCAATATTTCATCATTAAATCATTACCATCATTAAATTAACTCTATGCAGAATTACACTACGAAAATGTGGAGCAGACAATAATAGGCTGTCATTAGTTAATCAACATGCACAAAGAAAACGATTTTAAAAATGTAGGCTATGTTTTTGCTTTAACTTTATGCACATAACTGTGATTGGTCAACTCGCTCTGTGTGTTGAGCCGGCTGCTTCAAGCAACCTGTGGGTAGTAGCATCATACTAGTTCGCTAACATAAGCTTTGCAAATAAACTCAGACATTTGGTTACAATTACGGGGTTATCCAATTGTAAACTGTCTATCTGCCAGTAACGTTTTGAAATGAACACTTCGTATCGCCAACGAGCAGCAGTAGTTCGTTCTAACAACCTTTGCGGTGGTGAGCGACGCAGACATAAGAGACAAAACTTTGAAAGGTTTACGCCGACGTAAAGGCAACTGCATTGTGTCGACGCAGAAGCATAAATTCTATTCACCAGCACATCAGTAAGGGTGTTTACGTCGTATCCACGCACAAATGTATGGGCGTACAAATAGCAGTCGCTTTCAAAATAAAAACAACGATATTGATTTGCATGCATTATCTCTATGCTAGGCTCTTGACTATTGTTCTTTAACGGACCTTACGCGGGCCGGTCAGGGAAAGGCCACGGGCCGGATGTGGCCCGCGGGCCGTATGTTGCCCATGTATGGTCTAAAGACAAGTGGTCTGGCAGAGGTGATGTTGTACCTGATAGTAGGTACCTCACTTGGGGCAGAGGACTCATCCTTGAGCTCATGGCGAGAAAGGAACTGATTGAGGTCTCCGTTCTCCATGTACTCTGTGATCATGCAGAGGGGGTCGCTCTCCACACACACGGCCAAAAGGCGGATGATGTTAGGGTCCCTCAGCCTAGACATGATCCTGATCTCCTTTAAGAAGTCATTCCTGAGCGGGGGCAATATAAGTTGGATTCATCTGAATATTTAAAAAGAATATTTCTACTCAACATTAATTTTACTACTAACCTGGCATTTTTGTCTGCATCCTCTCTAAGGGTCTTCACTGCCACTAAGATCAGTTTGTCTCCATTGCCTCCAAAGTCTTCTTTCAGGAATTCCTGCATGCCCTCTGCTTCACAAAGATGAACCTAGGAGAGATTTGAATTTGAATTCATGTTTATTTTATTTTAAATATACTTATTCCTAGCCTGACGAGCCAGACCCACATCTGCCGCTAGGGTGCGTCTAGATTTCTAGCTAACTTATGCCTGTTTGCTTCTCTAAACGTGACAGGAGTTTCAAGAGCAATGAAACGGCAGTGTAATTTTGGCAATAATGCCCGTTTTTATTAATCTCTTACATTTACCTTGTCTTACAGCTATACAGTGTGCACAGTAACAACCTCTCAGTGAGTTGAGATCCTTTCTCACTCACCATGAACAAACTTTGGGTCAAAGGTGGTAGATAAGTCAACATGAAGTATTAAAGACAGTCACTGCTTTCCAGAACTGGCCCTGGTGTTTTGTGAACTTTGTGAACCCAACAACAGCTGAATCAACAACTTGGACATCTACTGCATGCGGGACTAAAACAATGTTTCCCAACCTTTCAACTTGCAAAAGAGTCTCTCTTGCTCCCCCACATGGACATCTTATGCAAGTGCATTCAATTGAAATCATGAAATCAAGTGTGGACCACTCAACTCCTAAGCTAACTTGCACCTAAAATGGTCATTCCCTTCTTATTAAACTTTTTCTCATTTGCAAATCCAGGTTTATAGACTGAGAGTCCTGATAGTTGACAATGGAACACAGGAAAGCTGAAATGGTTCACTCTGATAAGCATGCAGCTGTAGACTGCCTCTTACCTCCCCAAACTGGCCTTCCCCCAGCTTCTCCTTGAAGGTGAGCTGATTCCTGGGGAACTCCTCCAGGGCCCCCTCTCTCCCCGGGGGAATGGTCAGGCACACAGCAGCTATGGAGTAGCTGGTGCTTCCAGCAGCAACGTTTCCCTCGCTCACTATGTTAGCTTCAGCATAGTGTGGTGCGTCATCAGTGGAACTTGTTTGGGGTGAGCTTGATGATGATGTATCTTTTTCTGTAGATCAGTGTAGATAATATGTATTATATAAATACACATACACATATGCACATACACACAAGGTTTTCAAGGTTCTATGAATAAATCTCTGATGAAGATGTCTCGTTTAGAATACACTCTGAGGATCCATTTTCAATTCAGAGCCTTGTGGGTTTTTCCATAGGGACAGCCATAGCACTTCTCTTCATGAAGGAATGCATGCACTTAGAAATAATAAATAATACATACACATTCGCTGTGACAAGCATAGCAAAATGTAACTACATTATTCTCTAATTTCCCAAATCTAGCCCTCACCAGCATCCTCTGTAGACTGGCCAAACTCTGGTAACTTTCTTATCAGGTGAGATGGCTCTTGATAATCAGATCCAAGGGGGAAGATCCTTTCATATGTAGAGGTGGACTCCACCTCACTGGACAGAGAGGAACGGCGATAGGAGAAAGCCTCTCTCTGGGATGACAGGCGCGCCGTCAGCTCATCGTCGAGCATGCGGCGAGACGCCTGTAGAGAGTGGATACACTGGGGCATAAAAAGGTCTTGTCTGCTTTAGAGTGGGAATCACTTATCTGTCAGTATAGCACCTTCCATTGTAATGTTTTAGCCATTTACAATACAGCGTTCATTTGTGTATTCATTTGGAAGAGCTAAGTACATTCATTTGTTTTTCCTGAGGAAAATTAAATCATTTTAAGGTTGACCGTTATATCTTGGAGCTGTTTTCTAAAGCCGTTCTTCAGAGCATCTTGTCTTTAGGTTTGATTTGTGTTTTTGGTAACATGTGCAAGCAAGATCAGGACAAGCTGCAACACATGATTAAAATGGCTAGTAGAGTCATTGGGTGTGATCAGACGTTGGCTGCTCAGTTGTGTAAAGATCTAATATTGAGCAAAGCTGAGCGCATCCTCAGAGACCCTACTCATCCACTACACAATACATTTCAAGTAAGTCAGCGGGGCAATGGTCCAAAGAAAGTTAAAATGAGCTAATCATTTGTCCAGCAATTAGGCTCTTAAAGGTAAACTATGCAGTATTGGCAATTTCCTTAGGCCTACTGTTTTCTCGGTTTTTGTTTCTTTTTCGCTGGCTCTGTCATGACGAATGTCTGAGAAACTCCATCGCTACTTTTCTAGCCGGTGCCTGGCGTGTATTTGAATGCAGTAAAGCAATTCTTTACACTCGCATCTTGCATATTAAGCTTAAAAGCCTGCATAGTGTGCCTTTAAATGTGTGTGTGTGTGAATTATTAGGCTTATTTATATTTGGGATTTTTTTGTAGGGTTTGTGGGTGGGTGGGGGGGGGGGGTGGGGGGGTCAGCATATTGTGTATCTGTAAGTTTTCTACAGTATATGTTGTGTGTGTTTCTGCGCCTTGACCACCTGAATTTCCCCTTTTTCTGGATAATAAAGTTAACTTTGACTTTGATTTTGAACAGCTTGTATATTCATAACTGAAAAGTCATGTCTGAACCAGCCTACAATATTTTGCTCTTCAGCACTGATTTTGTTTGAGAGTGAGTTTAGTTAGAAACCATCAGTGGCCTTGAGGCACTTCTGTAATGACTAGGACCAAAGCAACAGCTGTAGGCATACCTTCTCGAGCATCTTCTGCCAAACCTGACGCCACAGGATAATGATTATGATGGCCAGCAGAATAACAATGATGGCAACCAAGCAGCCAATCAGAATCCTAGTGTTGCTGTCATCCACCTTATGTGTCGGATCATCTCCTGGGAGATAGAAGGATATACAGTACAACAATATCTGACCAATGCCAGTTGTCTCACATTGAAGACATTGCCTTTTACTATTAGTTATTCTGGTTAAAAGCATTTGGTTAACGCGCCAATTTTGTGACAAAAACAGCCAAGAGAATTAAATGTTTACATTTTCAAAAAAGATACAGTAGGGGGCACCATTGTGTTTTCAAATATAGCAGTGACTCTAAGCCAAACTGCTGGCCACCTTGTAGAGAGACAGGACTCTTCAGTTCATTTGGATGATATGGATATCACTTACCTGGGTGAAGGCCCGTTGTGTGGCCTCGCTTACGAGGGACCAAAGAGGTGTTATATACTGCTGTATCTATAAGAGTGCATGGGAGGCCATACATTTATTATACTGTTGATGTGAAATTAAGTATTCTAAAAATGGTAAATAAAAGCACATAAGGAGAGGAAGGTTGGAAGAGGTATCCTCATTCAGGGAAAAGATTACCTGACTGAAAAGCGATTTCACTGAACATCATCCAGGCATCGCTAAAAGCAAAGCGACACCTAATGGCACTGGCCATGTGGTTGCCCAGGGCAACAGTGACAAAGCGAGCACTAGGGCTGATCTTGTCCACCCTGGGTCGGAATGACACGGGATTGGGCTCCCATTCTGTCTCAGAACGGAAGTAACATGTTGCTTGCCGGAATATCCTCACACCCCAGGTATACATGTTGTTGCAGTGGACCTGTGGGATTAGAGAGCAAGCCTTACAGTAATCTGTAGAGAACCCTTCAAAAGTGTTCTTTCATAACAACAGAGGGTACATGATTATTATTAATGATCCAATATCCTTTTTGGTTCTGATCTAGTGAACCAACCTTCATTGAGGAGAAGTTTCTCACACGGTCAAACTCAAAGGTCATCTCCACATATCCACTGGGGAAACTGGCATTGGTCCAGCCCACATAATCATATCCTGGCCACACACCATAAACTTGGCTCAGAGTAAAGTCATCCAGACCCCAGGCTCCATCGGTCAGCTGACCAAGGCCCTCCGTCAGACTAGAACAAAGAGAAGGAACATTACCCTACTGACAGTCACCAGAATACCTTACTGTCACCTCTGCATTCATTGTCTAAATCCTACTGTCGGTCTACTGTCAAACAATTGATTCATGAAGTCTGATTAATTTGATCCTGATCATTTTCAATGGTCTAGCTTTACTTAATTTAGGTCCCTTTACAATTGCCATTGTTGTCAAAATCGTTGTATATCAGTATATCACTCCTTCAAAGACAAACTGCAAGATACCTTAAATGTCTTAACCCTCTATACCCCAATAGAATTTTACAACAATGATCCAGATTCCTGGAAATTCCAAGAGAAAAGGGCAATTTCAGAAACATTTATAACCAAGAATAACTAAAAAGCTAATGAAAAGTGTCCATTGTAAGTTTCTTTCAGTTTAAAAATTAGAAATGGCTCTTTCAAATGATTTATATTGAATTATATATTAATGTTTTCCATAGACGGCCATAGGCTAAACAGATTTCATTCCGTCTATTTTCACAGTATGCACCTCAGGTGAGGACAGAGGGAGGTTTACTCACTGAGATGTGTTTGTGTGTACACTGTGTGTGTATGTGTGTGTGTGTGTGTGTGTGTGTGTGTGTGTGTGTGTGTGTGTGTGTGTGTGTGTGTGTGTGTGTTTGTGTGTGTGTGTGTGTGTGTGTTTGTGTTTGTGTTTGTGTTTGCATTTCCTACTAAACTTTAAGGGCAGCTCACCTGTTGCCCATCGCACCATCATACACTGAGTCATTCAGGTCGACTCGCTGGCCTTTCAGCGTCATCTGCTGTCCATTTGGACCACTGTAGGACACAAGGCCATCTTTTGCAAAAGCAGAGGATAAAGAATTTGTCAGATTCCTCCACGGAGTGTAATGTGTAATGTAAGCATTAATTATCTGATAATCTTGACATTTTAAATGTTTGTTTATGGCTGTTGACAAAAATAGATAATTACTGTATACCTGTGTTCAAATGAATTAAAAGAAAACATAATTTCTCTGTATTTCACTTCCTTCCCCATTTCATATTCCAAAATGCCCCTTATCAATGTATTACCTCCTCAAAGGAGGTTATGTTTTCGGTGTGATTTATCCATTCTACAAGAAGTAGTATAACAGAAAAACTACTGGTAGAAAGATGTAGCATATACCAGAAGAAAACACAACATTTTACATCCACAAAATGTTCATTTTCACTAATGTAGTGAGATTTGGCCTTTGTGATCTCCAACTGGTCCTTGGTTTTAAAGTAATTTAATGTAGTTTAAGCAGTCAGATGCAATTTGAACAAGCAGTCAGATGCAGTTTAAACAATTATCAGACAGGGCTATGTTTTTACCACTTTTTTCAAATAATTTCCACAAGGCTGTAAATTTTTTTTTTTCTTTGAGAAACAGGGTTCCCACCTAACCATTCGCAGCCATACAGCTCCACCCTCATGCACACAATCATAGAGTGGTCCGTGACGGGCATGAAACGGACAAAGCGAGCGATGATGGGAGGCTCCAAGTCCTTCAGCACCACATCATATGCATTTCTGTTCCCTTCAATGATCTGTATCAAGGACAAAAGGTCTGCAGTCAATTGTAATCTCTACACTGACAACAAATATTACTGTAAGAACAAGCCACATAACCACAAATGGATTATAGCATCGCCAGCCTTGAACCACATTACACCAACAGTGAACAGTTAGAGGAATATGTCTGCTCTCTATGAAGCTATATGAGGCTTTCTGTATAATCATGTTAGTCCTAGTGACCATACAGTCTAATTCATATAAACAGAAATGGAAACCAGATCACTCTACTGTTTGAAAGGAGGTCTGGTTTGTTCACAGCAGTAGATCCAACACGATGTGTACCTGCCTCCCTTTCCGATCCCTCCATGCCACCCAGCGGGTGCCATCTCGGCTAAATTTGATGCGGTAGCGTTGGGCAAACTCATTGCCCACACCGTCGGCATGGCGCCCCTGGGTGCCCACCAGCGTGACAAAGTGTAGCGTGCGCAGGTCTATCTGCAAGAATTCCTTCAGAGGCTCCTGCTCGCCCATCACATCTGGACACCACGCACCGTCACCATCATCAAAGTCCAGCCTATGGGGACATCAAATATGTCATGTGTTCCCATGTAAGGAGATGTAGGCTATACACGTTAGTGTGTGTGTGTGTGTGTGTGTGTGTGTGTGTGTATGTGTGTGAAACATTAGATGTTAGCTGCATGCTGAATATTCAGGGGGTGTATAGCATGACTTTGTGTCCATCTAGGTACTATGTTTATGTTTCTTTAGTTCAAATAAGTTTATATGTGTGCGTGTGTGTGTGTGTGTGTGTGTGTGTGTGTGTGTGTGTGTGTGTGTGTGTGTGCGAGAGAGAAAGTGAGAGAGAGATCTCAGCATGAGTGCATGTCCATGTATATGTGTGCGTGTGTGTCCGTCTGTATGTGTGTGTATGTGTCTGTGTGAGTGCTTGTGTTTCTTTAGATGTGTACGTGCTCTTGCCCATGCATGCCCACCTGCCATATCTGGCTGCAGTGGACTCTGACCACTGGCTGGAGGCAGAGATGTCCTCGTCCTGGATCTGCCCTCCCGCCATCCCCAGAGGGTAGCGACACACGCCTGCAAACAGCAGCAACCCCACAGTCAGACCAGACTAACGCGGCTAACAGAAAGTCCATTCCACACACTTATGCTGAGATCATCCAGCGCTTTTAGACACTGAAATCACAGGCAGGCAAAGCATAGGAGGAAGCCATTTTAAATGAGGAACCTAAAAACTGGAAAGTTTTGACTACTTGTTTTGAAAATAAATAACAAAATGACTTTATGAAGTGGCTGTGTTCAGTAACTGCTTCAGAACTAAGCAAACACTGCAGTTTTAAGATACGTTTGTTCCCATTCCAAGAAACGACCATCAATAACATCTTATTACCTCAAACTTCCTTTTCTCTGAAGTAGGCTTTTTTTTTTTAAAGCAGCATTACCACCGGTACATACAGAACCACTGAACCAGGCCTCACAACAAAGAGTAAGTCTACACAGCTCGGCACAAAGTGTTATTGTAGGTGTTGCGGTTTTGTGAGAAGTCCATAGCTAATCAGGAAACATGGGAATTGGACACGCAGTGGCCTCTCTCCTGCCCAGCCCCACACCCCTCAACCAAAACAGCCTCAGTAGCCCTCAGCAGCCCACCAGTGAGGCCTCAGCTCCTTCACAGGAACAGAGGTACCTTTATGTTAGTGCCAATGCAAGCAGAAGCAGAAGCAAGAGGCTTTGTATGCCATTTCCTTATTTTTCATTCTTTCACAGGAGCCCGGCTGTCCTCAAGGGAGGACGAGAGCGTGAGGAGGAAGGTGAGGAAGAGTGGGCCTGTGACTCACATTTGAAAGTGGAGATTGTTTCACCAGAACTTTGTGTGAATGACAGCATTTCTCAAATTGGCAACAGAACCCTTTGTGCTGTTTGAAATAGGACAAATGAACCTTAGCATTTAAGATGTGATGTTTTTCTTTGTTATTATCTTTAGCTCTTTGAATATGTTTTTTTCCGTTCTCTTGAGAAGCCTATCGATTTCACCTCTGCATCACTTTTTTGTATCCTCTTTTCACAGAACACCTACCACCCCCCACTGCATCCCTGTGTATTTGAGGCTTGATTGACATGCTCAGTGCATTTCTCAAAGCCGCTCGCAACCCTGCATGGGCTTTAGGCCGACGTCCAATCAGAGAGGTGGTCTGAGCCGCTCTGCGGGGGCTGCGGAGCGACTCAGCAGGGTAGCGGCCGCGGAGCCGGACAGCCCGGCCATGAATGGACGCCACTGTGCGCTGGGCGGCAGAGAGGCCGCTGGTGGAAAAGTCCGGCAGCAGGCGATGAATGGGACCTTTTCTGCGCACCCACACAGCTCCTGTTGGCGTTGGCAGGCACAACAGACACCAGACCCCCGGTGGGGTGTCCAGTCCACTCGCCTCGGGCCCTCGGGTGTGTAAATGACCCTCCTGTTAGCTGTCTGGCCACTGGAGCAACACGCCACTGCATCATCACCACTGAGACGAATGAGCAGTTTCAGGGAAAACCATGTCAGGAATTCCATTCCTCAGACCTGTTTCCTTATGAATATGACCATAACCAACCTGGTATGTCTCCACAAAGGGCCAGTAGCATATTAAGAGTATTGGCTGCATGTAAAGGATGTCAGATACTTACCTGGATTTACCTGAGGATGTGCCACATCAAGCAACAGTGGGAGGACTAGGAGGAGTAATTGCCATTCCCGAGGCAACTTCATTTCAACATCTGGATAGTGATTATCCCTAAAACATCAGACAGAAAATACTTTTAACAGTTTTAAAAGTGTTTAAAAGTTTAACATTTCCTCTTTTGAGAAAAAGCACATAGTCAACTCATTTAACCAGTATACACACATAAATAATTATGACATGAAATAGGTGAATACATGAATATAGTTTCATACACCCTTCATAGCATGTTAAACAAGCACACATACAAACACACCAACCTCCATTCTAGATTAATAGCTGTGTCAGAACAGTAATATTTATACAACAGATGTCTTAATCCATCTGAACATGAAAGGCTTTCCATAAACATTTCAAACTCAAACTGTTTTCACAGCTGGGCGATTTTTAAAAGCTAACTATGGGTACCTCAAAGTCAAGCTGTTGGCTTGAAAAGTAATTTTGGCAAAAAACAATGTTAGCAATAAAACTAAGAGTGTAATTCTCTTGACTATATTTAAACGGAGTCCTGTTAGAGTTGCCTGGTTTACTGGGACTGAGAGGAGCACAGTAGTCCTCTTGTAGAGGCAGGTAATGGCATAAAAATAAAATCCACTGTGTACATGGTGTTTATTTATCTTAGGGAAAACCTATAAATGCTGGTATGTAAGTATGTCTCCCTTGATAAGCATGGGAGGGAGGGGTGAGGGGTGTTGTATAGCATATACAGTCATTCCTGAGGTGAGGGGCAGATTTCTCACCCCTGTGCAATGTTTTACTATATTAGCTGTGTGCTCTACCTGTGAACACTTGAGAGCATACTTTGTCTTCCCACGTGTCATGTCATATTAATGTGCCTGAAAACAGTCAATATTTTCCCAGCCTCAGTACTAGATTTTATTAAATTCATTTTAGAGATATTGATAATTGATTTTATTAAAACATTACATTGATACTTTGCAGTGAAAACATAAGTATTGAGTTTCATTTCATTCTGAAATTGTATGTCTGATTATATTACTTTGTTTGATGAAAAAAAAGGCATTTCAGCTAAAATTTTCAGATTTTTTAGAGATAGTAGGACACTAAATGATTCTGAATGTACAATGTAAATGTCCAAGAAGTATTACGTCTAAGCCACAGATAGCATAACACTGAAAATCAGTCTGTGATTCTAGTATAATACACACATTGAAAACACACAGTAGTTAAGGGTCCAAACTTACATTTCAAATGTTGAAATCCTCAAGACATTGGTCCAGACTGTACTGATGATATTCCACTGTTGTGCGTCTCATCTGGACTTCTTCAGTGCGAGAGCAGGGCACAGTCAGAAGCTCTCCGGCTAGTGGAGAAGTAGACTGAAGGAAGTTTACAGTCCGAGCAAGGCGGGAGAGATGCCAACAGCCCCAGAATTCCACCTGAAACACAGAAGGTTTCAATTATGTCCCAGAGTGGCTGTTTATAGCATACGTTTAGACGGCCACAGAGTTACTGAGAAAAAAGGAGCACACTCCAGCCACTAGTTCTATGCTGGGACAATACGTTTAAGCCTTCCTCCAAAAAAATACTGTGCACTGTAGTCAACATGTACATCATTTAATGTTCCTGCAGAAAGACCTGTTGCATTTTATGGGTCCACTTGTGTTCAAATGTAGTATTAGGATACTGTCTTTTCCTTTAAATATATTGTGTGTGACTGAGCCATAGACAGACAATGCTGACACTAAAAAGTGTTACTGTAATCCTCAATCTTAAATATCCAGTTAAATATGTCAGTTTAAAGGTATTATTATCAATTGACAATACTACCATGAAACAACTGCAAGCAGCTACTTATGATCTGTGATGTAAACTGGTATTTCCCCCCCTCTTTTTAATATATAATCTGTAAACTGATAATTATAATTTACTTCCTAAACCTCATGACAATATAATATTACATGCTGCTTGAAACCTCTGATGTGTGAAAAATTAAATCCCCTTGGGACAATAAAGAACCTAACCTAATAAACATTCAGTTTCAGATTCATTCAGTTTTCCTTCATGTTTGCATAGACAATTGAGGAGACACTGAATAATATTTAGTTTGAGCAAATAATAATTATAATCAAAGTTAATCTAGAATACACCAGATGGACACAAATAAGCAACAAAAAAACATTTTATTCAGGGAAATGTTCATTAGAAGCAATCAACTACAACACATGGGTCTGTGCAGACACATACTGTATTAACAGGGAAGGGGTAACTTTTACCCAGCACTGAACAGCTTTTTGGATCCAGATAACTCTGAAACTCAAATAACAGTTAGACATTCTGATGCATGCTACAGTAATTCTCCAGTAATCATACTGAACTGTTATCAGACCGTTAATATCAGGACAGTGACAGGAAATGACACAGAGGCAGATCAATTTGTGAACACAGACAAGGACAAAGAATTGGCTGGCAAGAGGAGTTACAATTTTGACATACTGTACAGTCTGTAAAATACAGTGTTATTCAATACAATGATACTCTAATGCAATCAGCACAGAAACATGAAACAGTCCGCTAATGATGTATCAAAGTAAGAACAATGATCTTTAACAATGTGATGTATCATGCATTGCCTCAGAGAGAGTGAGGCCCTGAGAGGGAGAAGCACCACAGGGATAGCGGCTCACAGTGGGCACAGCACAGTAAAATGTCAGCAGATGCATTTTTATGTTTATTTGTGGGTCTGACATGTTGGCATTTGATTAACCCTTGACATTAAAGAATGAGAGACTGAGAAAGTACACTGAGGGTGATATCTTACACGTTCTTTACATTAAGCTAGACTGCTTCAGTTGTTGCTTGGAAACAAATAGTGTCAGAACAAATTAATAAATGGAAATGCAACTGTATAGATCTCTCAGTGCAGTTGTGTTGCTGGGTGTCTGCTGTCTCCTCTCCGCTCACACATCCCCCCTCCCTGCAGGGGGCGCTGCCTCCTCCTTCAGCTCGCTCAGGAGGAGCATGGACCCCTCGCCCTGACCCCAGCTGTCGCGCTCATCGCTCTCGTCCGTGTTGGACTCGTACTCTGAGGCGATGCCCGACTCCCTGAAGCCCCGCACCTCGAGGCCAGCGAAAAGGAACTCTTCCCTCCGGGGGGAGCCCTCTACCGGGGACACTTCCTCGACATCCCCCTGACCGGAGTCGTGGTCTTGGTCCTGGTCCTCGTCCTTGTGATCTTGCTGGTTTTGGCCCGGGAGGAAGTGGAAGTTCTGCAGCTGGATGGGACAGGCGTCCACTCCCAGCATGCTGTCCTGCATGAGGGCAGAGGGGTAGGCTGAGGTTACGCCCCGGGACACAGATGGCATGGTGGGACGGAGAGCGATCTCGAGAAGGCTGTCCTGTGAGCCCACTGGAGAAGAGAGTGTGATAAGGGTGTTAGACTATCAGCTATCAAGTACTGCACACTAATATAAGTGATATGGGGACTATACTGATTTTTCATTAAAGAACCATTACAGTAAAATGCTTGATGTGACTACTATAAAGACCAGTTTACAGTTTGGACTTATAGTTCTTCTAATTCACTATAGAATGTCTTGTCTAACTGTGTAGTGAGGTTTGTTTGAGACAAAATAGATGTGTGTCTTAAGCTGAAAATAAAATCTGCTTCAGAGTTAACCCAGAATGATGCAACACAACATCACAGTCAACCGTCCCTTGTCAGATCCTCTGATGAATACCTCTGAAATGACAGGGCAGCTAGCTAGCCTCTGTGTGGCCAGGGCCATTCTGACTGTGTAATGAGAGAGAGAGAGAGAGAGAGAGAGAGAGAGAGAGAGAGAGAGAGAGAGAGAGAGAGAGAGAAAGAAAGAGAAAGAGAAAGTGAGAGAGAAAGACAGAAATAGTGAGAGAGAAATAGATATAGAGATAGATAGAAAGAAAGAGAGAGAGAGAAAGAGAGAAATAGTGAGAGAGAGAGGGAGAAATAGTGTAGGCACGCAAACACGCAGTCAGACTCACGAGGGGAGCGTGCGGACACACGGAGCTCCAGCTCCTGCACGTGTTTGACCAGCAGCGAGAGGTGCTGCAGGAGCTCAGCGTTCTGAAGCAGCAGTTGCTCCGCCCGGCCCTGGGCCTCCGCCCTGGCGGCCACCTCCACCTGTACCTGCTGCTGGAGCAGCGCCACCTGGGAGAGTTCACCCAGAGAGTCCGTCAGCAGATCGCCCTGACGGAGCTCGTAGGAACACGACGCCTGATACATTAATCAGCACATGCCGTACTGCATGCAGATGTATGGATACAGCATGCACCAAAATGCACATGGCTTTGCATAGTCCGGTACACCACAAACAATGTAAAAGCAAACACACACACACACACACACACACACACATACACACAGAGAAACAAACACAAGCCCTCACAAACATATGCTTCCAGACATTCACCATAATAACTTAGTCTACAATGTCTGCTAGTGTTTATTAGTAACACTTTTGAAGAATATTTTAAAGAATTATCTGTAGGTTCTGTTGTGCTGTCTAGTCCTCATTATTAATGTTGCATGTATTCACAAACATTAAAAGCCTTTACAACACCCTGACAGCTGTCACAAGCCAGCAGCCACTATCAAAACATCCTAACGTCACTATTCATCCAAAGAGCAGAGAACAGCTGCCACCTCCATTTTGATGTATGAATGTCTAGCTTTCACTTGTAGCATGCCGTTGAGAGAGAAGTAGGGGTGGCCCTGCCTGGGAGCTGGCTGCCTGGGTCTTCTGCTCCTGCTGCAGCAGCTGCCTCTGCAGCAGCTGGATGTGGTGTTCTACTGACAGGGCTGCCTCCTCCGCTGCCAGGCCGCCCCACTGGGCCCGTCCTCCTGGGGTTTCCGTGGTGACCGCCGCATCCTGCAATAGATTGTATTGTTCTGTGAGCACCTTTTCTTTCCCTACTGAATAGCTGCCCCTGACATGGAGATTTGGAGTGCTGTGTTATTAGTGCATGACATAAATGTAGTGGGAGGAAAAACAGTTTTTTTACTTTGCTTTGAAAAAGCTGAAAAGGCTTATGAATCACAGTATGACCAATATATTGGTCTGCAATGTTTTTATGTTGTATGTTGCTGTATATATTCTCCAAGTTTATCAGGCCTTTCCTAGCATGCTACTTACAGTACATTTCAGATATATTGGCCAACTGTATATCAGCCACAATATATTATAGTCATGCACAACACTGGCATGGTGGTCAATGATTAACAAGATGACATCAAAGCACACCCTGGAGTGAAACTTGTAAAACATCAACACATACATTAAAAATTCATGCTGAGCTATCAGCCTGCTGCAACAGGGTGATGTGTGTGTGTGTGTGTGTGTGTGTGTGTGTGTGTGTGTGTGTGTGTGTGTGTGAGAGAGAGTATTTTTTCCCTTTTCCAGTTGCCAATTGAAGTATACAACATAGTTACATTTCTATCTGCATAATTGATGAAACCTTTTATAAGTCTGGTCTGGACATACGACATAGTCAACAAAAACCTTGACTTTCCATCACACAGCATGTCTAGTGATGATCAAAAATGTCTTTCTTACCTCAGATTATCTACTACAGCTGTACCACTTTTATCAAACGCCTCACAGCTTCCACACCCTGTACACTTCCTGACCTACCCTCCTGCAGCAGCCGAGAACATGAGAAAAACTCTAAAAACAAACATCTGAGACTAGTACTGTAAGACCTTAATAGAGTGATTCTAACAAAGATTGAGGTGGAGCAAGATATTTCATCAGGAGCCACTTCCGGGAACCCGGATCGCATGGGGGGGGGGGGGGGGGGGGGTCAAAATCCCCCTTTATGCAGAGCAGAGGCAGCGACTGCTCCATTGAAGTCTATGGGCATAGCTGAATTTCACCACATATGCTAAGGTCTTGGTTCTATAGAGTTAAGAATGTGAATTTTGGGCACGTTTTCATGATCGGCAAACCCTTCTGAACATTTCAGGTACATTTTTAGCATTTTTGAGCATTCCAGTCTGGAGAAAATCGACTTTATATCAGGTGTGCGCCGGTTATTTATGCCGCTGCTGTTGGCCAGTTGCAACGTACGCTCATCAATACGTCATCGACACGCCTCTTTATGCAGACAGGATTCGATCCCCATTTCGCGCCCATAGACATGAACTACAACGAAGTATCTTGCTCCGCCTTAACAATCTTTGATTCTAATACATGCATTGTAAATGGCGTTTTACAAACGGAAGTTCGGGAGGAGCGTGACGGAATTTGCCACGCCTCCTTCAATCTACCTGCTGAAGTTCAGTTGCAGCATCGGTGTTACTCCGCTCGCAGTGACTACCGGTTTGCTCTCTTGTCTCAAGCAGAACTTGCTGCCCATTATCTGTTACAGACCTTCATGGTCTAGGTTGCGTGGGAAACTACTGGAGGGAGGTAGTTCTTATCTTGTCGCTTTGTATTAGAGCTGTTTGTAAAGCCCACTCGTTCCTGCTGAATGTTGAGATACATGTCACAAACATGTAGTGCTATAGCCTACTAGATAAAGGCACTTGTTTTGCTATGTGCCTGTTTTTAGCTAACAACTTTTCGGTCGCATTGGGTGTGTTAATAGTTACAGGCTCACGGAGTAGCCGATATTGCTTGTCTGGAGGCATAGGGTGAACTGAAGTCAGTGTAGGCTAAATATCCCGTGAATCACACTTGAACATTGCAAGCGACCATGTTATATAGACGTGACATTTCTGATAAATCAGGCTTCCAGTTCCAATCCGTCCTTCGTGGTTCTTTGGTGAAGGTGAAATTGCACTGTGGTGTTCATGATGCTAACCTTTAACGAACACCAAGCTAAACTGTCATTCGGCCAGATTCTGTGCCGCAACAATCTGGTATCATTCTGATCCAGACATGCGCAAATATGGAGTCCCAGTGTGTGTGAGTGTGTGTGAGAGAGATGCGGAGTTGAGGTCAGTTTTGCCGCTTTTACCCCCACCTCAATGCCGGCTTTGGCCGTAAGGCAGCTGATACACAGGAGCTGTTGCTCTGTCGCTCATTGCTAAGAGGGCAAGGAAGGAATTTTTCTCCTTTAAAGTGTTTGGGAGTTTTTTCGCCTTCCTCTGTGTTGAGAGTGCCAGCATATTAAAGCCTTCCCTAACTGACCAAGGGAGCACCTACACCAGCGTGTAGCTTTGCTCTGTTACACTCCTAGCTGATCATGGAAGCACCTACACCAGCGTGTAGCTCTGCTGTTCCTTGGAATCCTCTCTAATAATGTGCTGCTCACCACTTCTCTTGCCGTTAGCTACAGTATTTTAATTACTTCCTGGTTTCCATAGCACCTCATATTGCTAAATTGGCGCTATTGCTATCCCTGGATTACTCAAACTCAATTATAACAACTCTATGTAATTATATGCACTATCCTGGGGTGTTAGGCCTGTATCATCAAAGCATGTTGTAAGCAACAGCCTACAACTACTAGACTACTATCGTCTCCATTGTAATTTGTGGCTAAATGTAATTCGCTCATTTTGAATTACTTGATAGGTGTTGGCTAAAATGAAACATACATTCTTAAACAATTTCAAATCAAGGCCAACACTTTCCTGATGTTCTCCTGAAACTTCTCCTCAGTCAGAGTGTTGAGCAGATACTCAATCCTTTTCTCTTTCCCTCCTGCTATAGCCAATCAACCGAGCACCTGTGCCGCAGCGCGGAGCTCCGTTCCTCCGGCATCTCTCCCTTTGTCCATGCAACATGCTTTGTCAACCCAGCAAGTTATGGGTGCCCGCGTGCAGCCCTCTACCTTGCCTTCCACTACTGAGGTCTCTTTTCTCTATTCCAGCTAATCAAGCCTCCCCTCCTTTTTCTTTGCAGACCCAGGGTGCTGTGCAACCTCCTTCCCATCCCCTGTAGCGACCGTGTCTCTACCTTTCCCCTTTCCCCATCATCTCCCACCGGCGCGAACCGCGTTCGTGCCCGTGTCTCTTCCCCGTGTTCTCCCTCACCCCTCTTTCCCTGGATTGGTGCCACCACCCATGGGGTCACCCAGTGTTTCCCATACATTGACTTATTTGTAGCGGCCTACCACAATATCAACATTGACCACCACACAATGATTTTCCAGGTTGTACTAAATTGTGCTTAAATCTGGTTAGCATCATAACCACGCTGTGCTAATTTGTTAAAAACTGTTCCATTCAAGTTAATTCTGCAAACCAACCACCACAATTGGAATTTAATTCTGTGGGAACAATGTTTTCCAGATCACACCCAGGTCAATCTATGGACATTATTGAATCTTTAGTTTATCTTTCTGCTCTACATGTTTTGCTCTTTACAAACCCTTTTGCTTCATTTTTTAAGGTGCCTTAGTTGCCCTCATCTTTGGCCTGTATACACGGATCCTGCTGACTCCTGCCTGCACAATGACTCCTGCACGATCCCCCCAGAGCAATTTGGCTGAGCCATAGACTCTGCCAAGCATGGGTTTCTTAACATCCATTAATCAGTTTAGCTTCAAGATGGCTTTTCAGGCTCTTCACTAATCTTCATGTCAATGCCTAACCTACTCCAGCCTAGCCGCTTGCTCTCATTCTCTAAATTTCTTCTCATGCTCTTGAATGCAAACTGCCTCTATTAAAATGTTTGCTACAGGTTCATATTTATTCTCTAGATCGGCTATTATATTGCTAGGTAGCTCAGTGTTCTCTACAAACTTAATACAGCAAAGTAGAAACCTGTAACACCCATTTATCACCTTTCAGTAACTATCCTTATATTCAGACCATGTGTACATGCTTTGTAATGTCTAAGTTCCCCTTATAGCATATATTAATTTTTTTTTGCACATGTAACCCTCATTGGTTTTAAGGGATACTCGGATATCTACCAACGCATATTGGTATTGGCACAGACCGTTTTAGGTTTCATTCAGGCAAATAACGGTCTACCCGAGCACTTGCTCAAATACTCCAGGTGCCTTAGATACCTTTCATGTCACCTTATCTATAGCCTACATGGTCCTAGCAAGGGTCTTTTCAATTGGGTTGCATTTTTTGGGGTGATCACATGGATCCTGCATGATTCCTGCAAGGCACTCCATGTCCCAGGCTAGGGATCTTGCCAAACAGCAGAATTGTAGATTGTAATTTGGAATGTTAACTTTATGAATCACTCACAAATTTTCAAATCACATGCCATGAGCATCTGCAACTACATCAGCCCTCTATTCCCACTGCACTGATCCCGAGCTCTGCTACTGCAAGCTGTACTCCCCTGCACTGATCCCGAGCTCTGCTACTGCAAGTTGTACTCCCCTGCACTGACCCCGAGCTCTGCAACTGCAAGCTGTACTCCCCTGCACTGACCCAGAGTTCTGCAATTGCAAGCTCATTGCCCTGCATGTCATGTTAAGTGCATGTTATGTGTTAAGTGCATGCATGTTAAGTTGGCCCTCAAGCTTCCCATTATTTTAGGATTGGTACAGCCACCACCACCACTGGTGGTCTGACCAATCTGCTAAGCACTCCTTCACCCTGGTTAGGGATCTTGCCAAACAAGTTTGCTGTTTTGAATGTCAACTCATAGATTGGCATTTGCATCATCATTAGATCTCCTTCTACCATAGACGACAGGTGCCCCTGGCTGTCTTAATTCAAGTCGTTCCTCTATCGCATCCCCATTAGATCCCCCTTTTGCTACAGACGACGGACGCTCCGTCACTTGCTTCTGGTTTCAAATGCAGCTCAAAGCTGTTCTAACGCAAGCCCCAGCAGACCGTTACTCAACTCATTCTTTTAGGATTGGTGCAGCCACCAATGCGGCAAATAACAGCCTGTCCGATCAAGCCCTCAAAACTCTCGGCCGGTAGTCCTCCGACGCCTATCACTCATATATCAGATCAAATCTCTGATCTGAGGAAAGCGCACCTCGTGCACTCCCATTGATTTTGCTCAGCGTGGATCTGGCCATAGGGATCTTCAAACGCAATTTTGTTGCGTTGGTGTATGGCGGAATCCTGCCCGACTCCTGCCTGCACAGATGACTCCGGCACGATTCCGCGAAGCCCTTCAGGACCATGGCCAGAGACTTCGCCAAACATGCTTTTCTATTATGCTTTTATGTATTATGCTTTTATGTCTTTATGCAAATTCAGGAATGTGAACTAGTGAAATGGTGTTTTACAAACGGAAGTTCGGGAGGAGCGTGACGGAATTTACCACGCCTCCTTCAATCAGTCAGGTTATTTATTCGCAGTCTACCTGCCGAAGTTGCAGCATCGGTGTTACTCCACTCGCAACCCACCACCTCCCCTTACGCCTCCCGTCTCCCATAGTTAAAGAATAAGGGGGTGTATGGCGGAATCCTGCCCGACTCCTGCCTGCGCAGTCGACTCCGGCACGATTCCGCGAAGCCCTTCAGGACCATGGCCAGAGACCTCGCCAAACATGGTTTTCTATTATGCTTTTATGTATTATGCTTTTATGTCTTTATGCAAATTCAGGAATGTGAACTAGTGAAATGGTGTTATAGTGGGCCCCAGTAGAGAATGAGAGAAAATAGAAAGTCTATTTTTTACCCATCTGGTCTTTGTATGTTATCAAAAACATTTTACAATACTTGAATCATCAGTTATCATTCAGATGTAGTGACATAATCTGTGAATTAGTGAAACGTACACAGTGAACACACAGTGAGGTGAAGCACACACTAATCCCGGCGCAGTGAGCTGCCTGCATCAACAGCTGCGCTCGGGGAGCAGTGAGGGGTTAGGTGCCTTGCTCAAGGGAACTTCAGCCGTGCCTACTGGTGGGGGTTTGAACCGGCAACCCTCCGGTTACAAGTCCGAAGTGCTAACCAGTGGGCCACAGCTGCCCTGCCACGGCTGCCTGCGGATATACAAAAAAGCTCCCAGCCTCAAGATGACACCTGTAAATACGTTATATGTGAGGCTGTGCAGTTTAAACATCTTCCTCTATCTGATACTGCATTGGCTCCTTTGAGGCATCATGTTCCAGACATTCCAAACCTAACAAGGCTTACATATGTAAAGTGGGGCTCCTCAGAATACAAGGTTTACATACTGTATGTAAAATAAGGCTGTTAGAGTGACCTTAGGCACCAGGCATGAAGAACAGACTCACATATGTAATCTCTATCTCGGACCTCAGAACTGAACATGGAGCACTGGCAGCAAACCTGCCTACTACAACTGGAGCCGTGAGAAAGGGGACTGTGCTGCAGTGACAATGGATGGACTGTGGGTGAACCTGGACTGTCGGACGGAACGACCGTTCATCTGCCAGATTGATGAGGTGACATACAACATCATCTCAGACAAAAAGATGTGGTCAGACGCAAAGACTCACTGTGAAAGCAATGGGCACAGACTGGCTACTTTCAAAAATGCTGCCACCAAACCCAGCCAGTGGCCAGATACCCCACACTGGATGGGGCTGTATAAACGGTCTGGAGGCTGGACCTGGGTGGAGGGTGAGGAGAGTCGGGGGGAACTTGACTATACCAACTGGCATACGCGGCTGTTCTGTGGGCTGATGGCCTCTGATGGGGGATGGAGGGATGAGTTGTGTCATGAGAACCTGGAGGTACTGGAACTGAGTGAGACCCCTCGCAGCTGGCACAAAGCCAACGAGGCATGCAGGAACAAAAACATGCATCTGGTCACCATCCGCAACGCCAATGAGAATGCTCATCTTCATTGCCAGCTTTGCCGGTGAGTTCTGGATTGGCCTGTCCAACGACCCCTGGAGGTGGCCTGACGGTAACCTGACTCCGCCAGATGGATTTGCTCCGCATATCCATCTGGGAACTTTTCATTGAAGAACTTTTGGGAAGGGGCGGAAATACTGGATAGCTGATTGGATAAACCATCTGTCTATCACCACCTTTGTTGGTTATCGACGGGCCAAATCAACCAATTAGATGAACAAAGTGTTCTTCTACATACAATTAAGTTAGGGAACGTGACTAACGTTAAGATGTTTTAACTTACCATTTGTATGTGACATGAACCTAATCAACGACAATTCCCATCAAGTTTTCACGGTAGGCCCTACACTTCTGAAGAAAGTATATTCCTCCATTATGAACTGGAATCAGCCGTGGAGGATGTCTGTGTCGTTCATTCCTCCCAGCTGCATGGCTGAGACTCATAGCTTCACAGCTTACCCAGGAATACTTTCTAATTTGAATAAAACTTGCGCGATAGCTATGCTCATCTCTGTGGATGCCGTCATGTTGTTCGTTGCGTCACACCTCAACCCGCCTCAAAGCCAACGCTGATTGGACGTTCGTTTGGTGAACTGCTCCAAATTCTCTTTAACGGAAAGTATCCAGACTGATCTGCGAGTGAAACCCTGAAGCTCGTGAGATCAGGATGGTCTCACGAGGCTAGCCTGACGGCTCCAGCGCCGAACTCCATTACTGGATGGAAACGGAGCCCAACAACTACAAGGACACCAATGAGGACTGTGTGGTGATGCATGAAGGGTTGTGGTATGACCTGCCGTGCTCACACCGCCACCCGTTCTTCTGCTTGATGAAGAAGCTGAGGGTGGTGACAGCGCCCTCTAGCTGGGAGGAAGCTCTGCTGCACTGCTGGGGGCAAGGCGGAGACCTGGCCAGCATCAAGGATGATGACAACCAAAAGCTGACCCATAGGGTGGTCCAGGATGCCACAACGACGCATGTGTGGATGGGGCTTCGCTTCCTGGCAGGGAACTGGCTCTGGTTGAGTGGTGCAGATCTGGTGTACCATCAGTGGGCAGTGGGGGAGGGGCAGGAGATATGCCCACTTCATCACTGTGCAGCAATGGACCGCAACACAGGGAACTTGGTCAGTAGGGGTTAAGTCATTGAGAGACCTCAGACCAGCCTCAGACGAGTCCAGGAAGTGACGTCAATTCCGGAAATAAGTACATAATTTTACATACTTTACTCTTTATGGAGAATACAGCTGGAAAAAACTTGTTTTCTTTTACAGTTCATGGAAAAAATAGTCACATTAGGTAGAAGCTTTTTATTATTATTCGTAATTCACATTTATTTATTAAATAATCGATCGTGACTGACTGTCCACGAGATCTGCCAGTCAGCTGGAAGGAGCTCGTGATACAGGGACTCACGGCAGATACTGCGCGAAATTTTGGTTTATGGCTATCGTTTAGGTGTCCTTCCTATTCATTAACATGAACATGATGACTGACTAAATAAATGACTATGATGTTAAATAAACTATTGTAGGCATACAAGTTATCATTATATCACATCACATAGCCTAGTTTTCTGTAAGCTAGGCTACTGTGTGACATGCTTTAGGCTACAGGATATAAATCAACAATAGGCTATCAACACGTTTGCAGTATCACTGTTGCAGAAATCACATACAAGAAGGCAGCCTCTTGATTGTTTGTACATTTTTGCACATTCCAACATAAGGAAGCAGCATGAGGAAACTTGTAGTTTTTCTGCCTTATTTTCTAACTAATTTTACGAGTCTGCAGTATCACTGAGTACAGCTGTTACAAGAGGGTCTGGCGTCCCTTTATTATGATGCACTTCCTGCAACGCGGTCATTCGTCTCTAAATGACTTAACTCCCTCTCAACTTGGTGCACAGGGACTGTGAGGAGAAACTTGACTTCCTGTGCCAGCTGCTGTAATCACTGAGGTGTGTGTGCGTTTCTGTACTGTATGTGCATCTCTGTGTGTGTTTGTAGCAGTGTGTTGTAGTTTTAAGTTCGAGTCTGTTGTTAGGATGTATGGTCTGTGTGAGTATTGTGGAGTATATGTAAGTATGGGAACATGCAACATACTGTATGTTGTTGTGGGGTACATGTGTGTGTGTGTGTATGTTGTCTGGTATATGTAGATGTGTATGTTGTACACATACACACATGAGCTTTTGTGTTTATTTGCAATGTGTGTGTATTTTAGTTAGTGTGCTGATAAGTGTGTATCATATAGAGCCAGATAGATGGGATGGTGTGACTGTCTTGCTGTTCTAACTTGAGTTGCAGCTACTCATCTCACCAGTGATTAGATGTAGTGCTGAAATGGAATGAACATATATTGCCTAATGTAGTTCATGTACTATACTTTAGTCTCATTTTATGTGGATTAGGTGGGTGCATACAGTATATTTAACTTAAACAAAATACTAATAAAACTTTGATGCTATGTTGTTACATAATAATTACCATTACTATAAATTATGATGTTTAATATTGGATACTAAAATCATGTAATTACACATAACAGACTGTAATATTGTTATATGTGTGTATTTCTTTAAGTAAAACTACTTCACTCAAAATGTCTTGTCATTAGAGGAATTGGAAATATATTTACTGAAAGAAATGTTGACAGATTGAGTACTTATTTCCTCTATACAATGCAGTTCATGTATGTTTGTATGTATGTATGTATGTATGTATGTATGTATGTATGTATGTATGTATGTTTTACAAAATACATTAATAAATACAAAATTGGTTATATTGCACGAAAATGTACGTATTCCAAAGCTCATCCTCACTTCAAGGTCACAAAATTGTCACATGTAGAGTAACACCATTACACTCTAAAACCACATCAGCCACTACATCATCAAACAATGGTTCATCAAACTAGATTTACCGCATAGCGGTACAGAATGTAACACCTGCTCAGTCCTCCACATTCTCTCAAGTGTGTTTGCTTCTGTGTGCATGTGTGCTTCTTTCTGTGTGTGTGTGTGTGTGTGTGTGTGTGTGTGTGTGTGTCACAGTCCTGCCTATTCTCTCAGCAGAAAATACATTTCGACATCTCAATTTTCACATCTCAACATCCTCTACTTCATCCCCCACTCCTGAAACTCTGTACTCTTTCTCACAAGTGGCAGTCATGACTATTGTTTATGTTTGCACAAGAAACTATATGCAAATACAATCTGTATACAGTCTACACACAGTGAAAAATTATGTGAAATTTCATCATCCACAGTGTCTGTACACAGTGTTATTCACCAACATTTTATGTCTGTACAAACTTCTGCTCTCTGCCTCATTAGGACAGGTCTGCAATAAGAGGCCAAGTATATTTTGGTGACACCCAAACAAGTGTCCATATCCACATTGCACTTAAGCTTTGACCACAAAGTATACTGGTCATATTATGCACTGCTATACAGTACGTCTAGTCTTTAACAGTTTGTGCTGGTGTGTGTGTGTGTGTGGGTGTAGCATTACAATTTTGCATTGACATTATTCACTGAGTGAGAGAGAGAAACACCAACTTTGGCACAGCAGTCTTGAGTTATTCCACAAAAACTGCTACCCTGTGTGGTATCAAAATTACTTCAGATTTATGTATGGTTCCCAATACCATAGTCTAAGGCTACAATATTACACTTTTAAGGCTATGTTAATGTAGGGCATATCAGTGTATTTTGATATAAGAACCATCAGAGCAGTTCAGTCTAAGGCTCATATCTGACCCCTGTTGGTCATTTCAGGGGGCAAAAACATGATTTTACTCTATGCTTGAAAGATGATGCTAACTTATTTAAAAGAGAGATTTTGTTTTGATTTTGTTTAATTTGATTTGATTTTGTTTAATCCATATTTGTCCACCCAGAACACAGAAACACATTTCAGTAGTCTTTTATAGATGAAAACTACCTTCTTCTCCTTCTTAAGGTCCTTCACACTACGGCTGGAGTCCCCTGATGTGCTCGCAGACAGAGGGTCCCCTTCCTCTGTCTTCTCCATCCAAGCTGAGGGTGGAAGCAGGAGAAAGAGTTATAAGTGGGGCCAAGTTTTGTCATATGTGAGGCCACCTGTAGCAGATGCCAACAGAGTTGAAACTTACTCTCAGAGGTTATGAGGTCCTCTGTAAAAGAAACCTCCAGAGGCTTCTCTCATGGCTGACTTCTGGGTTATTACAGGCTACAGTAGCTCAAAAATGTGCCCTTTATCTTTCTTAACATTTACATCTGTAAGCCATGCAAAGAGCCTTTGAGACAGATGGTCATTCAGAAAACAGCTTGTTTGGGCTCATGGGCTGACACACATTCATGCCTAAACACAGGATGTTTTTGAGGCACATTCACATTCATCTCGTGCACCTGGTGCAAGGCTTATTCTTATCTTAACTCAATAAAGTGAGGAATTTTTCGCATTGCGCTCCACTTTTAATAAACCTTGCGCCCAGGAGTGTACTGTACTAATTAGTGACATATGGTGTGGTCTGGCGCATGATCCAAAAATCACTGTCTTACACCCTTTAAAAATGATTACGCCACTGACCAAGAAAAACCTGGTCTATATTTAAAGGCGCATATAAAGCACAGCTGAGTGAGGATACACTGTTACGAGATGTAAGCAGTAACTCCTCTGCAGGATAAATATCCTTAGGATTTTTATTCAGTCATTCGAACATTATTGGGGTACGTGTTGCTTTTTTCAGGCTATGTTTTCGATGGTAACCCCTTGTCAGTCAATAGTGAAAGTAATTAACTGGGTATACAGTACAGTAACTGTTTTGTCGTTGACTATGAGACCACGGTGAAGTTAGTTTCACTTTGCCTATGAGTTCAAATAATAGACGAGTGCAGATGCAGATGTAGTGCATTTTCGGCTGTGCTTCAGATGCGCCTTTCGCTATAGACCAGGTTTTTCTTGGTCAGTGGCGTAATGCTTTTTAGATAGTGTAAGATAGCTTTTTAGATAATGTGCCAGACCACACCTTAGGTTGTTAACTGCCACACCCCTGGGCGCATTGCTCAATAAAGGAGAAGTGCATGGCGAAAAATTTGAGTGTACAATAGGAATAAGCTTTGAGTCTTGATAAGAATGCGCTATGCGCTGGGTTTTAGATCATCAAGATAGGGCCCTTAATGTCTATAAAATTTGCGCCTATGACCATCCGTTTCTGATCGCCAAAACAGGGCCGAACTTCCTCAACCACATATGCCTTTCTGTGAAAAAGGGAGAATGATTGTCTTAAATAACTTAAACCGGTAAATCTGTTCAAGGATGAAAATTACATTAATTAATCAATAATTGAGGGAAGGATGATATGGATCACCTAATATGTTCTGCCCGTCAGCATCATCCAGACTCAGCTTGTGGCAAACCTCAAAAGCCTGACCAACAGTCCGCACAATCTCCATGGCTTGACTCTGATATGGCAGGAGATGACACACACAAAGAAAGAGGAGTGGGACACCATAACACAGGGAACATGGCAAATACAGGCCAAAAACTGTAGTACATTCAAGCACTATACACTATTCACTCACCAGAAAATCTCTGACATTTAAAATAGAAAGCAGGTGAACAGATTGGTTTCTGTGGCAGCAATGTGGCTAAAACGTCATAAAAATTATTCATTTGTAATCAAATGAATCATGTTTGGGATGTGTGTGGGGTATGAGTGGGGGTCCCAAATAGGTTTGCATTTGTGTAGGTTTGTGTAGGGGTGGGGGAAGGGACCAGAGTCAGCTGGAGCACTACTGCTGGCTGAGAGAGTCGTGACCATGCCACAATAAGAGCGCTCTGTCACTCTGATGGATTGGCCCATTTCAAAGGTGACGAGGACAAAGACATTTCTCATCTGGTTGGTCTTTCCCTTATCATGGTCTTATATTTCTATTCAGGCTCTTGGAGAAATTCGGCAGTTTGTCTTTGGTATATCTGAGGGTTCCTGGCTGTGAACTGATTTTCTAACTGTGTTCTTTTCAGTGTCTTTGTGTATAAAGAAAAAACCATTAGGCCATTAGGCCTGCACATTCCTACAGAATATTTACACCTAGCCTATAATTAATTCCTAAGATAAATAAATGATGAACTCATATTGATTTTTACTTCCCATATGGGTCAATGACGTGACATGCAGATTTTGGTGTCCGAGTCCATTACTTTGATTTCAATTATTTTATTCTATAAAACCTGTATAATTTAAACATATTTTCTGTTTATCATAAAAATTATATATATATTATGTTTTGTCATCTCAAACCTTCAAAATGTCGCGGCACAACCGTCCGAGCAGATTAACACTATGTGAAAAGTATTAAATTAAGGAAAGCTGGCTCTGTAGTGGAAGTTGAACTGGAGTGCATCACTTCAATATATGATAAAAGGACCCTGAACAAACTGATCAACATTTTGGACAATGAGTGTCATCCACTCCACAGCAATATTACAAAGCAGAAGAGCTTGATCAGCTGGAGACTTCACTCACTGCCTTGCACAACAGACAGACTGAGGAAGTAATTTGCCCCAGGGCCATTGAACTGTTCAATGCTTTACTTAAGGGAAGAGGAGAGATAGACTTCTCCGCATAGTCTGTCTGTCTCTCCACCCTCTCCATGTTTGTGTACTGTTTGTCCACTAGCCACTTTTTACCACTGTCTTACTGCTTCACTGTTTGCGTGCTATATTAGCACATATGCATAACCCCTCCCTCCATCCCACAGCCGGATTGTGGCCACACTTATACCTATACTTAATACTTAATGCTTTATAATCAATACTTTTATAATGGCTGTAACCCTATTACGTCAACCCATTCTTGCACTGATATTGTTTTTCTATAGTTTTTGTATATTACCTTGTCTACTGTCTTAAATGTCCATGTTTATTTATTTTATGCTGGTCTCTAGACTTTATTCTTGCACTGTTGCACTGTTGGACTTACTCATTTGCACTATCACCATGACACTTACTCTCACAGAGCACCTTACCTTACTATGCACAGAGAATCACAGGCTCAGTCCCTGCCTAAGTCATTGCAAGCGTCTCATGCTTAATCACCCCTAAGCACACTGTGTGGATACTGTTTTAGACTTGATTTAGATTTAGTGTCATTTAGTATAATTTGTATTTTAAAGGAGAATTCCGGTGTGATATTGACCTAAAGTGTGTTGAAACATGATACCGAGTGTGAACGTATGTCTCATAGCCCATCTCGGCTTGTCCCCTGCACTCCAAAATCTGGCGCTAGTTAGCCGATACTAATAATGGTGGTGCTCCGGCATCGGCCTAGCCATGCAAATAAATCACTGTTTTACACCATTTACGAGGCTCAATGTATCTCCACACTTCATTGGTAGACTTCCGAGGGCCCTGACATTTAAAACGAGACATTGAGAACTTTGAAAAAGCACTGGTAGTTTACTTACAAGACGATTTATACAGACAGGTCCTTCACGAAGTTTAGCGTTTGCAGCCATCTTGAATTTAGTCACGATAAGTCGAGCGAAGAGTAAGAATGAACAGGTATGATAAGGGATCAGATTCCAAAAATAATTCCGTGGAAATGCATGGATTCCAGTTGCTGCTACTGGAAGAAACTGGAATCCATGCATTTCCACAGAATTATTTTTGGAATCTGATCCCTTATCATACCTGTTCATTCTTACTCGTCGCTCGACTGAGTAAACTACCAGTGCTTTTTCAAAGTTCTCAATGTCTCGTTTTAAATGTCAGGGCCCTCGGAAGTCTACCAATGAAGTGTGGAGATACATTGAGCCTCGTAAATGGTGTAAAACAGTGATTTATTTGCATGGCTAGGCCGATGCCGGAGCACCACCATTGTTAGCATCGGCTAACTAGCGCCAGATTTTGGAGTGCAGGGGACAAGCCGAGATGGGCTATGAGACATACGTTCACACTCGGTATCATGTTTCAACACACTTTAGGTCAATATCACACCGGAATTCTCCTTTAATATATTCTTTATCTTTTACTGTCCTTATTGCTTAGTTGTGTTTTTTATATTATATACTTTTATTACTTTTTCTGCTGTTAGTGCATGTTGTGATGTCTGTATGCTACTGAGACCTTGAATTTCCCCTTGGGGATCAATAAAGTATCTATCTATCTATCTATCTATCTATCTATCTATCTATCTTAAATATAGAATTTAAAAGGTAAAGAAATTAAAAAATAAATATGGGGGCATAATTTTATATTGAAGACCTTTCAAGTAAACACAATTCACTAGTTCACTACAATAGCTCTTAAATTGTTTGTCCAGAAATTTGCATATCTGAAATGTCAGGGCGGTGCAACCGCATTCATAGAACGTTTATTTTTAATTGAAGAGGGAAAAGAGACAGAAACAGAACATTGCCTCATCAAGAGGACCCCAAGTGACCTTTACTGATGAGTGAAAAGTTTGTAAATCTCTCTCAAATGTTAATAAATAAATAAATAAATAAATAGCTATTTTCTCTTCATAGTTGGACTTGTCAGGTTTACATGTCAGGTGGTACAACCAATGTAAAACTAAGATAAAATTATTTTAATATAAAACTATTTATTGTATTGGAAAATCGAATGGATTTTTGCTAGCAAAGTCAAACTTCCTAGCAAAGTCAAAAGGTTATATACAGTAGGTGTCCAAGAAGATGCCTAATTTGAAACTAGTAGCAAACATCAGGTGGCGCAACCGCATCATCAGGTGGTGCAACCAGGTGAAATATGAATTTAAACCAAGACATAGTAGATTAACATGAACAATTGGTTGTAAAATGTGTTGTAACTAATTATTCTATTCTATTGTAAAGTATTTAGTAACATTTTAAATGTAAAGTTGGATATTGGATAACCAAAATACCCACCCTCTACGATAAAGTATTCATAAGTTACTTTTAATACCAAGGTCACCTACAAAATAATAATGTGTTAAGCACTGTAGTCACTCTCAGGTATACTTACCAAAAAAAAGAAGTGCTGCGCAAAAAAAGAAGTGATTGCGCCACCTGACATTTTGTGGTGAAATTACAAATACAGTCTAAAAAAGTATTAAAACCCATGTAAATGTTGTGCAGCCATTAAGACTTATTTAAGCACAGTCTTCCAACTTAAAATAATGCATTGTGTTCATTTTAAAGATTATTTTGAAAACACATTTTTAAAAGCCTTTTTTTGTCAATGACCCATATAAAGATAACAATTTGAGGAAATAGGAGGTTCTATTATATCAGAGGGCCTTTTGCATCATCAAATGAGTAGCCTATCACATCAAGCTTGTGGCACCATGTTACCTCCAGCACTGTAAAGTAATGTTATCTAAGAGTTCCATATATGTCTGGTGTGAGCTCTTTATATGTCATGTGTTCCATAAGTATTTATGTTAACTGTATGGACAGGGGTGAATATGCTAAAACCTATAATATTGAATTAGAAATAAATACTAACCATTTCAGTGGGGGATGGGAGGGATGTTCTGTGGCTACATTATCTACCACACAAACAACTTCTAGGATTAGATCTAGGATTAACTAACTGTATCATAAATTACCATTACATGGCAGGAGTCAAAGTTTAGAAGACCATCATGAGAACTGCATTACCTTTCTCTTACATTTAAAGACGTTGCAACGGAACACTTTGCTCTGGCCATCTCGTGCTATATAGCTGAAGATTTTCAGATCTTGAGAGTCATGAGAGACATAGAAAATCCTGAGTGAAAGGGAAAACTCAGTGAACGCCAACAGATAATGATCTCCATGGAAACAACCAGTATGATTACATCTGCTCTCTGTTCAGCCTTTTTCTCCCTTCCCCCCTGAGTGCCTTGTCCTTAGTGGTCATTTGACTTTATAATATAAAGGTCATCCAATAGTAGACAAATGTCAACCTGCTCAGTAAATGATGTGATGTTTCTGGAAAATCTCTATAATGGGGCATTTTAATTAGCTTTTGACTGAACAGATTTGGCATCTGACATTGATACTCTAGGACTAGGCTACTCCTGCTATATATGTTTGACCTACAGTGCATAGCCTACCTGTAGATAGGATCCTGGATCAGAGTTATGTGATGGCTGTCATCCCATGTCCTGTCTTTCATCTGTTAGAAACCACTATGACATTAATCACATTAAAACTAGATGTACCGCAGAGCGGTACAAAATATGACTGCCGCCCAGTCCAGCACATTTTTTCCACAAAAATAAATCACGCTGAAAGGCCTATATGATTCTAACTGTCTCACTAAATTGCATTATCCACACTCAATTCTCACTGGTATCTGCTAGACAACAAGTACCAAAACATGATTAGTTCATAGATTTCACATGTAAAATTAATTTTATACAACCCCACCCCCATCTTGCCTGTTCATAATTCTGAGAAATTCTTGAATTGTGTGCATGTGTGCGTGTACACGTTTATGTTTATGTGTGTGGGTGTGTGTGTGTGTGCGTGCTTGTGTGTTTGCCTGCGTATGTGTGTTTGTGCATGTGCATGCATGCGTACATATGTCTACTGTGTGAGTATGTGTCATACGTATGATTACTGTGAATGTATGTGTGTGCGTATCTGTTTATGCACATGTGTGCACATGGAATGGGTTAACATGACCCCTGGAGGCAAACATACGGAAAAAATTGGTCATCCTAGGCCCTACGGTTCTCAAGATATTCACAGAAAACTGTGTCTGCCCTACCCTCCTTTCGGGAGGTGCAGTCCAGCGGGGGGGCTACAGATCAAAACAAAAAAACGATGGTTCCATGCTATCCATATGGGGTTACATGCCCACCAAGTTTCGTCTACCCCGGTCTTTCAGTGTCCCGGGAATCCTTGACGGAAATTTGGACATGCGAAAAAGAAAAAAAAAAAAAAAAATCTGACTAAACCTATATGACCGCCGCTTCGCTGCGCGGCGGACATAATAACATGGCTCAAACTCTTACATTTAGGTTGCATTCATTAGTGAGATGCTGTGGTAATTAATCTGTTTGTTATGTCTGTTAAGACAATGGTTATCTGCCTCAGGAACACTTCCACTTCAGGCCTAAAATTAAAACTTTCCTTACCTTTTTTTTTGTCTGAAACATGACCTTGACTCCATCTACAGCGACCATTAAACTGACTTTCTTCTTCTTAATGTTTTTCACTTTGAATTCATACTGTGAGAAAAACAAATAAAAATGTAATGCTTTGCTCATTACACATTTCAGGTCAAAACGATATCTCAGAGCACAATATACATTCAAGAGAGAGAGATCATATCAAATCAGATTGATAAACAGATAGAATTATGGTGCAATATTAATATAAATATGATTACACATGCTAATATACTTGCAGTTAATTGTGCAACGGGTACAACTTTCAAGTTACCATTACTCTCAAGCAAACCATATCCGTTCAGAATCATGTGATCAAAGAATGCTTTTGGACTAGTCTAAAAGAAAGCCTACTTTGATCAGTAACTAGGTTCTATGTGGTTCATGTGTGTCAACTGTCTCTGAAACACCACAGACGAAATAGGCTCAGATCATTTTAAAACCACAGTGGATCAAACTGAATATAAACAGATGCGTCTGCTGCCTGTCACTGCCTTGGTCTGCAGCAAAACAGTAAACATAAGCAAACAAGAAATTCACAGGGGAGCCAGCAAATGCTTACAAGATTTGGCAGAGGCTCACAGTACAAAGTGGCCTCCCTCACAGAGATGTTTTTCTGGCTCTTCCAAGCGAAGTCAGCCCCCATCCCCCCCACCATCAGCCAGATATCAGAGGCAGTATGCATGAGCATGCCACTCAATGCTATTTCAATTTCACATGTTAAAAAGCACTCTCACATCGCAGGACAACAAACTGGACCTGACAACTTACATCCCAAGTGTGAGGTGCATTATCAAAGGCTCTTTCACATCAGAGACAGCCAAAGAGCATTTTAAATATTACAGACCACTCCTGCGGCAGGACAAGCAAGTCTTATGTCTGTCTCTAATATTTTTTGTGGGATGGGGAATGACTCTGTTTCTGTCTTTGACATTCCCTGCCCTAAAATATCACCTATTGAGATTGATTTTTCAACTGGATGAAGCTTCACAAGCATAGTTGGATGACGATGCTATATCTTTAAGGTGAAACATCCAATGTACAAAACCATGGCAAACTAGTGTTAGACCCAGTTTCCTGCTTTCAAATGTCTACACCTATTTAACACTAATCTCAGTGAACGACTGATATTGTCCAATGATTTGAGGTGTACTGTACCTCAGCACTGATGTTCTACTGGGAATGATGTTTTTAGAAATTGCAATAAGCCAGACAGCTGGATTATGTTACAGATGTGTTTCCTAACAAACAGTTTTCCTTTACTCAATTAAGCCATTAAAATTATATTAGTCAAGGGTGTGTGAAGCAACTGAGATTGTAAGGTGAGATTGTATGCGTATTTATTCAGAAAATGTATGGCTTACACGTATTCTTCTCATAGCTGCCAGTATGTCCATCCGGTTATTGGGTCTCACAACGTCCAAGCTGCCAATATACTTTGAAGATAAACAAAAAAAGGAGAGACACATTGGCCCATATGTTCCTTACTTAATTTGTGAGAGCGACTAGAACAATGTACATACATAAAGCAAGCAACTTAGGCTACTAGGTAACTTAGAAGATACATTTCAGTTTCAAAGCCATCACCAGAATATACAGGGACTTTACCTTCACTTCAAACATCACGCCGTGCTTGAATGCGTCCTCGTCGTGCATCGGAATCCTGAGGTCTTGCGCATCATCCACCAAATTGTACCTTGTCTTCTCCGGCATTGTGGACACTGAAAAGTTTCACCTGAAAGCTGGATTCTTTCAAGCCCAAAGACAGAGCAAAGATCTTTGCCCATAAGTCACCATCATCATTCAAAAACAAGACAAAGGTTGAGACGTTGAAGAATTACTGTTGCTTTCTCTGAAATGGTCCATCTGATTCACTCATTCATATTCATTCAATTCAACCCTAATAGAATAAAGCATCCAGTCACCGAACAAATCAAATTAGCGTCGATGATAGCCCGAGAATCCTTCTGTCAGAATCATAACACTGCGTCCTGGTGCATCGTTTCGTACGTAAAGTAATAATTCACCCCGACGTGCATCTGAGAGGAATTCCACCTGTTTCTATTGGAGTATCACGGATTTAAGGAGGGCTGATGGAGACGCACGAGCATTGTCCGTGGTTGGAATACAGAAATCAAGGTGAACACTGCCATCTAGAGGTGTGAAACTCGCAAGGCACAATAATCTGTTTAGAACTAGATGTACCGCAGAGCGGTACAAAATATGACCGCCGCCCGGGTCCAGCACATTTTTTCCACAAAAATAAATCACACTGAAAGGCCTATATGATTCTAACTGTCTCACTAAATTGCATTATCCACACTCAATTCTCACTGGTATCTGCTAGACAACAAGTACCAAAACATGATTAGTTCATAGATTTCACATGTAAAATTCATTTTATACAACCCCACCCCCATCTTGCCTGTTCATAATTCTGAGAAATTCTTGTGTGCATGTGTGCATGTACATGTTTATGTTTATGTTTACGTGTGTTTCTTAAACGTTTGACACATTAAAATCAACAGCAGAGTGTGTTTAATCATTGCCAGTTATACCAAATATTCTTCTTTTTAACATTTTCTCACTTTCATAAGCATGTTATTTTGTAAACCAACTAGCGCAGTATACACAATATATTTTACTTTGCTTTGACTGCTTTAAGTTATGTCCAACATAGCCTAGACTAATGATATAAGACTTTCCTTAGACCAGTCTCATACTGTTTTATTTTTACAAAACAGAATAGGCCTATATTTTTTAGGTTGCATACAAAATCTAAAAACCACATTTGGTAACGTACAGCTGAATTTTCTGCAGTGCTGCAGCCAGTGTTTGTGTGACACCTCTGGCACCCAGTGAGCGCGTGCCTCCAGCTGACACCTCTTTTTTGGCAAGGTTTGACACTTCCCGGGGCTTCGCTTTGTGAGATGTCAAGACATAATCTGCGTCAGCAATTTCAAAATAAATATGGCTTCTATAAATAGGTGCACTCTACAATGTGAGATGGTAGAAGTGCACCTTGACCCAAAGCAAGTTCACATTTTGAAATAAGTCGAAACAGACTGTCACCAAACGTGCTGTCACTGCATTTGCTGGGCCTGCCGAGGACTAAAGGCTTTGTTATTTCACACTGGTTTGTGTCACTCTGACATCTGCTCAAGTACTGCTATGGCAACCTCATGCAAGTTAACATCAGCTTAGTCCTGAGAAATGCTGCATCACCTGTGGAACAGGTCAGGCACAGCAGAGGAGAGCAGCAGCCACTGAATATGAACTTTTTTACACCTCTCAGCTAGAGCAAATATTTTCTCTCCTGTGTTGGAAACCATGTTGGCATATCAAAACAACTTAATCAGCGGGTTGCCACAACCATGCCCAGAGAGTATGTCTCACAGGTCTACGGACAATTCTCTCGACCTCATAGCTTGGTTTTCACTCTGACATACTACATCAACTGTGAAACCTTATATAAAGAGATGTGTGCCTCTCCTAATAATGTTCAGTGAATTCATTTAAACACAAGTGAACTCCATTCAAGTTGTAGAAGCATCACAAGGCTCTCATAACAAAGGGTCTGAATGTAAATGGATATTTCAGTTTTTAATTTTTTATAAGTTTTATATATTTATAATTTTTTTATAAGTTTTATATATTTATAAATACTCAATACTAAATACTTTTGTGGAGTGTTGTGTGGTTGAGTATTGTGTGTAGATTAATGAGAAAAAAATGAATTGAATCCATTTTAAGATGAGTCTGAAACATAGCAAAATGTGGGAAACTTGAAAAGGTCTGAAAACTTTTCAGTTGCACTGTACTGTATCTTATCCATTTTGTGCCATCCATCAGGGTCTTCTAAGGCCTTCTTAGATGATAAAAACATAATTATCCAGGGGGCAAAACATGGGATGTTGTAAAAGGTTGTTGTACAAAAATGAAATCTACAATGTCCATGGATCACAACCTCAGTGCACAATCTGGTCAACAAGCTACTGGAAATCCACAGGATATGTTCAAACTATGTGTGTCCCTACTGCAAAAATAGCGCTTTTATATCATTATTGTTATACCATATGGATCGTCCTCTTACGATTCATACACAGGGGGTAGCCATGTGCCGTATGTAACTGCATTGTATACAGTAGGTCCTCTATTTCATATCAATGCTTATCTACTACCCCATTCATTCATTTTATGTCTCCACAGGTTATATGGGAACAAGCCAGTGTGGCCTCTTGAAACCAGCCTTCCATCTCTTTTCACAGCCTGTTCATTTACTTATCTCTATCCCTCAAAAGAGGTATCTAGAAAATTATGGGACGTCATACAAAGGGATTACGGCGAGTTCCATTAAATCCACGAGAAGCCAAACAGATCCTGCTAAGGGAAAACACTGACAAACCCTGTCAGGTGAGAATTCAGTCACCTTGGATGGCACTATTATTATGATGGACACCATTCCCAAATGTTCACAGCAATGTTTGATAAGCTTTGATGCTTGGCCATTGATATAATTCGTCATATCACACAGGCTGGTGTTCACCTTTAAAACTTAATGTGATCAACTGAATATATTCCAACTTTATGATCAGTGCTGACAAGACAATCATGACGAGGTCAGGGGGGATTTAAAAATTTTTTTTTGAGAATCACTGGTCTAACGTGTGCACAGTGGTTGGAAATTTGACCCAATTCATTTGAATGTGGGTTACTAGACACAGCTGAGGTGTCTTTATTCAGCAGTAATGTAAAGAGAACATCTAGAAAGCTGCTTACAGTTTAATGGAGAACCAGACATACTGTATACAGTATATTTCAGCCTAAACAATAGTAAGCACTACTTACTAGTTCATTGCAAGTTCATTGGTTATGCAATAACTTTGTATCATCTCACTGATGTTCTCTTCTCATGAAGAACATTTTACACCTTTTACCCCTTTCAGCCAATAGTTTTTTTTCGGAGGGTCAGTCGTGTTCAGGTTGCACAATAGCAGAAAACACTATTATGTTTTGATAAAGCAAACCCGTGTGCTGCCCACTGAGGAGCTATGGGGCTTTGACATCATCAACCTTATGAAAAGGTTCAGTCTTCCCCTTATCACGTCAAATGGACACTGTGCTGTGCTGAATGGACACATAGAGCAGTGTGGAGGAGTCCTCAGGGTGGTATACATGCCGGTTGAGACATGCAACCTGGGCATCAGCAATCTTCTTATTGATGACTCATGCTGGGGACCTATTCTCCCTCGCACTCCCACCACCGCCCACCCCCCCCCCCCTCTCTCTTGTCCCCTCCCCACACACCTCTCCACTTTCTTGTGACGAGATGACTCCTGTTGTTGCAGAAAGATAAACAAGGACTGAAGAGGCGTTGAGTGGGTGATCAGTCTCCATGGAGACCTGCCACCACTCACTGGTGTTTCCCTTGAAAAACATCTTAATCTCGTTTAATATGCCAGTAAAAGCTGTTTGTTTCAGCCGCTGACTGCTTTCTCGTGTATGCCATTTAGCCATGTCTGCTTGAAGTTGATGCTGAACAAGCCTTTTCTCATCACAAAACACTAAATCAGGCCAAGTAGGGTGATGATAGAACAAAAGAAATGTTTGGACAAATAGACGGGAGTTGGCATTGGTTATTCTTTTCTTCTGATTTGATTCTGATTTTGTTCAAGCTAACAATAAATAATGGCTTATCGGATATATAAATGAGGCAACATTTTATAAACACAGTAAACATTCAACTTTGCATAATAAGCACAACTCACAATCTGTTGCAGTGTTATATTTTATTCTTCACAGCTCAAAATGTCTTTCATTTTTCCATAAAAACAAGCAAGATCACATTTCGAGGCACATAAATAAATAACATAATAAATACCACATTCATCTTCCAATAACAATAATAAATAGGTGGCAAGGAGCCGACAGTTCAAACTGCATAAATAAATAAATAGGGAGATTGATCCCTTCAAATGAGGCTGCGCTGCTCCGTACTGGGGGTCAGCTGAGTGGCTCTCACTCTGTCCTTGTGCTCTACACTCTCCTGTTCCAGGAGGGAACATCGTCAGCACTCCTCAGTTTACTTTTCCAGTCAGTCCCTCCAGGTGCATGTGTGCTCTCCAGCCCTCCTGTGAAGGCCAGTAGTGGTCAAACAGCACGCTCAGCTCTGTGGGGCCGCCCGACTGTTCCTGAGATTGATAACTGGTGCCTCTTCATAGCTTATGGCCATGAAGTTGCCCCAACCAGTGAGGAGTTCCAGTTGTGGGTGGAGAGGTTTCTGCTTAAACCACGTCTGTTTTTTTAATCTGTTGTGCTCCTCTAACTCCGCCTGGTGGAGGTGGGTTAACCAGCCAGCTGGCGGCTGAGCTCCTGGCAGGCCACGGATTTGAGGAAGCGTGGGTAGCAGTCTTTCTCCATCAGGGAGTAGATCTTACTCCTGGCCAGGTCAAAACAGGAGGTGTTGGGGTTTTCCAGGTTCTTCACAGTGATGGTTTTAGTCTCATGGTCAAGATTCACCTGATTGAGAGAAAAGAAAACATGTTTTAATTGTTTGGCAGTGCAGGGGTGAGTAGAGTGTACTCTTTTAAAACTGTCATCCAGTCATGCTATCAGTTACTGGTGATGTGTGTTGTACTGTATGTCCTACAGTTTAGATAAGATGCAGCATGCAAGACATACAATTGTGTATGCAGTAGGTGTGTCATTAAAAAGACAATTACCTCTCTTGGAGCATCACAGATGATAAATTCATCGTAAATCTTTTTAGCCTTAGCAGGCAGTTTGGAGGGCGACTGGGTGGTTGTGTAGTCTTCACACGCAAGGTAGAAAGCCAGGTTCTCCTCACTGTACTCCGACATTAGAAACGCCTGGAAGGCATGCAGGATTTCTGTGAGGAGGCAGAGGGAAAGGAAGTGTGTTAGACTTCATGTAAATGCTGCCAAGTAGTATTCCAAAGAAAAAAGACCAATTCATTATTTTCAGTGCAGCTACAGTAAATTAAGCTGCAATACTCACGTTTGTCTTGTAGAAGCTCTTGAAATGACTCCTTCCATCTCAGAGAAGCTACAACTATCTGCCTGAAAAGTCAATGTGTATAGTCCATGAGTATCATCAAATAGAAACTTGTTAGGTAATACCTTTGCTTGATAACTATTAATATTAAGTCATTTTTATATCTTAATATTCTTACCTTTGCATGTCAGCTTTCTGTCCAATTAGACCCATCTGTTTTTTATGGAGAAGACTTCCCAAACGAGATTTCAGTTCCTTTGCCCTAAAGAGTAGACAAGCAATCGATCAGTATAATTATCATACCATATGTCTTAAAAACATGTGCAGGATTGAGACTTGAGAATAAAGACGTTGTAACAGTATATGAAAATTAAACGTACACAAAAATGGCAGAAAACATACCTCTCCAAGCAAGCAGATGGTAGAGATTCCAGTCCCCGGCACATCGTGTCAGATTGAGATGCTGTGTGCTGCTGATCACAGGCAAGAGTGCTTGATTGTCTATGTGTGTGTGAGTGAGTGGATTACTTTGTTTCTGCCTGAGAAGCATGAGAAACTGTCTTTTTATACTGTAGACTGGCCTGTGACATCACAACACCTAGCCAATAGGATGAGGGCAGTGGAAGTAAGAGGAGGAGGGGGAGTCTTTTAGAGCAAAGCGGCTTGCTGTGATTTATCCTCAAATCACTAGCTTCAGCCCCATGAGACTGTGATCCCATGAGCTTAGCTTTGGACTCCCCCAAATCTATTTTTATTCAGTTAGATTAGGATTCTCTATGAAATATTCAGATTGCGAAAATGTGGAATGCTTTGAGATGATCCTGATGAATAATTACTAGAAGTGGTAAGAAATACAGTAGTTTATAAAGAATGGCATGAAATTCATGAAATATGAAACAAGTTAGAAAGCTCAAACCATTCTTGATTGATCATCATTTTACATTTTAAACAAATCATGCCTCTTAACCCTGCAAAAGTATATAAGAAAGTGTATGCTAACCAAATGTGACCTTTATTGACTGAACTGAGCACAATATGTGAACAAGAATGATGTCAGTGAACTGAGCACACTACTGTGGGTGATAATTATTATTATTACCATGGTAACATCATATATTATCATGGTGGTAATTAGTGGAATTAATGCAGGGGGGCCAGAGAAGGGAATTCCTAGGAAGAACCTCAGGACACTCGGCCCCCGCATGGCTGTCCTGCTAACCAACTGGTCAATCAGGCTGAACTGTGATGCACCAGCGTGCTCAGCACACACAGACCTCCCCGAGCTATCTCGCCCACATGCAAAAACTGAATTCAGACCCAAGGCGCATGTGCCATCACATGCGTGGTGCAATTGCAATAGGCTAAACTGTAGTTTAGTCATGTAATATGTTATTTATCATTTGGTCAAGAAGTGTTTGCTAAATGTAATGTAATGTAATTTATGCTTGGGGTGACCTAATGAGAACTTTAGCATGATGCCTTGTCTCCACACAAGATATTTGTTGTGGTCATGATTACTATGTGTCCCCATGAAGCCCTGTGAGGTAAGAACAAATGCCCAGTTGCCTCCTCAAATAGAGGTCCCATTTGGAGATTATTTTTAGAGCTTGACTGTCATAATGTATTCTTGTGAGTACACCCATGATAGACAAGTGGAGTGCAAATGTTTAATTGATTAGGATGGGGGTGAATATAAAATTAATGAAAAATGGAACACTCATTAATCTTTTTGAAGTTCATGGACTGAATGACAATATTATGGGATATTGTATTGACAAATGACACACTGTCACAATATCTTGTATTGTTAGGGTCTCTGATTATTTTTATTTGTATGAATATATGGGAGTCAGCACATGAATACTGTATATCTTATGCATTAACTTCTTTTGTGGTGCTGGAATAATCAGATATTGATCAAAATGTGTCACCGATGCCCTCATGGGTAATTATTCTTCCTTTGCCCTTGATAGTGTAAGAGCTGGAATACCCATTCTTCTCATTTCCTGTTCAATGGTTGAAACAGCACACAACCACAAAAGCCAGTTAGAAAAAACAAAAACAAAATGGAAATTACTTAATTTAGAAATGACCTGCTCCAGAGTGTAATATGTCAGAAAGAACACTGCAAGCTTACTGTAAGTAGGCTACACTGTAAGTCTGAAAAAGATCATATGTGGGGAGCAAATGATGGAGTGTGCTTTTCACACTTGTTTTGCTATTCTTTGGGACACAGTGACTTAAAAACATGCGTGCCAAATTCCATCCGATGTTTCCCTTGGCCATTCTACACAAACTGTGCTGAAAACATGTTTTGATTACAGGAACACTAGTGCGATGAGGCAAACATTTATCCAGTGAAGATGAAGATGAAGTATACAGATACAAATATTTATCCCATGAAAAATGTAGATGAAGTGTACAGATCCAACTGCATCTAACATCCAGGATGTTTTATTAAATCTGTTAGAGAATGCCTCTGATGGCTGGAGATGACAGAATCAGCTGGGAATTCATCAGCCATTAGTCATCCTGCATTCCGGTAAAGGGGGAAACAGTCAATACAAACCATTAAGTTCCTGTCAGCAAGGCCTGAAATGTATTACCTTACGAGGTTCGCGTCGGGGCCGTTTTACAACCTCGACCGTACATTAACTTCTGTGAACAGACCACCGTGTTGTCCATTATCCCTTACATAACCTGCCCAACTCAGCATACTCAGTGCAGGGGGAGGCTGGTCCTCGGGAAGATATGCATGTTTACTTACTTTGCAAATAACATTTGGTTTGGTGTCAAGGTGCTATGTGTGAGCAGTGAATTTCTGTTTAAAATGTTAGTAACTACTGCTTCATATTGTGTTATAATATCATAGTCATGATGTCATTGTTACAAGAGCTGAATTACAAAATGCAAGAGCTGAATTACAAAATGTTAGTATTTTTCCTTAAACTGTATTCATCTTTCAAGAATGTAAGGAAGAGCTTATAGAGCTTTACTTTTCAAGCCACTTTCAAGTATACATAACTTGTTTACTGGTAAATCTCTACAACCACTCCAACTGTCTGTAGTGTTTTGATAAACAATGTAAGCAATAGACTCAAATGCCAGAGGAAGAAAAAAAAGTAGGGCTGTCAATCAATTAAAAAAAATAATCTAATTAATTACATACTCTGTGATAAATTAATCTAAATTAATCGCATATATAATTTTTGCTGTGAAAGTATTTTAAATATTTAAATTCAAATGAATCATTGAATAATCAGCATTAGTGACATTAAAGTTCAAAAACTCTTTTATTATTATCTTTTTATTATTTCACTGTTCAAATAATTGCCATAATAATCTATGATATGACCTAATATGCTGAGGAAATAAATTCAAAAGTGCTACGGGAAGAAGTTTTTTTTTCACATACAAGGCATTTCAGGCCACAGATATAACCTAGGGGACACAATGAAAATAAATTAACACTCCCCTCAATGTCAACACATATTTCTTTGCATTGATGTGCGACTATAGAGTTGATGAACTCCGGTGATATGCAAATTCCTTGCTGCAGACATCGCAGAGGACTTTATTTTCAACACTTTATTTTTATCAACACCATCAGGCGGTTTTTTAAAAGTAAATGTTCCAATCAATGATCCAGGCAGCATGTTTTCTTCTCTCTCCTTCATTTTACAGTCTAATTTTTACCGTCTAGAACGGCTCGGGGTCAAATGTCATACGGAATCGATTAATCTGCACTAATTTTTTTAATCAGTTATTTTTTCTCAAATTAATTAATTGAAATTAATCAGTTATTTTGACAGCCCTAAAAAAAAGCATACAACTTTGAATGAGACCGACAGCTGAGCAGAGATACTGCCTTTAAATGAATAACCCATCATCCTCAACACAACCCTATAACACACACACCACGTTCCCCAATTTCCAACATTTCCAAAGCTATTCACGTAGCATGGGGGGGGGGGGGGGGGAGCAAGGTGAAAACCAAACCTCATTCAAAATTCATCCAACCTTCCTTTGGTACTCCTCACATTAGTATGTGTGATGGCATTGTGGTATTGATTAAAACACAATGATCAGAATTAGAATCAGTTTTTATTGGCCATGTATACGTACGTACACAAGGAATTTGACTTCGCTAGGTGTTAACTCATTCAACAAATGACACGTAGTAGTACAAAATAGACATGTAGTAGTAACTTTTACATTCAGTAACATACAGTATCATACTGTAGAGAAAACAAATGTAGTGTTCAAGATGCATATTGGAATAATAAAGTATGTAATGTGTTGGAGAAGTGGGTGAATGGCCAAAGTGGGGATGACCCCACTTATCCGCAGTTCAGGAGAGTGATGGCAGTGGGAAAGAAGCTGTTCTTGTGCCTAGTTGTTTTTGTGTACAGGGTTCTGTAGCGCTTGCCAGAGGGGAGGAGGTTAAAGAGTGTGTGTGTGCAGGATGTGTGGGGTCTTTGGTGATGTTCTCTGTCCGCTTCTTGGTCCTACCAGAGTACAGGTTCTGGAAAAAACTTCAATGATGATGGCGGAGTTAGCACAGAAAAGCTTTTGGAGGATATTTAGACTTCAAAAGGTTTCACATTCCACTCCAGATTTTCACATTTATGTAAACTGTGTTATATCTTGACACAGTTTTGAAGCCCCATTGACCTAGATCAGAGAATTTACCTTTGTGAGAGATCATGTAGTTTTCTTTTTCTTCGTGTTGTCTCATTTCAATCTCTTTTGATTACTGCCCTGCAGATTACATGCATATTGTTTGCATAAGACTCATGCATCTGAAAACTAAATGGCCAGTGTTATTTGGTCTGCCTGCAATTGGGTCAAGTGTTGATGGATGAAAAAAAACTAATAACCAGACCAAATGATGTTATGTCCTTGAAAAGAAAATAACCTGTAATGCACATAATTCACCTTATTGTCTGGCACATATCCACCACACAGTGAACCATGTGGGAACAAGAGAAACAAATACCATGTCTGTAAGCCAAGCCATCAATGCATTTATGAGCCATCTCTTCAGTGAAGCATCCTGATAGAAAGTAATTTATGAGGATGAAGAAGTATCACGACAAGACTACTTTTACACAGGGATATGTTGCCCACCCTTTAGGTCAAATCACAGGCTGAATTCTGCAACAATGTCTTTTAGCAATATGTTGTTTTGTCTTTATTAAGACAGAATATCATAATGCAAGTGCTGTATTTGCATTACTCTCTGACATACTCCCAGAATACACTGCTTGATGTTATTTGACGGTGCAGTGCACATCCTTTTTTGGCTTACATAACATAATTTAGTTAAGTGTCAGTAGGCCTCTGCCTGTATTCTGGCACGGTTACATTCTGTAAACGGTATCTCTGCCTTCAGTCTGGGACAAAATGTTCTCATGACCCTTGTAATAATGAACTCCTGTCAACAGAACATCTTACTCTAGTTTAAGGTTTAGAAGACAGAAAATCATGGGATCAAAAGTAAAAGTACAACCCCATTTCCTAAAACGTTGGGACAGTGTGAGATGTAAATAAAAACAGAATGCTATTATTTACAAATCATATTAATGCTGAGGAAAGTACAATGACGTTGAAACTATATATTTTTCTTTCACAAAATATACAGTATGCTCATTTAGAATTTGATGCCAACAACACATTTGAAAAAAGGTGGGACAGGGGCATGTTAACCACTGTGTTTCTTCACCTCATTTAACAACATTCCGTAAAAATGTTGAAACTGAGGAGACCAGTTGCTGGAGTTTTGAGTATGGAATGTCCCGTTCTTTCCCTATATAGGATTTCAGCAGCTCAACAGTCTGGGGTCTTCTTAATTAAGGTTTGACTCCATGATGCATCCAATGTGACCGGTCTGGACTAGACTAGCTCTTGTACTCTTTTACTATGGTGTCATACTGTTGTAACATGTGTAGAAAGCATGTTGACACTGTTTTCTTGAAATATTCAAGGTCTCACCTTACTCTGAGCATATGTTGCTCAAAAGCCTGATAATTTAGAATTAATTGTGCCTTACCAGATGTGCAAGATGGCCATACCATAGGCACTAATGCACCCCCATTCCCTTTATAGATTCTGGCTTTTCAACTGTGCACTAATAACAAGTTGGATAGTCCCTCTCCTCTATAGCCTGGAGGATGAGTCTCTCAGTTCCAAAAGGAATTACACAATTGTATTTGTCTAACCACAGGGAGACATGTTTCATTTCATTTTCCATGACAGTCCATTTTGTCACTTTTAACAATTTATGTTATCTTTCGGAAAAGGACAAATTTCCGTCCTGTTCAATCGAAAAATCTTTTAATACTTCAAAATAATATTTGATTGATGAACCTTACATTTTTCAGTAGCCTTGAAATGTACTAGTGAGTTGAAAACCACATTCAGACTCATTTGTATTCTCCCAAGACCCCTTCCTCATTAGGTAATCAGCTCATGTGTTCAGATTAGTGGATAACTAATACAGAAAACATTGAGGATAAAACTCAAGAGGAAAAAAATAACGTTAGACTGAGAATTGTCGATGCGAAATCCAAATTCCACTGGAGCTCCAAGTGGTTTTGTACATGCAGCCTTACAAAACTGTTTACAGCTCTTTGAGTCACTGTAAAATGGCATTTTTAGTACAAAGATAATTTACATACTGTACCCTTGTGTTTCTTTAGGAATCCTCCGTCTTGGATTTTATAGAAATGGATTTCAAGTGACATACAGTATACACATAAAAGGACGGAAATAGGGCAATCTTTTTGGAAAGGGGGTGGTAGGTTTATGACTTCAGGGTTCATTTTCCAGTTTCTAGTGCCAAAACAAATCAAATGTTCCAAGTTGAACATTCTCAACATGCTTACATCACGACTATGCAGTCTTCTATGCATCTTCTGTTTCTCATCTTTCATTTCATACTTCTGTTTCTCATCTGTCATACTTACATACTTACTACTTAAATTTGTAATGTATGCCACTGGAATTGTAAACCCATTCATTAACCTGTCCGCCCCAACATTCTAAATCAAATTTATGCATCATATTGTTATAGTCATATTATACACCATTTGAAAGCTTGGACTATTGGGAATCCATACATGACAACCTTTCTATGTAAATAGTGCTTTACATTGTTAAAACGTATCTTACTACAGTATGTCTTCCTCCTGCACTACAGTAGACCCCCACCAGTCTGCATACCGTGCCAACAGATTGACTGAGGATACTATTTCCACAGCCCTCCACTCTGCCCTCACCCATCTAGATAATAGCAATTCCTATATTAGGATGCTATCCATCGACTTCAGCTCAGCTTTTCATACAGTCACATCATCTGATCTGATCATGAAACTATATAGGCTTGGCATCAGCATATCCATCTGCAACTGGATATTGGACTTTCTGATCAACAGACCCCAGGCGGTGAGGTTAAACAATCTCTCCTCCACTACACTTCCTCTAAACACTGGTGTGCCACAAGGGTGTGTGCTCAGCCCATTACTGTGCACCCTCTTCACCCATGACTGCTCCCCCATTCACAACACTAACTCCATCATCAAATTTGCAGATGACACTACAGTGCTCGGCTTGATCTGGAAAAATGATGAATCAGCCTACAGGGAGGAAGTGCAGCACTTGGCAGCATGGTGCGCAAATAACAACCTTGCTCACCTCAACACCTCCAAAACCAAAGAACTCATTGTCTTCAAGCTTGTCTTCAAGCTTCAAGTTCCTGGGTGTCCACATTTCACAAGACCTCTCTTGGTCACTCAACACCTCCACTCTAATCAAGAAAGCTCAACAACGCCTCTTCTTCCTCAGAAAACTGAAAAAGCTGGACTCTCCCCTCAGATCCTCCACAACATCTATTGCTGCACCGTCGAGAGCATCCTCCCCAACTGCTTCATGGTGTGGTATGGGAACTGCACAATGGCTTACAGGAAAGCCCTACAGCGAGTGGTGAAAACTGACAAGAAATCCTTGGCACATCAGTCCTGACCATCACTGACCTTCATCATTCACGGTGTCTGCGACATGCACACACTATCTCCAAGGACCACACACACCCCATTCTTGGACTGTTCTCCATCCTCCCATCTGGGAGACGTTACAGGAGCCTTAGGAGTCGCACCAGCAGGCTCAGGCTCAGAAACAGTTTTTTTTTTCACAACACCATAACGCTGCTCAACACCAAGACCCATAACTACCCCCCCCCCCCCCCACTCCGTCCCCTCTCCTTTTGCACATGGACTATGGACTGTCTGACTACCTCTGACCACTATGCACATAATCCACCTCAACAATGCACTATATATGACCATACTGCATTCTGTCTTTACTAATTATGGACTATGGACTGTCTGATTCCTCAGAACTATGCACTTTATTTGCTAATGCAGTTTAATAATGGACTAATACTGTATTCTGTGTTTTATGTCTTTTTTTAAGCACTGCTAAAGAAAAGCACTTTTTAATGATTACACTACTGGTTAGATGTTAAACTGTACTTTTTTTTACTGGTTGTCCTTGTACAATGACAATAAAGTTGCATCTAATCTAATCTAATCTTAATTCAAAATGAAATGACCCTGTTTCTGTTACAAACTGCATCTGCAACTGCATAAACCTCAACAGTCACGCTCACAGATTCCGGAAGTAAGAATACAATACAATTTCTCATTTGACAATTGGCGTATAAGCTATAAAATCATAACTGTCCATGGTAGACTTAAAACCAGCTACGGCACGATACAGATTTCTCCAGATGTCGATTGGAGAAATGAATGGGAAACTTACTTCCGGAAACTAAACTCTCTCGGAGAAGGGGCTGGACTGTTGAGCTCTATTTCCCCAAAACTACTAACTGCACACAATGCTGGTTTTGCAGAAAGCCCAACTTGAGTCAGCGGTGACATGACGTGTCTGGTGACTGTGTCCGAGGGGTGACTCTGTGGCCACTGTGGGAAAAGCCTATCCCTTTCCCATGTTTCCCCAGATGGGGGGGAAGGGATGGGAAAGAGCCTGGAGTGGTGGCCATGTTGTTTTGTCAGCCTGCTCACTGATATGCACCAGATGCTGGCCTGCCTCCCAAGACACATCCAGCCAAGCCTCACTCTGACTAATCAACCCTAGCTGCCCTCCGGAAGTCTCCAGACAGACATTTGTTGTGTGGAAGCGAGAGTGTGGCCTGCTCATGGGACCGTGACGTGTTATTAAAATGTCCACTTGGACAGATGCCCACTATTTTCTAGAAATATTGTTGTCACTGGGTCTTACGTCTTGCCCATCCACAGGAAGTCAGCATCCCCTGCGTGTTTCCCCATTTTCTCGATAAGCACATATGGCCCCTATGTGCCATGCCTCAATGATGCCCCATGTGCCATGCCTCAATGATGCCCCATGTGCCATGCCTCAATGATGCCCCATGTGCCATGTCTCAATGCTACACAGGTAGTGATGCCCCATGTACCATGTCTCAATGCTACTCAGGTAGTGATACCCCATGTGCCATGTCTCAATGCTACTGATGCCCCATGTGCCATGTCTCAATGCTACTGATGCCCCATGTGCCATGTCTCAATGCTACTCAGGTAGTGAAACCCCATGTGCCATGTCTCAATGATGCCCCATGTGCCATGTCTCAATGCTACTCAGGTAGTGAAGCCCCATGTGCCATGTCTCAATGCTACACAGGTAATGATACCCCATGTGCCATGTCTCAATGCTACTCAGGTAGTGATACACCATGTGCCATGTCTCAATGCTACTCAGGTAGTGATACCCCATGTGCCATGTCTCAATGCTACACAGGTAGTGATACCCCATGTGCCATGTCTCAATGCTATTCAGGTAGTGATACCCCATGTGCCATGTCTCAATGCTACTCAGGTAGTGATACACCATGTGCCATGTCTCAATGCTACTCAGGTAGTGATACCCCATGTGCCATGTCTCAATGCTACACAGGTAGTGATAGCCCATGTGCCATGTCTCAATGCTACTCAGGTAGTGATACACCATGTGCCATGTCTCAATGCTACTCAGGTAGTGATACCCCATGTGCCATGTCTCAATGTTACTCAGGTAGTGATACCCCATGTGCCATGTCTCAATGATGCCCCATGTGCCATGTCTCAATGCTACTCAGGTAGTTTTACCCCATGTGCCATGTCTCAATGCTACTCAGGTAGTGATACCCCATGAGCCATGTCTCAATGCTACTCCCCATGTGCCATGTCTCAATGCTACTGATGCCCCATGTGCCATGTCTCAATGCTACTCAGGTAGTGATACCCCATGAGCCATGTCTCAATGCTACTCCCCATGTGCCATGTCTCAATGCTACTGTTGCCCCATGTGCCATGTCTCAATGCTACTGATGCCCCATGTGCCATGTCTCAATGCTACTCAGGTAGTGATACCCCATGTGCCATGTCTCAATGCTGCTCAGGTAGTGATACCCCATGTGCCATGTCTCAATGCTACTCAGGTAGTGATACCCCATGTGCCATGTCTCAATGCTACTGATGCCCCATGTGCCATGTCTCAATGCTACTCAGGTAGTGATACCCCATGTGCCATGTCTCAATGCTATTCAGGTAGTGATACCCCATGTGCCATGTCTCAATGCTACTCAGGTAGTGATACCCCATGTGCCATGTCTCAATGCTACTGATGCCTCATGTGCCATGTCTCAATGATGCCCCATGTGCCATGTCTCAATGCTACATGTGCCATGTCTCAATGCTACTGATGCCCCATGTGCCCTGTCTCAATGCTACTCAGGTAGTGATACCCCATGTGCCATGTCTCAATGCTACTCAGGTAGTGATACCCCATGTGCCATGTCTCAATGCTACACAGATAGTGATACCCCATGTGCCATGTCTTAATGCTACACAAGTTGTCATTGAACTGTTCAGTTTTGCTGATCTGTACCTGTCCCACACAGCTTTTGGTTTGGCTTTGATTTTATTGAATTCTTCTACAGAGATAAGTGATAGGATCATGCTTTTGGATATTCAAAATGATCATACTTTTATAAGATTAAATAAATACGATCAACTTCTTTTGAGCGTCAATATAAATTGTATGAATAAAGGATAGCACTCAAAGTTCTTTTTTAAAAATTTTTAATCTGCCACAGAACCGTGAGTGCTATCCTTTATTCATAAAGTTTACTTGACAATATGCTCAAAACAAGGATCTTGAGACCCATTCATTCAGGCAGCACATGATAAGTTTAGCAAAGTTTTTTCTCACAATTCTCCATCTTCAACATGTAATTTTCAAACTACAAGTGTTGTTACAATATGTTTTGGGTGGTTAGAGATAAGACAACATCTTTTGGGCCCCTGCCACTGCCATATGGCTGAGGACCAGGCTGTGATGCCCATTCATATGTTACTGCAGAGGTTGCTGATCAGACGAAGCCAGCCATAACGCGGTGCAGCAAAGACACCCGGCACAGTCAGAGCAAACAGCAGGGCACATCACAGGCTGTGCTTAACAGCAAACAGGTTGCTGTGCATATGTAGCACTACGGCTGCAATGCAATCAACATGGCCACATCTTTATTCACTTGGTGCCATCTACATTTTTCAGCTTCGGTTACTGAATCACATGCTCGCCCATTTTTAATCCAGGGCAGTCTGGCGAAGGTGGTGATATTTGACATGAATAATCTGTGCTCATCTCAATTACATGCCACCTGCTGCTAGGCCAGGCAATGAATTAAAAAAAAAAGTTTGAATGCTTCAGACAGACATTTTGTTGTGTGTCTTCCGCATACTTGCTTTCCCTTGCTTCACTAACTACAACTTGGACCATGGCCATGGAGTCAACACTGGGGAGAGGGAAAACAAATGTCGCCCCCCACATTTGCTGCAGTTCAAAAAAAAAAGGATTTACTACTCCGGTTTCCTGTACATAGGGTAAGCCTGGTCCTAGACTAAAAGCTTTTTGTCAATGGAGATTTTTATTCAAGTCTAGGACTAGTCTTAATCCTTAATCCTAATTTCTGATGGTATTAGGTTATGTACAGTAGTTGTAGGCAGTAATAGAGATATATAACTCATCAGACATACCATATAGTATTCATCAAGGTAAGCAAAGTAGGTAAACATGTCCTACATGCATCTCCTCCTCAAATTGTATTTATGATTTTTAGATGTCCTAATGATTTGCTAAATGTGTCCCCTTTAATATACATACAGTTACAATTACTGTTTTGGTCTGGGCAGAATTTTCTTGTGCATGACCCCTTTACACCCAGGGGCAATGTATTCTCAGAATTAAAAAAAGAAAAAATCATACACTGATCATATTCAAAAGTGCTGGGGCTCAACACAACTTCAGGCGATTTTCAGCGTAAAACTGCAGGGGGGCTCAACTTGAACTTGATTAGAGAATAAGGTCCCTCTTTGTTGAACCCAGTAATTTCTCTGGTACTAGGAAAGGCAACGGGCGAACAGCAGGATGTTTTTTATACAAAGCCTAATTGGGAACATTGTAAGGAGTGTGGGAGCCAGTGCCTGATGCTTCTTTAATCTAAGATGATTGCCATGAGCACACTGCTGATGCACCCCTTAGAGTCCTGTAAATTGGTCATCATAAGAGAAAATAGAACGGAATGTCACGCCTGGTAAAAAAAACAACAGTGTCACCAAGGGTAAAACATGTCTCCCTACTCTCTACACTCATATTTGGGGCAGATATGAGGCTTAGGATAGGATGTTAAGCATGACTGTAACTCACATCACTAATTATAACATATACACTTTGTCACCTTTTAGGATTTTTTCTCTCCTTCTTCTTTTCTTTCTTCCTTTCTTTTGTCATTCCTTCCTGCTTTTCATCCTTCATTCCTTCTCAAAATAAGATACACCCTTATTCTGGCTGCTGTGCAAAAATAAGACCTGCTGAAAATCTTGGGGTTGAATGTTAAATATGAATATATAACCTCTAAATATTAGGGCTGTCAAAATAACTGATTCATTTCGATTAATTAATTTGAGAAAAAATAACTGATTAAAAAAAATAGTGCAGATTAATCGATTCCGTATGACATTTGACCCCGAGCCGTTCTAGTCAGTAAAAATTAGACTGTAAAATGAAGGAGAGAGAAGAAAACGTGCTGCCTGGATCATTGATTGGAACATTTACTTTTAAAAAATGGCCTGATGGTGTTGATAAAAATAAAGTGTTGAAAATAAAGTCCTCTGCAATGTCTGCAGCAAGGAATTTGCATATCACCAGAGTTCATCAACTCTATAGTCGCACATCAATGCAAAGAAATAAGTGTTGACATTGAGGGGAGTGTTAATATATTTTCATTGTGTCCCCTAGGTTATATCTGTGGCCTGAAATGCCTTGTATGTGAAAAAAAAAAAAACTTATTCCTGAAGCACTTTTGAATTTATTTCCTCAGCATATTAGGTCATATCATAGATTATTATGGCCATTATTTGAACAGTGAAAATAATAATAAAAGAGTTTTTGAACTTTAATGTCACTAATGCTGATTATTCAATGATTCATTTGAATTTAAATATTTAAAAAATACTTTCACAGCAAAAATTATATATGCGATTAATTTAGATTAATTAATCATAGAGTATGTAATTAATTAGATTAATTTTTTTAATCGATTGACAGCCCTACTAAATATGTCTGTGAAGTCCATATATTGCTAGTGAAACAACATGTTATGATGATGCATGATTAAGGCCGTTTTCATGCATACTCACGCATCTCATTTGGTCCAGACCTTCGGACTTTTCAGTTTGGTCCGAACCAAAATTGTAGGTGAGAAAGGTACCATGGACCACAGTCCGGATCAAAAGACCAAAATTTAGTCCGAACTAAAGAGGTGGTCTCAGTCCAGATCAAACTGAACCATGGTTCGGTTCGTTTGCAGTATGAAAACACTTTTTGGATGGTTCGGACTTTTGGACAAATTACAGGAAGTTGAGGCAGCTAGCTACCAAATAACGGATAGGCCCTAATAAATAGCCTAAAATGAGCTGCGGCTGGAGAGGAGGAGATGTTGTCAGCCTGCTGAAATAGGCCACTGAATTGACAACATGTCAACGTCAGACGCATGCCTGTTAACAAACCAATCAAAGGGAGACGCAGCGCACGTAGGTGGTAACAAAAGGATGCAGGGATGTCATAAAAGTTTTTAAGGGAGCTAGAAAAATTGCAATGGGAAAACATTAACTAACCGGATCAAATGTATTCAATGTAACTAAACGTGAACGTTGGTCCAGACCTTGGTCCGCACTTTCAGGTGTGAAAACGCTCTAAGATATCTAATCTAAGCCATGTAAACTGACACAGCTCTGTGATTTTACTTATTGTGCTGTTTCAGGGATGTAAGTACAGGGAGTCATTATTACACTAGAATGAAAATATAATTAAAAAAATGTACTTTGTAGTATTTTGTAGTACTACTCATTTTCCCCCTCATTATTCAGGTACAGTATATTTTGTCCATTGTTAGTGAAGCAATATACACAAGATTTTAGAAAAACAGACATATATACACACACACACAGTCACACACACACACAGAGAGAGAGAGAGAGAGAGAGAGAGAGAGAGAGAGAGAGAGAGAGAGAGAGAGAGAGAGAGAAACACTGTGGTATAGTTTTGGATTCCATGTAATTTTGTTTTTCAGGTCAAGCTGAATTGCTTGTATTGTCAAACAAATTGTTGCTATGTGGTAAATCTAGTTAGACTAAACAACTACGCCTAAACAGCAAACTCAGTCAAAACAATGCTGTCTAAAAATAGACCAGCTGCTTAAATGTATGTAATTTTCTAATAAGTCTACCACAACCACTTTCATTACAGCAAATAGCCTCATGAATAGCTAGAAGGAAGAAGATGACTGGGTCCCACCAGCACAGGTTGATACTTACTGGTGAGATGGGATGTTATCACAAAAGTTGTACTTGGATAGATGAGACCAAATTCCTCGTATATGCAAGTATACTTGGCCTATGAACCTGACCATTAAATTACATTTCAGCAACGTAATGGCAATGTAACTGTGCTAGTTGGGATCCATATGCACTGACATCCAAACAGTAGGCCTACTGTCATTGGCAGCCAGGCAGTTGTGAATCCATAGTTTTTTCTCTGCGTGGCTGTAAAATCAATTTATAGAATGTAGCAGCCTATGTGAACAGACTTTAAAGTTGTTGTGCTAGCCTAAGTTGTTGTGCTAGCCTAGGCTAGGGAAGACCGGGGTTGGTCGTCACAATTTTTACTCATGCATGAATTGCTCATCTTCAAAAACTCTTTCAGCAGTAATTCCTACATGAAATGAAAGATTGGGGTCTTGGCTTTAAATGTGTATAATTTTTACTTTTAGAATGTATTGTAATAGGGAGCAATTAACCATCAAAGACACTCTGACACAATGTGACAATCAACCCCATCACGGGGTTGGTTGTCACAGGGTATGGGGTTGGTTGTCCCTATAGAGTTTCAATGGGATTTTAGTGATAAAATAGGATCTTAAAAAATGATGTGTAACTTTTTAGTTTTTTAAGCTAGAAACTGCAAATAAGTTTTAATATGAATACCACCCCTATGATAGTTGTCATCAATGCCCCTTATGTTTAAACAATGGGATTAAAGGAGGTGATCAGTTACTTGAATTGTCTACTGTGTTGAGAAATAAAATGAAATCATTTTCAGTGCTAAAACCTCTTTATTATCATGTAAGTTGCAAACAAAGTTGCAAACACAGTGACAACTGTGTCACAGTGACAACAAACACATGTGACAACCAACCCCACGAGCTATGTGACAACCATCCCCAACTGACCTCTTGACAAAGATGTTAACCTTGCTGCCACATAGCTTTAACTTGATAGCTAAAATATGACTCAAAATAAAGCTACTACCTTTGGCTTTTTAATGAGTGTTTTGTTTTTGAACTACTAATATCCTACAAGCTCTCAATACAAAAACAACACCAACATGAAAATTTACTCTGAGTGTGTACAAACTATCTATTGAAATAAGTTTACCAAAATCCTTATTTATCACAGAGGACAGTGTACTGGAGCATGCAGACTTAGGTGATGGTCAACATCTGATGACGTCTGGCCAGAGCGTCTGTCCAATCAGTGCGGTGTGTGCAGCACTGGCAAAACGGACAGACCCATTGGCTTATTTGCAGACTCCGATTGAACATGTTGAATCTCAGTTAATTCTGAGGTGTCGGGGAAAGGGATACTATGATTGGGCTATTTAGCCGGCCTACTTGTTTAGAAGTGTAATCAGTGTTTAATCATTAGATATTCTAGTAAGGAGAAACAATCCTGGTGGGGTTTTGTCTCTGAATGACTGGATCTAATGAGCAATTTCACCTTTTGTGCAGTAGGCATTTTCTTTGGTGAATAAGAGTAGCCTAGTGTGAAAACTAGTACTAGCTAGTACTACTTTGTTTACATAGAACTGGTATAACTGTATGTACTGCTTTGTTAATATTATATACGTACATTGTGTTAACAGCAGAATGTAGCATACAGTGGGTAGTCTTTTCAGTGTGTGCAATGAAACTTTTGTTTGTTAGGGAAAGGCAAGGCAACTCAACAGTCAATCAGCATAATAGGTATAGTGCTTTGAAGTCTGCACTTTTTTAAGGAAGGTGTGCACTTTCCTTAAAGCATACCTATCAACGTTGTACAGAAACGATGTATGCCCAGTCACAAGGCCTGCAATGGCATAAAGAAAGGAAGACCACAACTGGGCTGCAGGGGTTTACGCACGCACGCACGCACTGGGGAAAGGGAAAACCCTCAAAGCTAAATGTAATGAGGCATCTGCCCACACAGTCTCTAAAGGACTGTCACATTTTGATCAAATTTTGACATTTTGTCACAGCTGATAATTGAGAGCTTTTACAAAGAAAAGGTTTTACATACTTTGCAGTAACTTGGTAACTTGGAGATGACTAATCACTCTCAGCAACTTCCATAGCCAATGTGTTTCAGATTTTATGATGTGTTTTTTTCCATTGATTTGTGTCATGTTAGCTGTACAAAAAACTGTGACATTGTTTGGCCATTTTTTTGGTGTCTGACTTCTCCTGTGCATAGATGTGACTCATTCACTGAACACTTAGAGAAGATCACCTGTATCTTGTAAGCAACGCTGATAGATTTAAAGAGAAAGAGCCCATGTTATTATTCAGACAGTGATGGGCAAGATGTAGTGACCTAAGCTACAAGCTACTCTATAAGCTACTTTTAAAGGAGAAATACAGCCATTTTTCATAGAGCTCCGATTCTCGAGGTCACAAAAACTTAAGTTGCTGCAGCCAACAGTTAGAGCTTCCAGGCAGCTACAGTGCTACACTCTGCATGTTCATGAGCCCCCGTGCTCTATGGGGCGCCAAATGTAACATGACTTATTTCGTGGACAGAATGACTTTTGTGTGACGAAATACATATATTCATTACGAAACCATGTTACATCGTAACGCCTTTTGTCCACGGAATGCACAAATTGGTTTGCATTGTGTCCACGAAACACTAAGAGAGCACATCATTTCGTGGACGAAATTGACTGGTGGCCTTTTCCTTTCGTGGACATAATGCTGAATGCACTATTCACTGTCGTAGACGAAATAAACTCTTTTTTTTGGTCAAAAGTAATTCTGTCCACGTAAATACGGAATGCACCTACCTACACGCATCATTCTGTGAATCCCATTTCAATTTCGTCCACAAAAGTATTGTGTTGTGTTACAGAAGGCATTCCGTCCACGCAATAGTAACTAATAACTTACGAAATGCATTCAGTGACATATGCTTTCATTCTGTGGACGAAATGCATAATAGAATCACGTACAATAGATTTCGTGAGTCAGCAGTTTACGAAATTAATTATGTGTCACGATAATTTCATTACAGTACGTGGACGAAATGCATAACAGAATCACGAGATCAGTTTTGTGACCTGCTACAATACATTTCGTGAGTCAGCAGTTTACGGAATGAATTATGTGTCAGGATAATTTCATTACGTGGACGAAATGCATAAAAGAATCACAAAATCAGTTTTGTGACCTGCTACAATACATTTCGTGAGTCAGCAGTTTACAAAATGAATTATGTGTCAGGATAATTTCATTACGTGGACGAAATGCATAACAGAATCACGAGATCAGTTTTGTGACCTGCTACAATACATTTCGTGAGTCAGCAGTTTACGGAATGAATTATGTGTCAGGATAATTTCATTACGTGGACGAAATGCATAACAGAATCACGAAATCAGCTTTGTGACCTGCTACAATTCATTTCGTGAGTCAGCAGTTTACGTAATGAATTATGTGTCACGATAATTTTATTACGTGGACGAAATGCATAAGAGAATCACGAAATCAGTTTTGTAACCTGCTAAAATACATTTCGTGAGTCAGCAGTTTGCGGAATGAATTAGCCAGTGGGTCCCATTTAGAAGTGGCACTCGCGCCTCCCGTTATTCACAGAGCTGCGTGAAATGTGTTGCAACTTTTCGCCACGAGGTGGCAGCTTAAGTCCGCTGTAGCATTGCCGGTAAACGGGACAGCTGGCTGCATTTGCAACGGCAGTGTGATAGGCAATCCGCGAACCGGTACCAGGCCGTGCTGGATCTAGCCTAGGTCCGCGAAAAGCAACTGCATAGGCTTCCTCTGAATTATCTGGTCTATGATCAGATTCCAAAAATAATTCAGTGGAAATGCATGGATTTAGTTGCTTCCAGTAGCAGCAACTGGAATCCATGCATTTTCACAAAATTATTTTTGGAATCTGATCCCTTATCATACTTGTTTGTTCGTAGCCTACTCGTCGCTCGACTTATCGTGACTAAATTCAAGATGGCATCGAACGGTAAAATTCTTTAAGGTACTGTCTGTATAAATCGTCTTGTAAATAAACTACCAGTGCTTTTTCAAAGTTCTCTATGTCTCGTTTTAAATGTCAAGGCCCTCAGAAGTCTACCAATGAAGCATGGAGCTACTTTGAGCCTCGTAAATGGTGTAAAACAGTGATTTATTTGCATGGCTAGGCCGATGCCCGAGGCACCACAACGAAACACTGTGTTGGTAGCATTGGCTAACTAGTGTAGCGTTCGAGGTAAGGCTCACTTGAGAACATGCACACTGAAACGTAAATCTTTGGATGAGACAATGAATCTGTCTCAAATGGTGTACTTACGTGATTACACTTTCGTGTAGTACACTATGTGCACTGTGTGCTTACTGGCGGAGTGCGCAAATTTTAACAAAATAGTATTGTCTCATATCAAACAATAACTCCGTGCACTTCACGGAAATGACGATCGCAAACATTTTAACATAACTTTATTGGGGTCCTCAACTCGACAGTGACATGGTCATACTGTGTCAAAACATGAAGGGCCCTATCATGACATTCTAAAGTGCATCGTCACTCGTCAAAAGTCTATTCAAATTTAGTAGGATGTCCAGTTCACATTGGGAGGGGTTTCGTTCTCAAAAGTGGAGCGCATGGCGTAACAAGGTGTTCCTAGGTCTTTTAATCAGTCATATGGGTGTGTTTGGGGCGTAACATCATTTTAAACCAATGAGAATGACATCTGTCATTCCCTTTAACGGCGCAACGCGCGATATGTCAAATAAATGCATCGGTATTTTGGCATTCAACGGCGCATTTGAAGGAGGCTGCTTGCGAGACCGTATATGGAATAGTCATTCTTAAACCATGCTTTACTAAAACCTAGCATAGCCTTCACGCATTTGCACTCGTCTATTATTTGAACTCATTGGCAAAGTGAAACTAACTTCACCAAGGAGTCAGTCAATGACAAGACAGTTGCAGTTACTTTCACTATTGACTGACAATGGGTTACCATCGAAAACATAGGCTGGAAAATGTTGCTCAAATGACTGAATAAAACAACATTTATCCTGCAGAGGAGTTGCTTATATCTCGTGACAGTGCGTCTTCAGCTGTGCTCCATAAGTGTCTCTCACCTCTCCCCTAATCACTTTTAACCTTCATTACCAATTTGCAAATGATGGTGAATAACTACTCATCATGAGATGTACAGTATCTCGTAATATCTTTATTTTAATTATGTTTACCATTGTAATCGTGCAATTTGTAATGCTTTGCATGGACGTGCGCTGGTGTGCGTTCATGAATGATAGAAGGATGGTGTGTGCACCTGCCAATATGACTGTTGACATGCGCTCTTAAAATAGCATATGAACAACTCGCCATTGACTTCTGACCAGGTTTAGGTGGTGTATGATAGCGATTTTTAGACAAACCGCCAGGTCCCTCCCTAGGTTGTTAATTGCCACACCCCTGGGCGCAATGCTTAAAAAATAAAGGTGCAAAATAACGAATTCAACTTCGCGCAGGTGAATAACGAACTTTACGCCATGCGCTGGTGACCCAAAATACAGCCCGAACTGTTTATGTTATAACTTGCTTGTACCTCCGTAAAGTCTGTTTTCCACTGCTGCTGTTTCAGCTTTCTCAACCGCGATTTCCACGAGTTTGAAAACGCTCCCTCCCCTTCCGCTATTTGGCCAAGATGGCGTCCGTTAAGGGCGAAAAGTGTCCAGCGTTGCACACTCAGCTTTTTGACCGTTATGAGTGCACCATCCGGGAACTTGCAGCGCCCTTCGTGTCGTTGGAATTGTCAGTGTGAACACTCTCATGCACTCAAATTAGGTATTGTAAGTGCAGAAGTACACGATTTGAGACAGAGTCTATGGCTCTCCGTTTAATGGCGGCTCACCACAACTTACAACCCCGAGATCTCTCTCACACCGGTACTTTAACACCCCCAAACTCGTCATTACCATGGTAACTGATAATCAACGCTGTTCTCATATTAAATGCTACACTAGCGCCAGATTTCTGAGTGCAGGGGACAAGCCGAGGTGAGCTATGAGACATACATTCACACTCGGTATCATGTTTCAACACACTTTAGGTCAAAATCACACCGGAATTATCCTTTAAGGTTACGGGCGGATCTAACAAGCAGGAAATCATTCTAGCTCAATGCAGACGAAGACCTCAGTTTATCTTAACTTAAACTGGCAAAAGGCTTTGCCTTCCTCTTAATAAGAGTGTATATTAAAGAAAAAACTATCTTACAGAAAGAAACCCAAACATATGAGATTGATTCACTTTGTATTGTAATGAACGAACTCACGGCCACTCGGCGCAAGTGAAGGCCCGACACACAATTAACAACAAAGTTTCACAATGCACGAACAAATACCCCCCAAAGTTCAGTGCCCAATAGTCCCGACATCAAGCAGATGATTCAATCAGTCCAAAACACAAACGTGATCCCCGGTGTTACATGGCAACTGGCTCCCATGTTAACTGGCTGTTGATGACGTTTCATGATTGATGACGAGTCTTGACAGATGTGGCCGCTTGCAGATTTGTCACTTTCTGATACACTAGAGACGCACACAAATATGCATGACATGTTTAAAAGTCAAAATTGTATGTAGTACTACATGCACTGGACCATGAATATGCCACCCAAAAAACAAACACCTAAATAGCATAAATTAACTCCACGGGTATCGAACCACGAATAAATTGATTGACCTGCTTACTTGGTAATCCGACGTATCCACTTGCGCCACGAACCAGCTGACAGCGCTCTCAGAAATTGACTGACTAAAAGAAGTCAGCTAACGTTATTATAATTGTAACAAGTTAACATAGCTGTTCATGTTATCTGGCTACCATGTTATCATGCTACCGTTGCCCAAGCCATTTAGTAGGCCTTCAAAGTATCGTGGTTAAGTTTTACAAACGTTCCACTGAGGTTAGGCTGTGGCCACCCCTACCTGAAGTGTCTGTAGAGCCCCATGAACGTCAGCAAATAAATCAAATAAAAATGTGTTGCCTAATTGTGTATACTTTTGTCCAGCATATTCTTTTAAGAATTCAGTTCATGAAACACAGGCATTGAAACGCACACTGCAATGGACAGGAGAAGTCTATAACGTGTCCATATTTTACACAAAATGTGCGCACAGGGAGAGTCAAAACTCTTAGGCTTATAGGCTATTAACGTTAATGTTGCTGACATGTAAACATGGGTTTGATGTTTTTTTTATACTTTATTTCCTAAAACACAAGTTAGTGCTTCTCCTGTGGCGCGACGGGTTAATGCTTCCACATTGCTTTTTCACGCAGTCGACATGGGTTCAATCCTCCCGCTCACACGTTTTTTTTTATTATTTATTTATTTTTAGACCAGCAACGCTTCCTCAATTTAGGCTATATACTAGGTGGCCACAGAGAGCCTGACCAGCAGTCAGTGAAATGTTTGAAAACTTAACCATGATACTTTGAAGACCTACTGGCTTGGGCAACTGTGTAGCAAGACAACACCATCAGCCGTGTTAACTTGCTACAATCATCAGCTGACTTCTTCTAATTGTATAGACTAAGTCAAGTAAATTTCAATGTGACTTATCAGCTGGTTCGTGGCGCAAGTACGTAGGTGAATGGTTATCATGTAAGCGGTTTCATTTAGGAAGCAGGTTCGATACCCACGTGGAGTCATTAGGCTGTTTAGGTATGTATTTTTTTTGGTGGCATATTCATGGTCCAGTGCATGTAGCGTACTACAGCCAATTTTGACATTTAAATATGTCATGCATATTTGTATTTGATCGTCTCCAGTTCCCATCAGAAAGTGACAAATCTGCAAGCGGCCACATCTGTCAAAGAAACGTCATCACTCATGAAACGTCACCAACGCAGCCAGTTAACATGGGTGCCAGTTGCCATGTAACACCCGGAATAAGAAAGAGTCGTTGCGTTTACAGTCTGTTGAGAAGTCGTTCCCTAATACGGTTGCGAAACGCAATCTCACCAAAACACCACGTTAGGAAAAATGCTCCTTTGCTTGCTGTAATCCAATGACTTTGGGAAAAAATGATGATCGCAGATAGCGAGAAAGAGTCACGGTATACGTTCAGCATGCAAGGCCTCTAACGCGCGTTACTCCATACACCAGCCGGCTTCGCACAGGTAACTCTCGGGGGCGAGCGCTCTCCCCGCGCCTCCATTTAAACAAAGTGCAATGAAAGTCACTCCTACCCAAAACGCGCGTTCAACGGTCAGCTGACATCAAATTTACATACATGGCATATTAAACAGAGAGAAAGTATTAATACATTTTCATACAAACAACCATGTAAAAAGGTGATTTTGGCAACCTTTACAAAGTGAAACTGACAAACTCGTGGGTAGGCTAAGCAACGATATTTAAAACAATCAATAAGTGGATTCCTGTAATGTTCATGAAAACATTACAGGAACTAATAAATCGCGACTTGTTGTAGGCCTAACAGTAGGCCTAGTTTATATCGTCTCGCTGGAGTGCGTGCATAATAGGCCTAATTGCTATGCCTACTTGCCCGTCCAAATAAAGGGCTTTCCTTTGTTTCACGGAGCTCTGACTAACTGGAGGCGCGATTTAAGTGGCCACTTCTAAATGGTAGCCTAGGCTACCCACTGGCTAATTCATTCCGCAAACTGCTGACTCACGAAATGTATTTTAGCAGGTCACAAAACTGATTTCGTGATTCTATTATGCATTTTGTCCATATAATGAAATTATCGTGACACATAATTCATTCCGTAAACTGCTGACTCACTAAATGTATTGTAGCAGGTCACAAAACTGATTTCGTGATTCTGTTATGCATTTCGTCAACATAATGGAATTATCATTACACATAATTCATTCCGTAAACTGCTGACTCACGAAATGTATTGCAGCAGGTCACAAAACTGATTTCGTGATTCTGTTATGCATTTCGTCCACGTAATGAAATGATCGTGACACATAATTCATTCCGTAAACTGCTGACTCACGAAATGTATTGCAGCAGGTCACAAAACTGATTTCGTGATTCTGTTATGCATTTCGTCCACGTAATGAAATGACCGTGACACATAATTAATTCCGTAAACTGCTGACTCACGAAATGTATTGCATCAGGTCACAAAACTGATTTCGTGATTCTGTTATGCATTTCGTCCACGTAATGAAATTATCGTGACACATAATTCATTTCGTAAACTGCTGACTCACGAAATCTATTGTACGTGATTCTATTATGCATTTCGTCCACAGAATGAAAGCATATGTCACTGAATGCATTCCGTAAGTTAAATTACTATTGCGTGGACGGAATGCCTTCTGTAACACAACACAATACTTCTGTGGACGAAATTGAAATAAGATGCACAGGATGATGCGTGTAGGTGCATTCCGTATTTACGTGGACAGAATTACTTTTGACCAAAAAAAAGAGTTTATTTCGTCTACGACAGTGAATAGTGCATTCAGCATTATGTCCACGAAAGGAAAAGGCCACCAGTCAATTTCGTCCACGAAATGATGTGCTCTCTTAGTGTTTCGTGGACACAATGCAAACCAATTTGTGCATTCCTAGGTCAAAAGGCGCTACGATGTAACATGGTTTCGTAATGAATATATGTATTTCGTCACACGAAAGTCATTCTGTCCACGAAATAAGGCATGTTACATTTGGCGCCCCATAGTGCTCATGCCCCCAGAGTGTAGTGTTGCAGCTGCCTGGCTCCTTTACCGATTTTGTATTGATTTTTTTCCGTACTGACAGGACCACAAGAAACAGAAATCTATATAGAAAAATTGCCGGATCTGTCCTTAAAGCTTTATTTAAGCTACATTTTGTAAGCTTGCCTATCACTGTTTAGACACATCATCACAAGAGAAACTAGTACTGCACTGAGTGGGTCTGCTGTTCAGGGGAATTCTTCTGGGACTGTTGAAAAGACCATGTTTGGAGATAGCTTCCCCATTTAAAAAAATCACATTACATTATCCACTGCTGACAGTGCACAATCTGTCAACTGTCAACAAATCAGAACTTTAACCTTTAACAGTTGAAAGAGAGATTGAAGAGAGAGAGAAAAAATCTGTACAACTGCTTTGTTGTAATAAATGAAAATGTATTGCTGTACAGGACTGTAAGGCCATGTTGAAGATGTGAATAACTTCTCATTAGTTGTGGAACTACAATATGCATTCCTGCAAGCTGATATGGTTCAAAACATGCAGCACTTTACAAGTTCTTAGCATTATTTGCATTTATCTTAGGCTACTTGTCATCCAAATAAATAACTAGAAAGTCACTAACCTGGTCTCCTAGACACTGTCGGATCAACTATTGAAACATGGTCAGGGCATTGCACAGAACAAAGGGCATCCTCTCAAACTGGTACAGACCTACAGTTACATTATTCTGGCATCCATTTCGGCAGAAATGCGTATGCGCAAGGCTTTCACGACACCAATCTTGCTCCAGCGGCGAGATTACAACACATGATTGGCACGATGTCTTCACAACACACCACATTATTGGCTCAATGCATTCACATGTCGACGTTTTGCCGTGAAAGGGGTGTGATAAGCCCATGCATTTCTATGGAGGATTTCTATGGAGGAGTGCTGTGTCTCTGCTACAGTCAGCAAATGTTTTTCCCTTGACAAGGTTATCAGTGAACCCTGCTTGCATGCACTTCACTGCGGATGATTCTAAAATTGTTCTTCACCCAGATCCTTTCTACCAACCTAAAGTGCTGATCTTAACCTTAGGAATAGGGTCAGAGCTACCAGTTTCACCCTGACGATCAGCAGGAGCAGATGTTATAACATAAACTATGCCCTTGGGACTGAACAGCTGTTTATCTGAGAATAGTTAAAAGACAACATACCAATTGACAACATACCAACATACCAAAACAGTTGGGATAGGGGCTTGCTTTTTTTGTCTTCTCATGAAACAAATGCACCCAAGAGGGCTTTTATCAGCAATAAAAAAGAAACAATATGGGCCAACCCACAAACTCCATGGCAAGAGTTCTCTGGAAGCCATCACAACCTTCTAAGATTCTGTGGATGGGAAAGCAGCCTGATTTTTGTGGTTTGTGTGACTGCATGCTAACATAGAAAAGCCAGGTCAGGGTCCAGCCCCCTGGGTAGAACACTGAAGACACAGATTTATCAAAGCCAAAACAGCAACATTGTATATCCCACTCCACTCCAACATCTTGTTTACCTTTAGTCAAGCTTCTCCAAAACTGGGCTTAGCCAGTTTTCCTCTTCCAAAGAAAAACTTATACAACCACTGGCATGCACAAAATAATTTCTCATGTAAAGGCCAGCCAATAGAACACTTTAACATGTTTTTTTCAACCATGGGAGCACGGTCTACTTGCCATTCCCTACAGTATGTGTGCCCTTCCGTTCGAAAAGGGTGGCATTATGAAGTGCCCTCTATGCTGCCCCTACATGACAGTGTTCCATATAAATTGTACTTTACAGTATGTGAGAAAGAAATGCCAACATAGGTGCATAGTGGATAAAATGTGATTCAGTGAAGGGTGTCCCTACTTGCATCAATTTAGAGAAGTTTCTGAAATGGATGCCCCTGCAGTGATAAATATGTGGTAGGTGCTAGGGCTGCACGATATTAGGAAAACATGCGATATGCGATAACATTATTGAGTACTGCGATAACAATATAATTTGCGATATTTAAATATACTGCTCAATAAAGGTTTTCCACACATATTTTGAAACCTTCCACATTCACAGAATGTCTGACAGTTCTTGCAAAATAAAACACTCGCCTCAAAAGTTTTACTTGTGCTCAGAACCAAACAGTGTCAGAGTGATTCAGTGTATGATTGAAGTGTTCCCTTAATTTTTTTGAGCAGTATATTTAATGTTTTTTTCCCCATTCTGCTTGCTGCAAGCATACACTGTAGGGTTGGGGGGGGGGGCCTGATGAAAGTGGACAGCTAAGAGACCTACTGACTAGGCCAGGGGTGGGCAAACTTTTTGGCTCAAGGGCCACATTGGGTTTTGAAAATTGGCCGGCGGGCCGCACAACCCCCCGGCCTCCGCCACCCCACGACACACGCGTAAAAAAAAAACATTTTTTATAGTCTATAATTCAGTATGAAAAGTATTTGTTTTAAAATACTGCTAATTTGTTTTAAAAATACTGCTAATTTTATGCTGTTTAACAAATGTATAAATTGTGCACTGTCGCTTTAAGACAGTCGCTTTAATTCACGTTTATTTCTCAATGATCTTCTGCCTGCTCCGCTATGGCTAGAGCTACCTACGGCTGGGCCCTCTCACAGTTTTTAAATGGTCAGTAGTGGGAACTACTGTTGCCTTCATGATTTCCTTTTAAAACTTTCTTATAAGAAGGAGATATCAATTATCAACAATCACAAGCCAGCTGGAACCTGCGGCTCTCTCTCCCTCTCGTGAGTGCAGACGCATTCCCAATTAAATGGATTGCATAATGTTCACGTTAGATCTGCTGCAAAGGAGATAACTAAGAGTTAACTTAGAGATAACATCGTGTAAAACTATTTAACATGATGTTTTGACATTGACATTGTAAACGTTATCTAAGGAGAGTGAAAAGCAGTTTGCAGTAAAGCTAACCAACGTCTTCTCTATCGCAGGAAAAAAATAGCGAGCAGCCTGATAACTAAATGAAATGCTCGGCGGGCCGGATGAAAGTGCTTGGCGGGCCGGATTCGGCCCGCGGGCCGTAGTTTGCCCACCCCTGGACTAGGCTATCGAAGTTGTGTGGAAGATCTGCTCCTAATCCTCATAAAAGACGGGTGGACAGCCAATCTGAACACTTGTGCAACAACCAGCGGAATATTCCACATTGCCAGCCTTCGATGGGCCTAGCAAAGAAGCTACTTAAGCTATATCGCGGCAGTCATCTCAGTCTGTAACCTCATACGCTGCGCATCCCACGTTATTAGGCTACCGGCATGCCGACTACGAGGGCAGCGGAAAGTGAAAGTAATTGGGCTGCAATCGCACAGTCCAGAAGTAGGTTAAACAACTTTTACAAATAACGAATCCTGATTACCTCTGTGCTGCTGTCTGGGGCTTTTGCTAAATGCAAATCATAAAATACAAGCCTTACAGACAGTGAAAGACATCTTCTGATATAACGATAACGAAAGAAATTGTTTATTTAACACGGTGGAGAAGGACGCATTTGCGCTGTGTTTGTAACACGGCATCCTTCATAAAACCAAAATATTCCCATATAACAGACGTGCTTTTCCTTTTAGTCACTAATTCCTCTTCACCCAAGTGTAGCCTACCTCGCTCGACTCACTATTTTCAGCCATCACGACTTAGCTCCCGCTTCAACACCTAAAACACCACACACCTAAACTGGTAGGGGACGGGCTTCTTGGGCTGCATGACAGCATCAGTTTGGTAAAATATGTTGACATTCAGAATGTGAATACACATAGACTGTATGGAATGCGCACGGCACAGAAAATGTATCGAATTTATCGAAAATTAAGTAATCTTTGCGGTATGTCCATCGCAAGTGTTGATATCGCGATAACGATAGATTTTAGATATATCGTGCAGCCCTAGTAGGTGCCCTTATGGAAGAAAATTAATTATTACCTCTACCTCTTAGGGTACTGCTGCACTAAGTGCCCTTGCAATGGAAATGAACAAATCCCAGTAAAATGAGATGTAGTGTCCTACCACCATTTTCCTTACCATGTGCCCTCTAGGGAAGGTATTCCCAAAGTCAGTGCCATGACGTGAGTCTAGGGTGCCACCAAATACGTTTTCTATTTCTGCAAGGAGCAGATCAGTTAGGCTAATATCTAGCTGACATTTTGATGTTCTCATCTGCACTGTCCATATTTTTCTTCTCAACGGGACTTTAGGCTAGGCCATTCGGCGTTACAATAATAACACATGCAGTCAGGTCACTGCAGACCCTCACCCCTATCTCACAATGGAAAAGAAAGTGAGACCAAATTCCAAAATATGGATATGATCTGGGCCCCTCAATCATATAAGATGGGCTATGTTATTCACCCCTGATATCTGAATGACGCCCCTATTTCAAATAGCACAGGTCATGCTGTCATACCTGTCAACATTTAGCTTTCCAAAAACGGGAGATTTTTTTCGGGGGGGGGGGGGGTCAGTGTTTATACCGGATCTGTGTTTGCATATTTAATACGTTTCATACACGTGTTTCAACACTGCATTTCGGTCGTTGCTTTTAGCTTAGGCTACCATTACCTTACGCATGCCAGTTATGTATCCACCAGCTGCCTGCCTGCAGCCTACTTCCAAAACTCCAAAGCTGCTTGCTGTCAGATTTGGTTCCGAGGGCACAAGTTCAGTGTATCAACAACACTCAATAACAGTTTATGTGATGTGTTATTCAATTAAATTCC
>NW_027468663.1:31523253-31610753 GCF_046254945.1 Alosa pseudoharengus | reverse complement strand
CTCTCTCTCCCACACACACACACATACACACACACAGTCTTTTCCAAGTGTGTGTGTAAGTGCTGTGACAGACATTAAAGTTATTGATATTCACTCTGAAGGAATAAAAAAAATCTCATTTCTTTATTTATTTTTTTCTTGTAAGAGGGCGGGGAAGAGATGGAGTTGAATTCTAAACAGGCAGCTCCAGCCGTCGGCCGCTCTCTACCTCCCCTCTGACTTCCAATTACTAAAATGGCTCCTGATTATTCACCGTGGAGCTCACAGCAGCCTCTCTGCCCCTCTGCCCTGAAGCCCCTCTTCTTTATGGGCCCAGGCGTCAGTGCAGACCCCGTCTCTCTGCCGTGCGCCATGGCCTTTTAAGGAGACACTGACGGATGACACTGACGGATGGCTCTCTGACAGCTCCTCAGGACACTGATAGCATGGGGTCTGCTCCAGAAAGGCATTCTCACTGATGTTCACTTCAACCTGATTTACTCCGCTTTGTGCTTTTTATCATATTATGCTGTAAAATTAAAAGTTCTGAAAAGTAGTAAAAGTAGAAAGATTAACACCATTCTCTGTGTTACTGAATATTGTTGTATTACTATGTTGTGTATGGCCTGTGGCAGATGCTTTTGTCCAAAGGGACTTACATTACTATTTTACCTTTCTGAGTGGTTGTGGTATTGCTGTTAGATAGCACAGACTGCTATTCCTGTCAACAAAAAAGTTGTTCTTTGTTGTGTTGAGGTGCTTTGGTCTGGGCCTGGGTCCACGGGCCTGTAGACGGCTTCTCCAAGGGGTTGCCAAGGTGACCGGCGGCGGTGCCGAGTTCTTGAGTGATGATGAGAGGCTGCAACCGAAGGTGAGAGAGCAGCTTTCACTGGGGGAGACCTGCAGTGGTCCAAAGACCTCAAATACGTGTTGTGGTGATCATCAGTAAGCTAATTCATAATAAGAAATGAATACAAAGGGATAATCAGTTTCTCTCAGCCAATTACAATGTAAGGCAAGATCTTTGTGTTGTTAACATAACACAGTGGCTCCAGTTATGGCTTTAGATCTTCTTCGAACTAGAAACTGACAAATAGTTGTCACATGTATGGATGTGAATACACATTTCCTCAGCTCATCAAATCCCTGAAGAAAGCTCTTGAGCCTGTCCTGACTGATGTTCGCATTGACTGGTATGTGCCTGACAATATGGAGGCTCTCCTTTCACCCAATGAAATCCCTCCACTCTACCCTGGCAGTCGTCTGATTGGCTACTGCACCTTGTATGATGTGGCGCCATTCAGAAGCAGGAAGAATGAGGTAAGGACATACAGATGTTGTTTTTAGATATCTCTGCAATGTATCTGTAAAATGTCTTGGTTTTGCATGTCCATGTTGCTTCAGGATCACAAAGGAGGGGAAATGTAATTGTTGTTTGGCCTTAAATATCAACAAACCTTCTCTAAATTCATGGACTGTGCCTTTAATCTTCAACACACCCCTTGTCCTTTAAGACAGTAAAAGTCCCCCTGCCCTGTGTCTCTTTCCCAGGTGAGAGGGCGCTCGTACCGAGGCGCGTCCCGCGGCTCCCTGGGCTCTGTGTTCGGCCAGGTGCAGGACGAGCTGCCCAATCCGTCTGAGGTGCTGCAGCAGCTCCTGGCGCTGCCGGGCGAGGAGGAGGACCTTGAGGAGGCCCTCAGGGAGATCTCCCGGGAAATCTCCTCCGAGTTCTCCTGCGCCAAGGCCTCCGACATCGACAACAATAGCACAGGTGACAGCTCGTCTCTAGAACACACACACGCATATGACCCAGCAAGGTCGAAACGTTGTCTTTGTACAAAAAAGTCTAAAGCAGTGTTGCGGACATTATATATTTTGTCGCCTGTTTCTCTTAGCCTTGGAGCTGGAGCCCTACAGTGACGTGCGGCAGCGGATCGAGGAGGCATCCTACGTGCAGGACCAGTATGTTCTGACCCGCTGCTCCATCAGCAGCGACCGCGGCCTCCTCTCTGCCTCCCCTGCTGCCTCTGACTGGACCAGCCCCAGCCTGGACACAGGCTCCCTGCCCCAGGGCCTGGAGAGGGTGGCCCCTCCAGACACACGTGGCCTCTCTCGCTGGGAGTCCCCCTGGCAGCACACCCCTCCCTCGGAGAACACCGACCCCAGCCCTGGGAAGGTGGGGGTTCAGAAGGAACAGCAATGCCTAGTTTTTTACTGCACAAAAAACACATGATGTGTGTGTGTGTGTGTGTGTATAGATCGATAAATAGATAGATGTACTAATATATGGGGCTGTTATGACATTATCAGTGAATGTGAACGTAATGGTAATTAATTCCTCTACCTAAATGCCTATATCTGAGTCCACATTAGGTGTTGCTGTGGCTCAACTGATGGTTCTAATACCAGCCCAGAACATGGGCTTGTCTCCTAGGCAACACACATAGACTACTAGTAATGATAAACTATATCTGCAACTTGAGTTGTTTTCAAATCGTTCTGATAATGTCTTTGTTTCTTTGTGTGTTTGTTCACTGGCTACCTGCAGGCTGGCAGGCTGGCGGAACGTGAGGAGTGTCGTCGCAGGCAGAGGGCGCTGGCGCGCTGTGCCATGTCTGCACGCAGCTTTTCATCTCCGCAGGGCGAGCTGGACATGCACCGGCTGCGGCGGGCCCTGGAGAAGGTCTCCTTCGACCAGTCGGTGGGCGGGCGGCTGGAGGAGAGCGACAGCGAGACGCAGCCCAGCCTCAGGGGAGCACTGTCTCGCAGGAGCTTGACCGACTCCAGTGAGAACACACACACACACACACACACACACACCTCTGAACTAGGCAACCAAATGATGTCAACCCACCCACAAATAAAGCATGCACATCCACATACAGTATACACAAACAGTACACTGGAGGCTTTTGCCACAGGTAACACATACAATTGCCAAAAAAACACTTTATCCTCTGTGTCCTACACATTCATTACCTTCCTAATATTCATCCTCTCTCTCTTTCTCTCACCCCCCACCCCCCTCTCTCTCTCTCTATATAGATGGCTTGCTTTTTCCAGCCTCCCCTCTGGATTGGGATGGCTTCACCGACCCGGAGTGCTTCTTTGCAGCCGCACCATCTGACGAGCCCCAGGCTCTGCAGGCCCGGTCCCTCATCCATGGCCTGCTGGGGGGCCGGCCCGTGTCCTGGGAGGTGGCTGTGGACCTGAGCCCACTCTGGGCCCCTCCGAGCCCCACACCGCCAGCTGCTGACCCCTGGGGAGAGATTGTGCATCAGCTGGCCGCTCGCTCTGTGATCCGTGACTTTGAGAACATGTCAGAAAAAGAATCCGACATCGAGCAAGGTGGGTATAAGCTGTTGTATGCCTCTTATTAACTTGCCACTCTCTACACCTCTGGCCTGATATCTCTATATATTTTACGTAAGACATTTATGCAAAGAAAAAGTCCACACATGCTCAGATTGACATTAGCAACTGAGCCTGAAGAAAAAAAAAGGGAAGTATTGCCCCCTGCTGTTGAAAAACACAAATTATTTATTTGAGTCCCAATAGGTCCCTTAACTGAACACACTGTGGAATACATACATCTAGGTTGTAACCTGTACATATGTTTATTGTCCTATGAATTGAATAATATATGGGATGGGATAATAACTGAAATATTTATTTACTCTCTGCCTGAAAATTATGTCGGTAAAAGCCTTCACTTTGAGTTCTGAGAAAGAACACATTGTTATGAAATGTAGTGCTACCAGTTATCAGTCACAACTGGCTAAAATCACCTGGCTGAAAATGTCTCCATGAAGATCTCCCAGACATGTGTATATGCAGGCACTAGCATGTTAAGCATGACCTTATCTGACTCAGGGCAGCTCTGTCCTCCAGGGCCAATGAAGAGGTACAGGATGAAGGCCATTCAGACCAGTAAGAGCTGCAACATCATCTGCATGTATACGGCCTTCACCGCCACAGACTCCAGCAGCACCAGCACCAGCAAGGGCCTCAAGGACGCACCCCAACCCCTCAGCTCAGGTAGCACAGGGGTTATGGGCTCTTACTATACAAGCAGGATGTAAAATGGTAATGGTAAACTGAATGTAATTACAGAACACATGGGTAATCATACACTATTGGTTTCCACAAGTATACAAGTATAACCATAATACATATATCTCAGTGCACATCTTTTATTGCCAACTTTTATTAATGTTGTGTTATAGTATTAGTATGTTATGATTATATTATTACAATGTAATATACTGTATTGATATATAATAATAAGAGGAAATTATTGCAATTGTTGTTGTATAATTAAACAGTTGTAATTGTTGTAATGGCAGCAGGGGTGCGTTTCGGTGCAAGGCGCAGCTCCCACGCAGGCGGCAGCAGGAGGCAGAGGTCCTACTCGGTGGGTCTGGGTCGCAGGCCGTCCAGCCGGGACAGTGAGGAGCTGGAGGACACCTTTACCTCCACAGGTACTGATGGCACAAATAAAGTGGCCTGAAGGGAGTTCCTGAGTGTCATTGGCCTCATGATCATGTACACTTCATTTCAGACCATTTCATTAAAATGGTCTGAAGCTTCCTTGTCAAAAAAATGTAAACCCAATGTGAATGAAGGAAGAGTAAATCAAGCACATATGACTTTGTTGAGGTTTCACAGAGTCGTAAACAGAGAGATATAATGCAGATACAGACACTGAGAAATCATATCTTGATAATAATAATTATTATAGCATATAATATTATATACAGTATCTCACAAAAGTGAGTACACTCCTCACATTTCTGCAAATATTTCATTATATCTTTTCATGGGACAACACTGAAGAAATGACCCTTTGATACAGTGTAAGGTAGTGAGTGTAAAGCTTGTATAACAGTGTGAATTTGCTGTCCCCTCAATAACACTCCTAAGTGAAAATGTCCAAATTTGGCCCAAATGTCAACATTTTGTGCGGCCACCATTTTTTTCCAGCACTGCCTTAACCCTCTTTCTTGGGCATGGAGTTCATCAGAGCTTCACAGGTTGCCACTGGAATCCTCTTCCACTCCTCCATGACAACATCCCGGAGCTGATGGATTAGAGACCTTGCGCTCCTTCACCTTCTGTTTGAGGATGCCCCACAGATGCTCAATAGGGTTTAGGTCTAGAGACATCATCAGGCTTCCGTATGTCACAGTGCATGCTGCCATTCATGGTTCCCTCAATCAACTGTAGCTCCCCAGTGGCTGCAGCACTCATGCAGCCCCAGACCATGACACTCCCACCACCATGCTTGACTGTAGGCAAGACGCACTTCTCGTCTTTGTACTCCTCACCTGGTTGCCGCCACACGCTTGACATCATCTGAACCAAATAAGTTTATCTTGGTCTCATCAGACCAAAGGACATGGTTCCAGTAATCCATGTCCTTAGTCTGCTTGTCTTCAACAAACTGTTTGCGGGCTTTCTTGTGCATCATCTTTAGAAGAGGCTTCATTCTGGGATGACAGCCATGCAGACCAATTTAATGCAGTGTGCGGTGTATGATCTGAGCACTGACAGGCTGACCCCCCCACCCCTTCATCCTCTGCAGCAATGCTGGCAGCTCTCATACATCTATTTCCCAAAGACAACCTCTGGATATGACGCTGAGCATGTGCACTCAACTTCTTTGGTCGACCATGGCAAGGCCTGTTCTGAGTGGAACCTGTCCTGTTAAACTGCTGTATGGTCTTGGCCACCGTGCTGCAGCTCAGTTTCAGGGTGTTGACAATCTCCTTATAGCCTAGGTCATCTTTATGTAGAGCAATGATTATTTTTTTCAGATCCTCAGAGTTCTTTGCCATGAGATGCCATGTTGAACTTCCAGTGACCAGTATGAGAGAGCGATAACACCATATTTAACACACCTGCTCCCCATTCACACCTGAGATCTTGTAACACTAACGAGTCACATGACACTGGGGATGGAAAATGGCTAATTGGGCCCAATTTGGACATTTTCACTTAGGGGTGTACTCACTTTTGTTGCCAGCGGTTTAGACATTAATGGCTGTGTGTTGAATTATTTTGAAGAGACATACATTTACACTGTTATACAAGCTGTACACTGACTACTTTACATTGTACCAAAGTTTAATTTCTTCAGTTTTGAAAAGATATAATAAATCATCGCTAAAGATATAATAAACTCATCGCTGGTTTGGTGACAAAAAAAAACTCACCTCCATAGACTTATACTCCATTGACTAAGTAAATATCAAATATTTTATGGCAAACTACCACATAAACACTCTCACTTGAATCAATCCTCCTATAGCTGTAGATTCGTGGTGCTATGTTTTCCCTCTCCCCACCACAGACAGAGACGACACCCCCGCCTCCCCCTGCAGTCTGACCTCCTGGGAGAGCAGTAAGTCACCGTGGGATGGACAACACTGAGTCCTGGGTTACATAGATCAGAACATCTGCACTAGAGGACGGGATTTCATTTTATATCAACTGTGTTCCCTTAACTATACAAGTAACATAGAATGGTTATAGCAATATAAACTCAGTTTAAGGATATTGTCAACTTGCATGTTAATAACGATGAGTTAAACTGGGTACTTATATGTTTGGTTGCAGAGCAGACGTGTTATGAGATCTAGTTAGCATACAGTATACATCCCCTGGATAAGAACAAGAGTAGCAATGAAATGTAACAAAAGATGACACAGTGATTGAACTGAATCATTTGCTGCTGTCGATGTGGAAAGACAAACCTGAAACAAATGAGCTCCCCAGCCAAAACTGTGGACTGTTGTCCATCGCTGGCATGAGTGTGTGCTTATGTGTGGGAGAGAGAGAGAGAGAGAGAGAGAGAGAGAGAGAGAGGCCGATGTGATGGATGATGATGTTAACAGTGCTGTCTCAGGTACAGGCCCCGCCGCTCACCCTGCCAGCCCCTCCGGCACCTCCACCCGCTCACAGCGCTCCATAGAGAGCCGCTCCGTGGAGAGCTTCTTCGGCTCCAGGTGAGACCTAGTCACACCTTAACACCATAAAGGCTAGCGGTGGTTATCCTATGGTGCCACTCAAACTCTCTAGTGCTGTTGATCTATTGTGATCCGTCTGCTATTTTCACAGGTCTGTGTGGTGAAATATGCATTTAAAGTGGTATTGCTTAGAGATAATGCTGAAATTTCCTTCCCAATGCAAATGCTTCCTAAAGGTGGGATTGAACATACTGTACACTATATTGCCAAAAGTATTGGGTCACCTGCCTTGACTTGCATATGAACTTAAGTGACATCCCATTCTTAATCCATACAGTAGGGTTTAATATCCACCGGTCCACCTTTTCCAGCTATAGCAGCTTCAACAAGCTTTCCACAAGGTTTAGGAGTGTGCTTAGATTATACAGCACAAAACAGTATACAGCACAAAACATTGGGGCAGCCGTGGCCTACTGGTTAGCGCTTTGGACTAGTAACCGGAGGGTTGCCGGTTTGAACCCCAACCAGTAGGAACGGTGGTTGAAGTGCCCTTGAGCAAGGCACCTAACCCCTCACTGCTCCCCGAGCGCCGCTGTTGTAGCAGGCTGCTCACTGCGCCAGGATTAGTGTGTGCTTCACCTCACTGTGTTCACTGTGTGCTGAGTGTGTTTCACTAATTCACTGATTGGGCTAAATGCAGAGACCAAATTTCCCTCATGGGATCAAAAGAGTATATATACTTATATACAGTACACAATTTACATTGCCTTCTTTGAGAGGGTAAAAGTCTAAAATGATGGTCAAACCTCTACTAGGCTCCCTTCTAATTCACACCATGTATGTATCCTTGTACTTTTGGTGCTTGCAGTCCATAACTTGGATGACTGTAAATGCTCACCCTGTAGTACCAGTGTTTGACCCTGTGAGACTGGTGTGTGTCTGCTCCTCAGGTTTAATCTGGGGAGGCTGATGTCCAGTAACGCCTCAGGAAGGCAGGCAGCCCTGAAGCCTCACTGTCTGTCTGCAGAGGCAGAGAAGCACACGGAGACAGACACCCCCAACTACCTGCCTCTGGTGAGTGGCCTCGGCTAATCACCTGATCAGAGGAAAGCTTTCACGTACAGTATGTTGGGGAAAAAATGACCAATGTTATGACTAGGATCTTCATTAGTGGCACCACTGCTTGGCCATCTCTTATTCGTGACTCTCAAGCTGTAGATGAGTTGGGATCAAGTGGGGCTGAGGTAAAGAAACAGACATCTGCAAATAGACAGTCTGTACCCAGCTCATGTACATCTAATGGAAAGAATATCAAAAGAGGACTTTGACAGCTGGGAGTTCCCTCCAGATCTTGGAAGTGCTAAGACAGATAAAAGAAGGAACATACCCTCTCGTAGATTGTATGTAGCCAATTGTACTGCAGCCTTATGACCAATTAGTTTGGTTTCTCTACTGTGAATATATTGCATCTGTGTTGTCCTGTCTCCTTACAGGTGCATCTGCAGTTGGCTTCCGGTGCTTTCTGTCTGAACGAGTCCTACTCCGAGTGCATCCAGATCCCTCTGGAGCGCCTGAAGAGGGCGTCCCCGTACACCAGCCACCGCAGTAGCCTGAGCCCCCCCATCCGCTGCACCTCTCCCCCAGTCAACCCAGAGGAGACGCCAGCCCCAAACCAGGCTCCAGCTCCAGCCCTGGCCCCTGGCTTCACCAGGGTGTCTGCAAGGCCCAGTGTGGGGCGCTGCCTTGGGGCCGACACTGTCCTCTCTGAACCCCTCAACTCGGAAGAGGGCTCCCCGGAGCTGGCTGGTGGGGTCCCCCAAGCGGACAGCGGGCGCGGGTCGGAGACGGATATGTGCGAAGCCTCCCTTCTGGAGCCTGCTGAGCTGCCAGGGGATGTGGTGCTGGCCCAGGTGGAACTGGAGAGCCTGAGCTGGGCCACAGCGGTGGCCTTGGCCTGGCTGGAGCACCGGTGCGCCGGCTACTTCGTGGAGTGGGAGCTGATCGCCGCTAAGGCGGATTTCTGGCTGCGTGGCCAGCTGCTGCCCGAAGGACTGGACCTGGCGGGGCTTAAGGCGGCCGCACGGCAGCTGTTCCTGCTGCTGCGCCACTGGGACGAGAACATCCAGCTCAACATGCTGTGCTACAACCCCAACAACATGTGATCCACGATATGCTATGCTGTGCTACAACCCCAACAACATGTGATCCACGCTATGCTACGCTGTGCTACAACCCCAACAACATGTGATCCAGCTCAACATGCTGTGCTACAACCCCAACAACATGTGATCCACGCTATGCTACGCTGTGCTACAACCCCAACAACATGTGATCCACACTATGCTACGCTGTGCTACAACCCCAACAACATGTGATCCACACTATGCTACGCTGTGCTACAACCCCAACAACATGTGATCCACACTATGCTACGCTGTGCTACAACCCCAACAACATGTGATCCACACTATGCTATGCTGTGCTACAACCCCAACAACATGTGATCCACGCTATGCTACGCTGTGCTACAACCCCAACATGTGATCCACACTATGCTACGCTGTGCTATAACCCCGACATGTGATCCACGCTATGCTACGCTGTGCTATAACCCCAACATGTAATCCATGCTACGCTATGCTACAACATAGATATTATAAAAGGTAGATGCCGCATTGTACTCCAGAACATATGTAAATAGTGCCACCTTCATGGTGGGGTCAAAAATCACTGGAGGTCAATGGAGAAACTGAAAGGTGGAAATCAGACAGGTGTCTCTGAATGCCGGCAAGTGTTGCCCATAGAGAGTAAAGTGTTTGCCCCCAGCAATAGAACTTGACGGACAATGCGGTATCTAGCTTTGTAATATGCATGTGCTTCAACCCCAATATGTGATCCACTCTATGCTATGCTATGATTCCTACTATGGTGTGCTAGTGCTTCACCCTCAACAACATAAAGGTGAAGTTTCTGCAGCTCTATGCCTCAACTTTACTGCTGCAACCTTAGTAGCATGATAAAGCACATGGGGTTCCAGCTACCACACCACCTGCAACCCCAAAAACAAGCTTTTCTATGCTGCTACTACCAAATGCAATGTCATGCTACTGCTGTGCTATGCTACTGCGACAACCACATAAGACTAGCCACAATCCTCAGGCTATGTTCCTGCCATGTGTGATCCGGGCTACACTAAGCCTACGACTAGGATACATGATTAAGGCCATGCTTCTGCATTCTTTTTCTTTTGTTTTTACTTTAGAGGCGCTTGCATTCAATTGAGATAGGACAGCAGAGATTGACAGAGGATGCATGGGGAGAGGGAGACGGGAGTAGAATCGGCAAATGGTCATTGGGGTAAACGGGCACTTAAACCCTACTGTGGTATGGATGCTGCCGTTTGCACTACAGCTGCCCTCAGGTCCTAGCCTGATGAGCCAGACCCACATGCCAGTAGGGTGCGTCTAGATTTCTAGGCTACTTAAGTCCTACAATTCCTCAAATGTGACTCAAAGTATCCTACTGCTGCAAACCCATTGCCTTGAGATTCAGGCTAATTAAGTGCTATTCTTATATTCACAGGCTACATTTGTTCACATCAATCTTTAGGTCTTTTTCAACTTAATTTGTTTCCTTGATTTTTTAACTAGGTGGAAGAAATGTACTTTATATTACCGTATTTTCCGGACTATAAGTCGCACCGGAGTATAAGTCGCACCAGTCAAAGCGTCATGAAGAGGAAAAAACCCTTATATATAAATATATATGTTGCACCTGAGTCGCAGGACCAGCCAAACTATGAAAAAAAGTGTGACTTATAGTTATTAGGAAAATACGGTACTTAATTTTAAGTTTTTGACACCGAATTGCTGTTAACAAACTGACAATCAATTAGGATCACATCACTGCCAAAGAGGAAACACTCATTCATTCATCCATCTGACACCACTTCTAAAAGTGATTCTCACAACCAATGCATACAAACACATCTTGATTTATACTTTCAATGTCACATATAAATGTATGTTTGCTTTAGACTTTTTCATACAGACTACAAGTAATTTTTCATCAGCTTGTGTTTCATGTACAAACATGCAACACACACATTGTAAATGAGGACTGAGATTTTCTTTCTTTTTTTTTTTTTAATCTTTACACAGCTATCAAATAAAAGCAAAAACTCAGGTCTATGTTTGGAATCAGCTGTGGATGTCATGCAAATCAATCACACACTCCACACAAAATGTCAATTAACTGCCAGTCAACACAAACGCCCTAACCCTTCAAACGCCCTAACCGAAGTAAATCACCTAGTCTAAATGGTTACCAATTCACAAGCAACATATTTTTCAGAAATACGTCCTATATTCATAAATCCTACTCCAGTTCAAAGAACATTAAGCAGAAAGGCTGTTTGACTGAACTCTGAAATCTGCCTTTGCAAATGCTTTTGCAACAGTAGCCAAATACACATTCAACATACTGAATGTACCTGTTCTTGCACCTGCTGGGGGAGGGAGGGCGGTGGTATAAGGTAAAAAAAAAAAAAGTCAGCTTAATTTGCAGTAAACTTCAGAAACTCCCTGATATAATTAAATACATGATGCACATATAAACCACTTTTTGGACGGTTTCTAATTATGTGTATTTATCAATGTTACAGTAACAGAAACATGATATTGCTAAAGACTCTTTGGCTACACGCCGTTCACATTGTTTGAAATCATCACTATGGGGTTCATACCCCAAATGTAAAAGCAATAACACACAGCAAAAATATAATGAAATAAGAAAATATACAAAAGGACAACTACTCCTCCTTATAATGGCCATCAAGGAACAACACCAAAAACACCCTCCTCATCTTACATTTAAGAATACCATCAATTCCTTTAGTCCTGAGAGTTCTCATAGCCACCCCCTCAGACACAGGTTAAAGCTGTACCTTACAGTGGTCCAAAAACACCCTTTAGATTCAAATGAAAACAAAAACGAGACAAACCCAGGAACAGCTTCAGAAGATGTTAACGGCTGTACTGATTTGGTAAGACTGGTGTTCACCCCATTGGGTCCCTCAGCTTCCTACTGGTCATCTTGACCAATAAGAAGCAAGTAAAGGGCGGAGGGAGGGGGCACAGCTCTGTGTCTTGCCCTCCGTCGCTTTCGGGGTGGGGGCGGTTTAGTGGGGTTTGGCAGGTTGGTAGGTGAACTTTGACCTCAGCGGCGCTTGGCCTTCTCCTGGGCGGCCGGGGCGGGGTTGAACCACAGGCACAGCAGGGCAATGAGGTGGCACACATGCAAGGAGAGGGAGCTGTAGTTGGTGGAGGGGTAAGTGTTCCACGACAGCTCGATCAGCCCAAGGATCAGTACCCTGCAACAGAACAACGGGAAACCATTTCAATCATGATGGATGAGGTGTAATAGATTATGTATGTATGTAGTTTAATAGCCACATGACCAAGGCTGATGGATTTTTCTTTCAGTACAGTGTGTTAAAATCTGCACCCCAATTCATACACTGAATACACAGTCAGGGATGAGCTCCTGGGTGCTCAGTCTGCTTCAGTGTGATGATGAATGACGTAAAAAAAATGGTCCAAAAGCGCTCTTTCAAACTTCATTCATTATGTTATCTGTTCTCTAGAATACATGGATGCCCATCATCTGTGCTTATAAACGTTTTATGTTCTAGGGCTAAGAGACACAGCCACATAAAACACACACACAGTTCCTGTGCTCCTCACCTGAGCAGGTGGGCCATCTTCTTGACTCCTCCGCTCCACAGTAGGTAGGGCAGTGTGTGGAAGTACCACACGTAGAATTGGTAGTGCAGCGAGCGGCTGAAGCACATGCCGATGAAGTTAGAGGTGAAGAGCACCAGAACCACCTGTGGCTGGTGGGGTCCCCCAAGCGGACAGCGGGCGCGGGTCGGAGACGGATATGTGCGAAGCCTCCCTTCTGGAGCCTGCTGAGCTGCCAGGGGATGTGGTGCTGGCCCAGGTGGAACTGGAGAGCCTGAGCTGGGCCACAGCGGTGGCCTTGGCCTGGCTGGAGCACCGGTGCGCCGGCTACTTCGTGGAGTGGGAGCTGATCGCCGCTAAGGCGGATTTCTGGCTGCGTGGCCAGCTGCTGCCCGAAGGACTGGACCTGGCGGGGCTTAAGGCGGCCGCACGGCAGCTGTTCCTGCTGCTGCGCCACTGGGACGAGAACATCCAGCTCAACATGCTGTGCTACAACCCCAACAACATGTGATCCACGATATGCTATGCTGTGCTACAACCCCAACAACATGTGATCCACGCTATGCTACGCTGTGCTACAACCCCAACAACATGTGATCCAGCTCAACATGCTGTGCTACAACCCCAACAACATGTGATCCACGCTATGCTACGCTGTGCTACAACCCCAACAACATGTGATCCACACTATGCTACGCTGTGCTACAACCCCAACAACATGTGATCCACACTATGCTACGCTGTGCTACAACCCCAACAACATGTGATCCACACTATGCTACGCTGTGCTACAACCCCAACAACATGTGATCCACACTATGCTATGCTGTGCTACAACCCCAACAACATGTGATCCACGCTATGCTACGCTGTGCTACAACCCCAACATGTGATCCACACTATGCTACGCTGTGCTATAACCCCGACATGTGATCCACGCTATGCTACGCTGTGCTATAACCCCAACATGTAATCCATGCTACGCTATGCTACAACATAGATATTATAAAAGGTAGATGCCGCATTGTACTCCAGAACATATGTAAATAGTGCCACCTTCATGGTGGGGTCAAAAATCACTGGAGGTCAATGGAGAAACTGAAAGGTGGAAATCAGACAGGTGTCTCTGAATGCCGGCAAGTGTTGCCCATAGAGAGTAAAGTGTTTGCCCCCAGCAATAGAACTTGACGGACAATGCGGTATCTAGCTTTGTAATATGCATGTGCTTCAACCCCAATATGTGATCCACTCTATGCTATGCTATGATTCCTACTATGGTGTGCTAGTGCTTCACCCTCAACAACATAAAGGTGAAGTTTCTGCAGCTCTATGCCTCAACTTTACTGCTGCAACCTTAGTAGCATGATAAAGCACATGGGGTTCCAGCTACCACACCACCTGCAACCCCAAAAACAAGCTTTTCTATGCTGCTACTACCAAATGCAATGTCATGCTACTGCTGTGCTATGCTACTGCGACAACCACATAAGACTAGCCACAATCCTCAGGCTATGTTCCTGCCATGTGTGATCCGGGCTACACTAAGCCTACGACTAGGATACATGATTAAGGCCATGCTTCTGCATTCTTTTTCTTTTGTTTTTACTTTAGAGGCGCTTGCATTCAATTGAGATAGGACAGCAGAGATTGACAGAGGATGCATGGGGAGAGGGAGACGGGAGTAGAATCGGCAAATGGTCATTGGGGTAAACGGGCACTTAAACCCTACTGTGGTATGGATGCTGCCGTTTGCACTACAGCTGCCCTCAGGTCCTAGCCTGATGAGCCAGACCCACATGCCAGTAGGGTGCGTCTAGATTTCTAGGCTACTTAAGTCCTACAATTCCTCAAATGTGACTCAAAGTATCCTACTGCTGCAAACCCATTGCCTTGAGATTCAGGCTAATTAAGTGCTATTCTTATATTCACAGGCTACATTTGTTCACATCAATCTTTAGGTCTTTTTCAACTTAATTTGTTTCCTTGATTTTTTAACTAGGTGGAAGAAATGTACTTTATATTACCGTATTTTCCGGACTATAAGTCGCACCGGAGTATAAGTCGCACCAGTCAAAGCGTCATGAAGAGGAAAAAACCCTTATATATAAATATATATGTTGCACCTGAGTCGCAGGACCAGCCAAACTATGAAAAAAAGTGTGACTTATAGTTATTAGGAAAATACGGTACTTAATTTTAAGTTTTTGACACCGAATTGCTGTTAACAAACTGACAATCAATTAGGATCACATCACTGCCAAAGAGGAAACACTCATTCATTCATCCATCTGACACCACTTCTAAAAGTGATTCTCACAACCAATGCATACAAACACATCTTGATTTATACTTTCAATGTCACATATAAATGTATGTTTGCTTTAGACTTTTTCATACAGACTACAAGTAATTTTTCATCAGCTTGTGTTTCATGTACAAACATGCAACACACACATTGTAAATGAGGACTGAGATTTTCTTTCTTTTTTTTTTTTTAATCTTTACACAGCTATCAAATAAAAGCAAAAACTCAGGTCTATGTTTGGAATCAGCTGTGGATGTCATGCAAATCAATCACACACTCCACACAAAATGTCAATTAACTGCCAGTCAACACAAACGCCCTAACCCTTCAAACGCCCTAACCGAAGTAAATCACCTAGTCTAAATGGTTACCAATTCACAAGCAACATATTTTTCAGAAATACGTCCTATATTCATAAATCCTACTCCAGTTCAAAGAACATTAAGCAGAAAGGCTGTTTGACTGAACTCTGAAATCTGCCTTTGCAAATGCTTTTGCAACAGTAGCCAAATACACATTCAACATACTGAATGTACCTGTTCTTGCACCTGCTGGGGGAGGGAGGGCGGTGGTATAAGGTAAAAAAAAAAAAAGTCAGCTTAATTTGCAGTAAACTTCAGAAACTCCCTGATATAATTAAATACATGATGCACATATAAACCACTTTTTGGACGGTTTCTAATTATGTGTATTTATCAATGTTACAGTAACAGAAACATGATATTGCTAAAGACTCTTTGGCTACACGCCGTTCACATTGTTTGAAATCATCACTATGGGGTTCATACCCCAAATGTAAAAGCAATAACACACAGCAAAAATATAATGAAATAAGAAAATATACAAAAGGACAACTACTCCTCCTTATAATGGCCATCAAGGAACAACACCAAAAACACCCTCCTCATCTTACATTTAAGAATACCATCAATTCCTTTAGTCCTGAGAGTTCTCATAGCCACCCCCTCAGACACAGGTTAAAGCTGTACCTTACAGTGGTCCAAAAACACCCTTTAGATTCAAATGAAAACAAAAACGAGACAAACCCAGGAACAGCTTCAGAAGATGTTAACGGCTGTACTGATTTGGTAAGACTGGTGTTCACCCCATTGGGTCCCTCAGCTTCCTACTGGTCATCTTGACCAATAAGAAGCAAGTAAAGGGCGGAGGGAGGGGGCACAGCTCTGTGTCTTGCCCTCCGTCGCTTTCGGGGTGGGGGCGGTTTAGTGGGGTTTGGCAGGTTGGTAGGTGAACTTTGACCTCAGCGGCGCTTGGCCTTCTCCTGGGCGGCCGGGGCGGGGTTGAACCACAGGCACAGCAGGGCAATGAGGTGGCACACATGCAAGGAGAGGGAGCTGTAGTTGGTGGAGGGGTAAGTGTTCCACGACAGCTCGATCAGCCCAAGGATCAGTACCCTGCAACAGAACAACGGGAAACCATTTCAATCATGATGGATGAGGTGTAATAGATTATGTATGTATGTAGTTTAATAGCCACATGACCAAGGCTGATGGATTTTTCTTTCAGTACAGTGTGTTAAAATCTGCACCCCAATTCATACACTGAATACACAGTCAGGGATGAGCTCCTGGGTGCTCAGTCTGCTTCAGTGTGATGATGAATGACGTAAAAAAAATGGTCCAAAAGCGCTCTTTCAAACTTCATTCATTATGTTATCTGTTCTCTAGAATACATGGATGCCCATCATCTGTGCTTATAAACGTTTTATGTTCTAGGGCTAAGAGACACAGCCACATAAAACACACACACAGTTCCTGTGCTCCTCACCTGAGCAGGTGGGCCATCTTCTTGACTCCTCCGCTCCACAGTAGGTAGGGCAGTGTGTGGAAGTACCACACGTAGAATTGGTAGTGCAGCGAGCGGCTGAAGCACATGCCGATGAAGTTAGAGGTGAAGAGCACCAGAACCACCTGTGAAGCCACGTTAAGGAACCCGCACTTCAGATAGAGTGTAACACACTTTTTAAAGTACCAATAAACACCAATCACCATTAAACATAGCTGAGCATGCGTTATGGAGACCAGTTTGGAGGCGAGCTGTTTATTATACAAGCCTCCCCAGCATCCCCAGTTGGACTGCATCAGACATTAGCATTGTTACTAAAGGCTGCTTGTTACTAATTTAGCATTATTTACTAAAGGCTGCTTGCTGACTTGTTTATTACCACACAGGTCACAAACACTCCTATACTCAAGAAAGTCATCCATGTGGGACCTGATTTTCAGCCTAGTACTAGTTTAAATTCATGTGGAACTCAGGTAGAACCTGACAAATGATGGCCTTGGCCCAATCCCAAAGTCCAGACTCACAGACTTTGCTGCGCGTTCTCGTGAAATTCGTAAGGGCTTAGGGCTGTCCTAATGTCGTATTTCAAAGGGGCGTGAGGGTTTGAGTACACACTTACCAAGCCCTTTCCGTGAGTCTGCATCAGTGCAGACTTCACCAAAGGGAATTACCCACAGTTCAAAGCGTTGTGACATTTACCGCGGAGACCATAGGGAAATCCAGAAATGACAAAGGTAAACAACAGCACGACTCACGACCACGTAACAGAACATTTAGAAAAATGTGAGCAGCAACCAACAACAACAACACGTTTTACAACACGAAAATTCCCAAACCGGCAAGTGTCAGCAACATCTGTGTTATTAAACGTCGTCAAGGTAACATGCGATCTCGTGAAGTGCTGTCCCAATCCCATTTATACCTATCTGAGCACATGTGGCCTCACACACTCACTCACTTAGCACCTGAGATCAATTAAGTCTGTGAGTCTGTTAGTCCTTAGTCCTCAGGGCTCACTTTGGGATTGGCCCCTTGAAGCACATGGATGGTTAAAAACAGTAAGGATATGATCAGAGGTAAGTTTCTGAGCAGGGACATCCCTTGTAGCAGGGTCCTTCAGCAAAGCCAGCATGCTCTCTCCAGGCCTGAATAGCAAGAAAAACCATTTATCCCAAACACAATTCTACCTGAAACAACAGCAGACACAACTCACACTTTTAAGCGAATAATCATAATCATTATCAAAGTCATTACATTAATGGTCTATAAAAATCTGTTAGGACTTCAGCAGCAATCTAGACAAATAAAACATAGTGCAATGAAGCAATGTACTGAAACATTGATACAAATGACTTGATTATCCAATGTAGGGTGGTATGTGTGTGTGTGTGTGTGTGTGTGTGTGTGTGTGTGTGTGAAAATCACCTCTTCCACCGGCGCCAGGCAAACAGCGCCAGCGTGATCAGGTGGGAGAGCAGCAGCACCAGGTGGAAATATCGGTTGAGGAAGAGCCACTCGGGCAGGAAGCGCCAGTTGACTGTCCACTTGAAGAGGAACTGCCGGCCCAGGTCAAAGGCCCGACTCATGTAGCCCACAGGGTTCTCCAGCAGGAAGGGCAAGCCCAGCAACAGCTGTGGGCGAGGAAGGGACACGTGTTTGCTGACGTGGCACTAAGAGTATGTTTGGACAGAAGGGTGGCAGGTGTGTGTGTGTGTGTGTGTGTGTGTGTGTGTTATGGGGGGTGTTGTGGGGTGAAAGATGACAGCACAGTAATCAGACGCCACACGGCTGTGTCCAGAGTGTCTGAAGGCCTCACCTGGATGGCGGCACAGAGAGTCAGTTTAGGGATGGTCTTCATCAGACCAAACTCTGACAGGAGGAGGAAGAGGAGGCCAGGGGCAAACAGGAGGACGTTCATCTTCACAGACACAGCTAAACTGTCCACAGGAGAAATAAGCAGAGAACATAGGTCACAACTCAGCATCCATTATCATGGAAACTACTAAATGGTCCACAAGATCAGACAGCAAACAACATGAGCCAGAGACCAGAGCCACTAGCACCTCTTCAGCTTTCTCTTTGTCTGGCTTTACTAATGGTACTTGCCTGAAGATTCCACAGCCCAGGGTCCAGCGTCCATCCAGGAAGAGGTTAACAGCGCCAAAGAGGAGCATCATGGCCACAGGGTCATTGAAGAGACGCAGCACAAAGATGGAGTGAATGCGGTACGATGCACAGCACACAAAGAAGAACACGTATGGAGGAACCTACAAAGATCACAGGGCAGCAGAGACAGGGGGCGGGAGGGCATCAGTCACTGTCAGGAAAGTACTAGAATGTAAGTACCAGTAGTAAACATCAACAAACAACTGCACAATCAACTATAAAACATTTTTTCGTCCAAGTTTCACACACAAATACTTGAGATTGAGAATGAGATGACATAATAACGTGGTAGGCCTACCTTTTTAGTGCGGTTGTAGATCCGAAATACAAGCAAAAGGGTGATCAGGTAGAAAACAGCAAAAATATACTGCCCAAGTTGGATGTTCGCCCCATGGTCAGTGGCGTAGTATAATGCAGTGAAGATGTAAACAAAACCAGCTGGGTACCTGCATGCAACACATGTAAACAAAACAACCGTAAGAGACCGGAGGTGTGCAACATCACCTTTACAGGAGATTTCCTCCTAAGGAGACTTTGTATAGAAATTTCATGATTATAATTGTGGCAGAGGGAGAGAGCTGGCACCCCACCAAAGAGCAACATCCAGCACCGTGGCTACTGTACAGAAGATGCAGGTTTAAGGCCAGGTAGGGTAGTCAGTCTCTCTCTCTGCCACAGTGAGCCACCTAACAGCACAACTTACACCAGTGGCCCCGTATCACCCTTGAGTTGTGTATAGTCGTAAGTCCCATTGATGACTCCTTCAACCTCATCCATGTAGGCCTTCCAGTCAATTTCTGTATCTGCAATGAACATATCATCACATTTAATTAGATTATGTCTGAGAAATGTGAGTTTTCATCGGCATGTAATGAGATGAATAGTTGTTGTTGTTGTTTAAATATGGTTATATTGGCCTAGCTTACAGTTAACTTTCATGGTGCCTTATAACTAACTTATAGTGTATAGCAATGCAAAGTTGTTAAGATCCATAACGCAGAAAACAATTGCAGCCTACGTGTTTACATTGACTGGGAAATGGTGGAAATACAGGATTAAAAACTAGACTCCTGACATTTGGAGAATAAAAGTTTAGTGTTGTCACTGTTACCCTAGGTTTATGGGCTTACATGCTGACTAGCTAGCTAGCAAGCAAGCTAGCTACTTACATGCAACTTTTTGAATGACCCATATGTTGACACCGATTTCCAAAAACCAGAGGAGTGCTGTAACTAGCAACGTGTATTCCGCTTTGAATAATATGAGATGCTTCTCCTGCCATATTGTGCGTAATGTTGCCCATAATCGAGATGTGGCACCGGCAGACTTCTTCTTTCCGACTACTGCCATTTCAATATACGTGGAGCGTGGAGGCCATACAGACAGCAACCATAGACAGTAAAGCAACACGCGTAAGCTCTAAGCAGCTGCGCAGTGAAGAAGTGGAGTTTGACGGATGGTCACGTGACATGGGAGAACGTCGCCACGTGACTTATCCTGGCTCACCTCCTTATGTGGAAGTAGGTTGACAGTCTACGCTCACAACAAACGTCAATGTCACAGGTCAGTTGTGAGAAGTTTGTAATCCAGTTATCCAGAGAACATCTTGCAAATGTACAGTGTTGTGTTCTGTTTTATTGTTCCAGTCTTGTCTTTTGAGGACAATTAATGATCTTGCAATGGTAGGTGGCTAGCTAGTGCACCTGCTGGCTAGCAAGCTAACATGGACAGCTGCTTGCTTGTTTAGTTAGGGACAGTTGCAGTTGCAGTGCGTGACAAAAAGAGGCTTTAGAGAGAAAATGTAGCTACTTAGTTTTCGCTAGCTTAGTTACAGTAAACAGTAAACTAACGCGATTCACATTTATTGCACGATGTTGATTACAAATGTTTTGGACTCAGTTGTCAGGTGTAGCCATTTACTCAAAGCATTTGAAAGAGTTGTTTGCAAAACCCTGCAAAAACCATGGCAGAGAATAAATGTCACAGACTTGGACAGGTCAAAGATGTAATGCATATTTTATTGATGTTTTATATTCAAATGATCATACTCGTGCATCAAACATGACGTTACGTTATGAATTTGCTGTATGTGGATGTTGGTTTTGTTCCACAGTGTCGTGGGATGAAAGGACAGTAAAAAGTTCTAGATGATGGAGGATTATCCATTAAAAACTTTGGAGATCGTTTGTCTTGGATCAAGCCTTGCTCTCTCTGGTCTCTTCTATTACATCTACAGGAAGAAACGGAAAACGGTGGACAAGCTCAATGTCAGTTCCCAGTTTATTACTCTGGTCATATTCCTTTCATTCTATCACTGCAAGCAAGAACATGTTCTGTTATGCGATAATAAAATGATGATTTGTGTTTTACAGGAAGCACCACAATTAGCACTAGATGAAGAACTGGCAAATCTTCTCAATCAGGCCCCTGGGAAATGCCTGCAATATGTAGTCATTGAAGGTAATCCCATGCATTTGAAGTGGTTGCCTTTTATAGCGCACTCGTCAGCTTAACTGGCAGTCCACTCGCATATGAGACTGATTTTCATTACTCTGCAGCTTTCGAAGCTGCTGCTGCATTTAGCTATTTAGCTATTTTAAAACACATATGTTCGGATGTAGCGATAATGGCATAGATGTTATAATAGAGATGACGTGTATATCCATTTCAAGTCTGTGGCCCAAGGAAAGGTTCACCCAGAATAAGTTTGCAGTGCACATAGCAGAACTGGTCAGCTGCTACACACAGAGGAGTGCCTGTCAGAATTCAGTTAGAGACTTTATAATGAGGAGACAAAGCATTCAAAGAATCCTCCATAGAAAAGTATGGGGTTAGTTTGTAACACCAATATGACAGTTGTCTACATACAGCGGGAAAAATAAGTATTGAACACGTCAACATTTTTTTCAGTACGTATACTTCCTATGAGGCTATTTGCATGAAATTTTCACCAGATATTACTATTAACTCAGATAATCCACCCATATAAAAAAATCCAAACATTAAAGTCCATAGGTAGAGTTATGTGTAATAAAGTGGAATGATACAGGAAAAAAGTATTGAACACGCCTGCTGAAATTTCTTAAATACTTTGTGGAAAAGCCTTTATTCGTAATGACCGCTTCAAGGTATTTCCTGTATGACGAAAACTAATCAGTGACAGTATTCTGGTGTGATTTTGGCCCATTCTTTTAAACAGATAGTCCTTTAATATTGAAGATTCCAGGGGTCCCTCTTGTGAATACTGATCTTTAGTTAACTTCCAAAACTGTTCAATTGGATTGAAGTCAGGGCCTTGATTTCCTTTCTCTGAAACCAATTGAGAGTTTCCTTTGCTGAATGGTTTGGATCATTGTCCTGCTGGAAGGTCTAGCCATGTCTCATCCTCATCATCCTGGTGGATGTAAAGATTTTCCCGAAATAAAATGACTCCATTCATCATTCCTTCAACTGTATGAAGTCTGCTAGTACCATGAGATGAAAAACAGCCCACACCATGATGCCACCACCTCCAAACCTCATTGTTGGTATGGTATTTTTAGGGTGATGCACAGTGCCATTTCTCCTCCAAATATGGTGTGTAGTATGACATCCGAAAAGTTCAATTTTGCTCTCACCAGACCAGAATACATTCTCTCAGTATTTCATAGGATTGTCCAAATGTTGTGTAGCAAACCTTCAACGAGGTTTGACATGTTTTTCTTCAGCAATAGAGTCATGCTGGATGAGCGTGCATAGAGGCCATGGCGGTGGAGTGCATTACCTATGATTTTCTCTGTAACAATTGTACCTGCTGCCTCCAAGTCTTTCTGGAGCTTTCTCTGAGTGGTCCTTGGATCTTGGGCTACTCTTCTGACTATCCTTCTGACTTCCTGGTCAGAAATCTTGCAAGGAGATCCTGTGCATGGCCAGTTGATGATGCAGTGATGTTCCTTCCACTTGCAGACAATGGCTCCAATACTGCTTGCTGGATGATTCAGAAGTTTTGAAGTGCATCTGTAACCAGTTCCATTGATATGTTTTGCAACAATAAGGTTGCAAAGGTCTTGGGAGGGCTCTTTGCTTTTACCCATCATGAAATGTTTCTTGTGTGACACCTTGGTAACAAAAAACCTTTTTATAGCCCACCAGTATGTCCTAACCCAGTTTATATCAATTTGCACAGATAGGAGGGATAATTTCTCTAAATACTTATAGATTCCAGTTTGTTCCTTGCCATTCCTTGCCTTTGTGTACTGCTTTTTCTTAGCGTGTTCAATACTTTTTCCCTGTGCCATTCCACTTTTTTACTCATAACTCTACTTTTAGACATTAATGTTTGGATTTTTATATATGTGTTGATTACCTAAGTTAATACTAATGTCTGGTGAAAATTTCATGCGAATAGCCTCACTGGAAGTATACTTACTGAAAAAAATGTTGACGTGTTCAATACTTATTTTCCCCGCTGTATATTCCCGCCCCTTCCTGTAATGTAAGTAACCAACCACATTCTTGGAAACGGCATGTTTGATGTTTCCAAGATGTCACCAAGATGGCCGCCGAGTAGTGGGACTTGCCTATAAGGACTTTGATTCAGTCCATGGGACAGCTCCTTCTCTAAGGCCTGTTGTGCATATACACTAACCTGGTGTAACCAGTGCCAAGTTAATTCTGGTAATAGGTAGGGTCTAGACAGTAGCCAGTATCCACAAGGGATTGTTTTCAGTCCTTGCTTTTACCAATTGGCATTGACCACTGTGGGATCTCTATATTTCCTACTTAGCCAACAACGACGCAAGCAGATTTATGAGGTTTTTCAGGAATAAAATGAAACTTCAGCTTCAGTTCTTGAATGTTTTAGACCTTTACTGCCACCACTGATGTACATTACAAGCAAACATTTCAGCACCATCGCAATATACCACCTCCACTGGTGGCTGATTGGAAGCCTAGTGATCCATCTTGTAAAGAGATTTCCCAGGCTATAATCCCAGTGAAAATGTAGCAATAGCTGGCATGCTGCCAGAATACTTTCAGGATTCCAAACTTTGACAAATGAATCACTGGTCTCATGCTGTGGGTATAATATCAATGCATGGTATGACCACTTATATCAAGCAGAAACAACTGAATAGTTTGAAACATCTCTGCCTTCTCTGGTAACTTTCCCCCAATTTCCACCTTTGGATCTCATGTTGGTAGAAAATGATGTAATGGCGTTGTAAATTAATTATTGGTGGCCTGTGAGTGACCATCATTTGGTCCCATATATGTGGTAATGCATAAGTGTGTGCTTGGCAGGCGCGGTGCAGCCGATAGGCGAGCCCCTGAGGAGCCAGTTCCAGGAGGCCAGTGTGGGCGTCATTCAGAAGCTGGTGCTACGGGAGCACAAGCTAGTGTGGAACAGCCTGGCACGCACCTGGTAAAGAACAGTTTTGTGTTTACGTTGCTGTCAGCCTGCTGTATGGGAATACCAGGTGTGGGCACCCGATCCGTGCCGCCTGCCTGATCCGTTCAGCGCAATGCGCGTAAGTGCTCCGCCAGAAGGCATCGATTTTTCTGCCCGATCTGGACCACTCAAGCGTTAAATCACTAGACAGTCAAATGGAACCATAGATATTAAACACGGAGCAACAACTACGTTGTTACATGAGGAAGAGGTCAAACAGGAATGTCTTTGGGTTGAGTTATGCTGTTCACACATCGACTTTGTCAATGAAGTGCTGACTAACGATCCAACCCACATTTGTAACGTTTGTGTGTTGTTCTTTGTACAAGAGTAAACAGAACAAGAGCAAGTAGCCTATTCTCACAGGCTGTTTTTCTCGCCAACACTGCACTGTAATAAAAGACTAAAAGGCCTATCTATGATCACAAAATAGACCCATTTAGCATTCAATCACTTCCTTTTTCTGTTGAAATAACCATACACCACAACATCTTTGTCTTAAATATCTTGCTAAGCAGCACGGCTAAACTAAAAAAGTGGCGCAAGCGTAGAACAGATCGGGCAGTGTCATAAATTGTAGTAAAACAGGATTACCATCTGCGCATGTGTGAACGTCTTGCACCTGCACACAACGGATCGGGTACCCGCACCAGGCTTTGAGTACTGTAGGTCTTTAATGCAACAGTTGAATTGAATGTATATAAGGAAGAACAGCATTTGTATGAGTTTCTTTGCCACTGAGTGGTGAAGTGGGATGCAGTAATGCAATGCAATAATTATTCTTCCCTCTCTGCCTTTCACATTCTCTTTTCTTCATTTCTCTCACTCTTTCTTTTGCCACCTTTCTCTTTATTTCTCCCTCAAACGCTCTCTCTCCGTGTCTCAGGACGGACAGCGAACGCGTGCTGCACCAGCGGGTCAACGCCGTGCCCTTTAACATGGTGGGCTCGGGCCAGGCGGCGGTGCGCGTGCTGTGCCCGCTGGAGGCCACGGGCCCCGAGATGGAGGTGATCCACGAGAAGTTCCACCAGGCCACCTACGGCTTCACTGACCTCATTGGCCAGTACCTGAGCGGGGAGAAGCCCAAGGGACAGCTGGAGACAGAGGAGATGCTGAAGGTTCGTATGAATTAACCCGCTTCCCTCAATACTCTCCCCTGTGCATCGCTCCACCCTCAGAACTGGGCTATCTGAAGGTGTTCCTTGATTCTGTGAATGACATGATCTGCTTTCCTCCGTTCCCTTCCCCCATCGCTCCGCTACCCTCTAAATCCCCTTCATTCCCTCTGATTGGCTGACTTCAAGCAGATGGGCCTCCCCTTCGATCTGGGTTGTTGAAAGTGATTCTTGATTCTCTGAACTATCTGCTTGCCCTTTTGACCCTCTTACCTCACTTCCTGTATCTGTCATGCCCTTTGTATTTGTAATGGGCCAGCCTCAAGCCACCCAGCTGATCTGACTTCTGCTCAAGGCCCCTTCCTGTTAAAAGGACGTTTTTTCCTGGCCACCATTGCTTTGTACTGGCTCCATGGGGGTTCGGGCGTTGGGCTTTATAGTGCCTCGAGACTATCTGTCATAAATGCTTTAATGTAATTCAATGAAACACAACTGTATTGTGTTAAGGTGGGTGCAGCGCTGACCGGCGTGGGCGAGCTCATCCTGGACACGGACCGGGCGGTGAAGCTGCGTCCGCCGGCCGATGGCTCCGAGTACTTCTTGAGCACGGGCGACTTTGAGACACTGCGGCTGGAGCAGGAGGGCCAGGCGCTGGTGTGGCGCGCGCTGGCGGCGACGTGCGCCCTGGCCGGCGTGGCCGTGCTGCTGTGGGCGGCGCGGCGCTACTACCGCCGCCTGCAGGTCAAGTGGGAGCGCGAGCGGCTGCGCCGGGAGTTTGAGCGCCTGGACACCCGTGGCGGCCGGGCGACGTCGCCATCGTCGGCGAACGGAGGAGAGGAGGAGGAAGGCGAGCCGGAGCCGCTGGAGAACGCCTGCGTGGTGTGCCTGACTAACCCGCGCAGCTGCGTGCTCCTGGACTGCGGACACGTGTGCTGCTGCTTCAGCTGCTACCAGGCGCTGCCCCAGCCCACCTGCCCCATCTGCAGGCAGACCATCACCAGGGTTGTGCCCCTCTACCAGGTCTGACTCACACACACACACACATGGGGACTCAAGAAGGACTGGATGAAGGTATGCATCCTAACTCCTACCATGGACATGTACTGTCTCTCTCTCATACACACATACTGTACACACACACCTGGGTTTTACTGACAGTACTGCAGGGCTAAGCGCTCATCACTAAAGAGGTGTATTTGTAGAGGGAGCCTGACCTGGTTGACAGATGTCAGAGGCAAAGAAACAGAGTGTCACTCACTCCTATTTTATACATCCACCTCCAGCTGACCTTCCCAGACAACACAGACAAACACAGACAAACACATGCTGTTATCACAACCTCAAACAAACAGCTGGCTATATCACTTCTCTTTACATACCATGTAGGAAACACACACGGTACACAAAGAGGGACTGAGTAAACACGTAAATATTTAAGCATGTGTAGACATACACATACACACACACGTACGTACGTGTGCAAATACTACTAATAATGTCCATCTGCACACCTGTTGGGACTGATTTCTGTAAATAGCGTCAATTCATGGCGGCTGTGCATTTAATGCAATAGGCACTGTAATATGTCCTGTGTAATAGTTCATGACGGACCATACGCACAAATCCTGCATCTGTCAAATGTGAATTTACAGTAGAGAATGGTTACATCAACCTTACTCTCACTTAAGTATTGGGGACCTTTTCTCTCAAGAAATGTATTTGTAGATACCAGTAACTTAAGAGGGTTGTACACTTCCCCCTTCCACCTTTCAAATCTTCTAGAGATGTTATTTTCATACAATCGTGAGCTTTGTGCCTTAATTTGTTAATAAAAATAGCTGCTTTATGACATGCTGATTGTCTATGCACCATGTTTCAGATGGATACTGATTGAAAGCTCTGTGTTATGTTTCTGCTGGAGAGTTCTCAGCTTGGCTATGGCATATTTACAGAGCTCTAGGACTGGGTGCTCTCTATGGACTTTTGAATAAAACATCTCAGATCTGACTGACTGTGATGGCTTCCTTGTTAATGCCAAATGCACTGCCTAAAGCAGGGGTCTCAAACTCAAATGAGCCGGGGGCCACTTCTGCCAACGTCATCTGATTGAAGGGCTGGCTATTTCTGAAAATGCAATGGTTTTTTTTTTTTTCAAATACCACACAAAACTGCAAACAGAAAGTGCAAGTGTTTTTATCTCTTTTCAGACACCTGTGCTAGCAACCTTAGCTTATAAATAAATAAATGAATAAATGAATGAATAAATGAAATATTTTCCTCTCATAACTTATTTAAACCTGCATGGCAAACTTTAGGCGCCAGGGTTAAGAAAACACCATTGGATTTTGACATCAAAATTTCAAAAGGTTTGAAAGTGGTCAGAGATAAAGTCCTACTGTAAATATAAAAATCTTTGAGTATAAACAAAAGTTTATGAAGGGGGTAAATTCACCCATCTAATTTGCCACTGGATAGCAAGCACCTCAAATTATGCACCTTTCAGTAAATACTGGATGTTGAACATATTTGAGCAGGTTTACTTACTTTTTTGTCATATTACCCATATAACAAATTAACAGGAAAACAGTAGGCCTAAGATGTAAACCAACAAACCTATATTAACCACAAACCGTTATTATAGGCCTACAATAATGTAGACTGGTCAAATCAGTTTCTATCGTGGGTGACTTTGTAGTTCTTCAGAGCCCTATTTTTACTACCCCTGCTGTCTGTACCACGTCCATTACGGACACTATCATCACGATTACCACTGCCACCTCCAGCTATGTTGGGCAGAGGGTCGAAATAAGCATGGTATAATTAGTGGACACCGTCGTATAGCCTACACGCAAAGACGCACCTCCATTCGCAGACGCACCGTGACTATCACTGTCATAGTCGATCATAATCTCCAAAAGGCAGATATTCTCCTTCAGAATCAGAATAGGTGAATAACATAGCCTACCCAAGACTTCAACACACGTAAAAGTTTTTTCAACATTTGGTGTCGGCCTATTTCTGCCTCAATTTGTGCAAAATTATGGCCTGCATCGCTTCCGCATCATTACAAACAAGTGCACGTCTTCGTGTTTCTCGCGTGTAGGCCTAATACATTTCCTGAAAACTTTGTGCAGCGAATTTGGGCTTGAATCGAAGCTCTGGATGTCTAGCAACTAACTAGTGGAGGAGAGTAGCCTACAAATGGGATTTGTCACCGTCTTGGATCTATCGTCTATTTTAACCAGTGTTGTTTGTTGCAATTAAAAATACCCTCAAGGGCCGAATATTATTTTGACATTAGGTCGCGGGCCGGAATTGGGCCGGGCGCGGGCCGTAGTTTGAGACCCCTGGCCTTCTTGCCAATTTAAAAGCTTTAAAAGCATTTACCATATCCATATGATAATTCTAAGTCAGGTTAAACCTGATTTCAGTTGTCTAGCAAAGTATTTTCGTTGTCTCAAGACGGACCTAATAATAATACACAGGAAAACAGTTGCTGTCATCAAAATGATGCAGTCCATTAACAACCTGACGTTACTTTGATAGAGAGCCCGCTATTCCTTTGATCAAGGGGGACATGGGTGGTATCACAGAGGAATTCTTGCACAAGGGCCGACTTACTCTTATGTAAATGGAAAAACATGAAACGTTTCTTGCGTGGCGTAAGAGTGAGGCTGAACGGATTGTCTTAAACAGGTGGGTTGGTGGGGTCAAACGGAACTGTCAATCTCCAAAGGGGTTAGCCTAGAAATCTAGACGCGCCCCTAGCATGGGCTAGTCTAGCAACTCTCAGTTGGCTTGTGAGCTCCAGAAATCGAAACTTAATCAGGCATTGAAATCGTGTATAGAGTCGTTTGGTGGGCTTAACATAATGATTGATGGCAGAGTTGCAACGGTTTGGCTTGAATTCCCTGCTACTTGAAAACAAATATCCTATTGAGTCCTATTGCGTGCAGAGGGAATTTGAAAGACAACTGATTATCCCGCCCCTCGGACTGAGCACTGCGAACGGTGAGTGCCCAGACCCTACATTTTAATGTGGGTCTCGCCAGGCTACAAAGGGGTCACACGAGCAGCAAAATCCAATCCCTCTGGAGTTCCAAAGCCAACAGCTGCACCAGAGAGGGTTGAAGCAGAGCGAAAGGCCAAACGTTACTAAGCAAGAATATTTGGCTGCACTGCCCCGGTGAAACACATTTGCTTTCTGTCTGTTACCGCACTTGACTTGAGACCGTGGAAAATACTCCTACCACTCAAATATACGCTGAGGGCAGCAGTTACCACAGTGCTTTTGCTTTTGTGCTGAGCCTGCCATACGCATTCGGGTTCATTCATTGTTGGGCCGGTTTGCATTAGTCAGAGGGTTAGGCTATGTTGAGTAAAAACAAACGAAAATGGCTTAATTTGCTGATGCGTTCATTTGTATGCCTTCGGTGTAGCCTAATTGCTGTGTACAGTAGGCCTATCCGTACACTCAGGGGTGTCAAACATAAGGCCCGGGGGCCAGATCAGGCCCGCCAGCAGGTTTCATACGGCCCCCCAGATGTTTTGGGTAGGAAGGGAAAATTAGAAAAAAATATATTCACATCCAGTTGTCTTCAACAATTTGTTATAAGCAATATCTCTATGATATGATAAATTGATTAAACCTAGCACTACAAACCATCCTCAGGAGGGAAGAAGCAGAAAAACTAACATGGAAGCAGGGCATTTCAAGAGAGAAGAGCCGCACCGGTATATGACAGCAGTAGGCTACATTATTGTGTACTTGTTTGCTCATAAGTGATATAATCAAACAACACTGATACCCATGCAGAAAAATGATAATGACCATGACAATGACGGCCCCCCACTAGGTCTCATTCCAACAAATCCGGCCCACTACCTAATATGAGTTTGACACCCCTGCGCGTAGACCATTAAAATAACATTAAGAGATTTACGATTTACCACTAGATGGCATCACAATACAAGCTGCAAACTGGCCACATCTGGCCTATCAGCATAACAAAATGTTTGCTTCATTTTTTAGGGGAAGCACATGGGTAAGATATTATAGCCTACTAGACGCTAATGCATGTCGATAAATTCTCATGTTGCATTCGATTAGATCAAACCTATGCAGGCCTAACGTTTCAAGTACTTATTTACGGAAATGCGAGGCGAGGGCCATTGCAACATTCCTTAATTGTAACTGTCTGGAACAATTAATGCTAACTCTGGGTCACAAGTGGCACATTCGGTGTGTGGCGTGTGTCAGGTTAGACCAGTGTTTCCCAACGACTGGGTCGCAGGAGATTTTATTTGGGCCGTCAGCACAATTTATGTTGTCTAATAGGCTTAACTTATACCATTTAGCCAGGAAAGCTATCAGTTTTCTATTAGGATATAGTTTGTTTACCACAGTCACGGCCCTCTGTGCAATCTGGGTTAGACTGCACTAAGGAATTTTGACTCAGTCGAGCTGCAACAGCTGCACAGTGTTCTCTCTGTTCGGCAGCGCCCCGACAGCCACGGTGAAGAAAAGTAGCCTACCGACCTCTCATTGCCTTTTGTGAGCGCTCTTGTTAATAGAGGGGCAGACCGTAGTTCTGCGAGTCAAAAAATAAGAAAAAACAGCATGTCGTTGCCAAAGCCGCTGTCACCCAGCTGGCGCGGGAGGAGAAGCATGATAGATGTGACCCAGTTACTGCCAAAACGTGACTGAGCGCCTCATTGGTGTTTTCGCTAAGAGGGACCCCTGTGCCGCAGGAGCTCGGATTCACCCCCTGAATAAGCCCCGTGTTATTCCAGGTCATCACTTTGATCACATGCTGGTTGCTCCATTTCTAAACTTTTTTTACTATGGTGCTGCTTTTTAGCTTTATTAGCTGCAGTCATTATGTCCACAAGAATACTCGATTGTATGACCTGTTCGCCTGTCTGACTGCGATACGGGTCAGCTGTAGGGTCTACACATGGCGTGGGCCTACAGTCACAGCGCTGCAATCAGGGCGATTGTTACATTCGATTGTGAACAGCATTGAGCATACAAATAGTCGAATAAAGGGAACTTTTTACATGTTTTCAGAAACATGTAGGCCCTATGTAACAGAAACATGTGTCACTGATCTTGAGAAAGGCGAGGTGAGTCGGTGTAGCTTAGATTATGTGTGGCACTGAGCGCTCAGTACAAAGAAACACAAAGGAATAGGCTACACTTCGAGGCTACGCGTAGCCTACTAGTCTACTAATGATGAGCTACTGCGAAACCATAGACCACGCAAGGACATTGACAGATAGACACACACACACACACATTCGTCAAGCGCAGTGTTTGCCGTATAAGGTGGGTGAGTCAGAGTGGGTGCTGTGCGGTGACTCAGCAAATGCATGCGGTGTAATTGGGAACTCTGCGCTGACGGCACACTACAGCGTTGCAGACGCGTGTCCGTTCTCTGAGTCTGGCGATACCACTTTTAGCTCCGGCCTAGCATCATTGAATCTGATTAGACCATTAGCATCTCGCTAAGACTAAGATTTTCCACATACACACAGGCAAGCACACACACACACAGGCACGCATACGTACGTGCGCATGCACACACACACACACACACACACTTATACACAAAAGCAAACTTACACATGCACACACTTATTTACATGCACATGAGTTGCAAGAGTAGGAGATGGAGACAAATTGACAAGCGTGATTTATTTTTGTGGAGAGAATGTGAGTCTTAGCGACGGTCATATTTAGTACCGCTATGCGGTACATCTAGTTTATTGCTTTTGTTGCTGATGTTACTCTGTGGGTATTAGTTACAGAGGATCTGACACTTCAAATGCTGGCACATGGTTTTGTAAACCTTTGTAAATAGTATAGTGTCACATTTCAAATTAAACTGTGTTAAATGGTGTTAAACGGCAGGCCGAACACATCTGCAACAGAAGGAGGTTGTTACGTTAACTCCAGCTGCAAAGTCAGTCCTCACTAGCTAACACAAGGCTATGACCATTACGGGAAGATACTCTCAGATTTTTATTAGCCACTCAAAAATAGGCTGTCACTTGGTATTTTAATATTATGGTTTGCTTTGCTAATAATCTCTGAAATGTCGATTGGAAACACTAAATTGAAATGTGTTGAAACTGGCATGCCATCAGAATAGACGTTTATCGGCTTTGAGGTAAAATAAAGGGCCTGTCCACACGGAGACGCTTTTTAGGTTAAACGCAGAGGTTTTGCTTCGTCTTGGCCGAGCGTCCAAACGAATCCTGTAAACGCACTGCCCGAAACCGCACTTTTCTGAAACCTAAGGGCCCGTCCACACGGAGACACTTTTTAGGTTAAACGCAGAGGTTTTGCTTCGTCTTGGCCGAGCGTCCAAACGAATCCTGTAAACGCACTGCCTGAAACCGCACTTTTCTGAAACCTGGTCCCAGAGTGGAGAAATCTGAAACCGTAGCCCGTTTGAATTCGTTTAGACAGCGAAACCGCACATCCTGCTTGCGTATCGATGATGTCATCGCCACACCTCAGCTGCCCTGGACTTGCACTTATAGTATTGCCTAACAATACTAGTTTTCATACATGACATTATGTACGATTACACTCCGTAAGATAAATATCACAACTGGTGCTGCGCAGCGCCGATATGACTTGGTGGACTGAACACTGTTTTTCCCGGTGTTTTTTTATGCATTCTAGCTACTGTCAGTGACGCGAGAGAACTTAAGTTATTAGGAAAGTGCGGTGTAAGTTTAGGCTACATTAATTTGTGTGTAGTGCCAGTGTCATTCATTTATTTTACATGTCTTACAACATATACACATGCATTCACAGTCGAATGAAATCAGATATAGGCATACAAAGACGCTTAGAACTCACGTTAAAGGAACACGCCACCCAATGTCAGTAGTAATATATGTTCTTACCTTAACTTTCACGAGTTGAGTCATACCTCTCCCGTGTCCGTACGTGCACTCAAACGCTCTGGTGCGCGGCTGGACTGTGTTAGCATGTTGCTATGCTAGCGGGCTTTGACGGCAACTAAGCGTAGAAGTAATCAAAAACATCCACGTTTTACCGACTTAAATACAGTTGCACGAGTAGTTGATAGAAATGCTACGGCCACGCAACGTGAAACGTGGCGATTTTCCAAGCGAATAAACCGGAGAACTACAATGTGTGGCGCAATAGCACTTGGGAGTACTTCGACCTAGCGTAGTAGTATTGTTAACACCTAATTGTAGATCCTATCCACCACAGAGTTTAGAATCCATGCTGGATCGACCCTCAGCCTCTCCCTCCCCTCTGAGCGAGAGAGAGGCACACACACTAGAGATGCGCTGATGGGCTATTATTTCAACCATAACTGCATAGCAAAACTTATCATCCATCAGCCATCCATCAACACCAAAGTTTTTTGACCAATCTTCGAAACGGCACCCGCCCACCATCCGCTGGTTGTTTTAAAGTAGGCTATATGGGTGATGCAGCGCTGCTGACGTGAGGCTAGAAAGCCCTTGCCTGTTCTAGGAAGACTGATCCAATGCAGCAAATATATTAAAAGGCTAAAGTCGTACATTGGCTATGTTGTAGCCTATCCCCAGAATATCAGCAGCAAACTCAGTCTCTGTGTCGCAAAACAGTCTCCAAATAAAACGCACATCGTAAAGTAAAGTAGCCTATAATGTGAATGACTTGTTATTTTATCAAGGATTTCTTTCTTTTTGCAAAAAATAAAGTACAATAGGCATTAATTAGTAGGCCAGGAGCATGTTGAAATTATGTGGCAAATTGCGTTTTTATTACAATGATAAAATTGTAAAAGGACGTGACCGAAGCTGAGGCAAGCCAGGCAATAGGCCTATAGGCCCGACGGTAATTGTAAAGCAATTTACAAAAGATTCACTGAACAAAAATGCTGATGTGGTACATGAAAATGTAGCTAAAAATGTGGAGAATGCAATGCAATCAAGCATTTTGGACGATATATTTTCACAAGCTGGCAGAAAAGGCAACAGGCCGATGTGCGTTTTATTTGGAGACTGTTTTGCGAGACAGAGACTGAGTTTGCTGCTGATATTCTGGGGATAGGCTACAACATAGTCAATGTACGACTTTAGCCTTTTAATATATTTGCTGCATTGGATCAGTCTTCCTAGAACAGGCAAGGGCTTTCTAGCCTCACGTCAGCAGCGCTGCATCACCCATATAGCCTACATTAAAACAACCAGCGGATGGTGGGCGGGTGCCGTTTCGAAAATTGGTCAAAAAACTTTGGTGTTGATGGATGGCTGATGGATGATAAGTTTTGCTATGCAGTTATGGTTGAAATAATAGCCCATCAGCGCATCTCTAGTGTGTGTGCCTCTCTCTCGCTCAGAGGGGAGGGAGAGGCTGAGGGTCGATCGATCTACAATTAGGTGTTAACAATACTACTACGCTAGGTCGAAGTACTCCCAAGTGCTATTGCGCCACACATTGTAGTTCTCCGGTTTATTCGCTTGGAAAATCGCCACGTTTCACGTTGCGTGGCCGTAGCATTTCTATCAACTACTCGTGCAACTGTATTTAAGTCGGTAAAACGTGGATGTTTTTGATTACTTCTACGCTTAGTTGCCGTCAAAGCCCGCTAGCATAGCAACATGCTAACACAGTCCAGCCGCGCACCAGAGCGTTTGAGTGCACGTACGGACCATAGACTGTAAAAAATAGGTACGGACACGGGAGAGGTATGACTCAACTCGTGAAAGTTAAGGTAAGAACATATATTACTACTGACATTGGGTGGCGTGTTCCTTTAAGCCGATGGTAGCACACTGAATGCGAATGCACGATTTGATGCGGGCAAAAGTATTGACTTAGGCTATGAAGGTTTTATAGCAATATTATAAATGTGGCGACAGAATAGCCTAGAACTTGGGTAAGCCTTGCGTTTAATAGCCTAATTGCGGTGATAGCCAAAACTAATGTGAATCACGGACTATCCTACAACCAAAGAAAGTAAAGGTGATTAGTAGGCCTACCTGCGTTAGCCAAATAAAGGACGGGACTGCACCCTTCACAAACCGTAAAATAAAGTTTATTAGTTTTACAGTTGACTACAGTTGACAGTTCACCATCAGTCCACACCATAGATATATACACTAGATGTCGCCTTGACTACTGCTGTTCATTGGAACGAATGCGTCAATCGAGACGCCATCTTGCTTCAGTGATCCACTCCTCTATAATGCATTAGCGTCAATCTGGGCAAAGATCTAGCGAAAATAAAATCACCATAAACCGTCAAAATCTCAAGCAATTATCTAGTTTTTTGGGTTGTTCCAACTGACAGGCATGTATTTATGGTCGAGTCTAGAGAAAACTAAGCTTAAGTCGATAATAAAGATACATTTTACCCGTCTAGCCCCAGACTCCCATTCATTCTGCACTAGCTAGCGGCGGCCCCTAGAGGAACAATGAGTAAACTGCAACCAGGTTCGATACAATGAAAGTAAACAGGCTCTTCGTAGACAGGCTCTGGTTGAGGCCACATACATACCCCTCGTCTCGTTTACTCATGTAAATTGTAATCTCACCAGAAGTTGCTGTAGATCTGTAGAACATTTACCTCTGCTACTACATAGGCTACGCCAGTCGTTACTTTTATAATCATGGGTCAGTGCCATGGGCAAACGAGATGTAGCTGAATTCATAAATGACAAAGCCATGAGAAATGTGATTTTCTTACGTTGAACAACAAAGAAGCCGATCTGCCATCATTGTGAGAAGTTCCCAAATTTGTCCCTAATCGCTAAAAAGGTTTTCTATCGCTGGGGATGGCCAAACGTCGCTAAATAGGTAACGCTGACTATACAGGAGAACTAGTTTAGCGCTTCAGATCCCTGTACAAAGATGGCGGCGGTGTTGACGCATGCTGAGAAGCAGAAGGCGACATCTAGTGTATATATCTATGAGTCCACACAAACAATTCTGGTTTCCTTGCACTAGCCATTTCGTCATAGCCTATTCTGTCTGTTTGTAAAGCGCAAGTTTTGCAAGTTTTGGTCAATTTCTGTAAAGAAACAGTGCCACCTATAGGCCTGGGGTATGAAGTAACGTGTTGAGTCGTGTTGAGATGGATCCGTTTGGACGCAAATATTCTTGATACGGTTCCAGGGAATTACGGAGGAAAAAAAGATCGGTTTGGTACGTGTGGACTAGGCTCCACTCCTGTAACTTCACATAACCTCACATCCATAACGCATCATTAAAGGTTTTTAAAAGTAAGAAAGGGGCACAATTTGTTCATCACACTTTATATATACAGACATTTTGGACCATAGACTGTATAGAACACTCTATGCTTTGGACATTGTCGCATCAACGCTGTAGGCCTATAACATAAACGTTTTCTATAGGCTAAAATGTTATGGATGTGACATGGCCATGGAGCCTTACAAATCTAAGGAGGTGCTCTTCAGGCAAACTGAGCATACACATTGCTCTACCATTCCCTTGTCAATCTGGAATTTCTCAAATGATAACAATTTGTTGGAACTTTTTTCATTTATCCCCTTTTAAAATATGTATAATATTGCCATGTGAAAAATTTTGTTTCTGTATGGTTGCACACCATGATGTAAAAAGAGTGCAATTTTTCATCAAATTCAATCAGATCAGTTGCAAACATCCCATGGTAAGGATGACCTTTGCATGGAATTGCCCTATGTCTAATTACAGCGGAAGACATTTTGAATTCTGAATTGAAAATGCAATGTCCTCACAGGTCTTGGGACCTGTTGCCATGCCAACAATGTTAAGCCCTCTTGTTCCTCTCTTACGAAATGAAAGTAGGCTACAAATATAACCAATGACAGGCGTTCGTGTTCAGAAATGTATAAATGTTTGCGAAGTAGGCCTATTCCTTTGCATATCCCAAACGTGAGGAGCCGCTGAACTGACCGAGTTCGCTGGCCTTGGTGCTGAAAATATTCGGTTCGGAAAGCCTCTCACTATTAGCATAATACTATAGGCTACTAGCTATGATGATATAGAAAATAGCTCATCATCGCCTTCCATTAGGCTAGGGGACTCATGAATAGTCGGACAAGGATCTAAATAAACACAGCCTTGTTAAAGCACCAAGCTTTAAAGCGGGAAGCCACAGTTTGCTACTAGCCTACTTTTGACGCACGATGAGCTTCACCAAAAATCCTTTAGAACAAGATTCATTAAGCTAATTGATTCGTTGCATGTGGACACAGCCACTGTATGTCCGATCACGAGAAATAGGCTAGGCTTTTACTGCAGATTAGGTAGCCTACAGACCATTGTTAAAATGAACGATTAAATAATTTTCACAACCATTCAAGTGTAAAAACAATGCTGGGAAAATATAAATTCTATATTAGGCCTACCCTCATCAGTAGGCTATAGCCTAAGATAGCTTCATAAAAATATGTTTTCCAATAACTTAAATAAGGTAATTATTAAATGCAATATATATTATATTGTATTTAAGCTACCAACGTCTAAGCAATTAAATCACACAAGGTAAGAAAGTAAACGACAATGTAGCGTAACAACGTGCGTTGAAGCTTTTTCAACCTAGCCTAAACGCTGTGAGCCAAACTGGAGTGACGTTAAGATGCGTTCTGATCTTTTTTGCATAGGCTCTCCTTCAGCACTTTCCACACTTGCCTGTTGATGTCACCCTTGGTCCTCCTGGATTCCCCCACCACATACACACACGAACGCGCGCGCACGCATACATACATAAACACACACACACACACACACACACAACCCGGATGGATGACTTCACTGTTCCGCCTGGGTTTCCTTTATGATCCTGGGATCTCCCAGCTCTCTCCACAGACCTCTGTGAACAACCAAGGCAGACGCACTCTCCTCTTCCAGCTCGGTCAACACTTGGTTTCCACATAGCCTACTTGCACCGCTTGCACTTGGGTCCTTAACCTTTCGGAAGCTGGCTGTGCAAGGATTCTTCGTATTCTGTTCAAAGGATTTCCATCGGAGTTGGTGAAAGGTGCTTTTATATTGCAAGGAACCTTGCTATTCTCTTCGACTGCGACGAAAGCATAGTATCAGTTTTAAACTTCGCCCTTCGAACCACTCTTTTGGTGCCATAATGTCCGAAGTACTGCCATACAGCGAGGGGAAAATGAGCGGCTATGGAACGGACAACGATGTCAGTCAGATGTCTTTCAGCTGCGGGCTGCAAGACACCAACTCTTTTTTCGGGGCGTCACAGGCTAAAAGACCCCCTAAATTGGGCCAGATCGGCAGGGCAAAGCGAGGTGAGAAACGTTTCTTGTTGGAAATGTTGAGATTGGCTACCGAAGTCGTCTTTTGGTAACTTTATATGATTAGAACACTTTAATTGGTATGGAAAAGTAGCTCAACACAGATAAGCGTAATGTCAAATAGTTTTACTATATATAAACATTTCGATGAAATATATGCTACTACTTGTATATTGCAAGTTCATTATAATAACTGTCAATGCTTGTGTGTTCATACGACTCACTTAACCAAATGCCAGTATTTCATGTAGCGACGACATGTGTTATTGAAATGTGTGTGAGAAATTTACGCAACATATCCCACAGTAAAGTACAATGACGACTGCAACGCTGACGTTAGTTGTGCTCAGTGGTTAGATGGCTTTCTACTTGGCGCTATTTGTTGTCGGTTCTTCGCTTGGCCTTTATCAACTTGAATGTGTTGAATGTGCGCCGATCTAGCTTCATGTTTCTCCTCTCAACATCTTGCTCACGCACTCTTTTCTCCCTCCTTGCAGTTGTCATTGAAGACGACCGAATAGACGAAGTTCTGAAGGGAATGACAGACAAATCATCACCCGGCGTTTAAGCTTGAATGATGCCTTTCAGACATTTTATTTTTATCACCGATTTGAAGCACTTGTCGGTTGTGCATGTTCGAGGACTGTTATGGGGATGGACGGCACGAAGCGAATACCGAGAGGGCAAATAGGAGAACGAACGAAGAGAGAGAGAGGAAGCTGAAGAGATGGAGAGACGAAGAGAGATTTATTTTGAGGTTGCTGGCAATTCTCCGATCGAAACCCTACTAACACTGCTGCTGCGCAGAAAGATAGTTGTCTGATACGTGCAGCTCCGTCCTTAAAACCTTTGCTGATGTATAGCGATGGATGAACTTGCCATTATTTCACGACCATTCTCTTCCAAAAGGCGCTGTAAGAAACAACAGAAACTACAACTGGAGGTCGAATCTCATTTCAAGCACTACTTCTGTATTTGTACAGTATCTAAGCTCAATGACATTGCCCCCCCCCCCCATAGCCTACGCGCTTTCACTGTCAACACAGACCGTGGCGATGCATTCACTGGAGCTGTTCTTTTACGCACCGTTCCAAGTTAGAGAATGCATTCCGATTGCTGCTAGAGAGCTACTACCAACCGACCAACCTGACACATAAAGTCGTCACATAAATTTAAGAGACCCAGTGTATGTAAAGATAATTCCGAAAAGTTGCAATGTTGGTATTACTTTTATTTTCGGTTATGCACGTTTTGAAATAAACGTATGCATCTTAATAATATCGGAATATTTTCTTTGCTGATATTCCCTTCTTTGGCGGTGCATTAGATCGCCATTGTGTAAATGCGCAGTTTTATTTTACATCAAGACGCCAGTGGATGAGAAATTCATGAGCATAAAAGTAATATGAAGACAACACCAATGATTATTTTTTATTTTTGTTTCTCTCATAACCTCAGTTGAGTTTGGCAACATTGTTTTCGTATAGATAGGCCTACTTTTTTCTCCATCTCTTTGCATGAACTCTTTCTCCGGTGCCAATGCAGGTGCCACCACACTTCTTACCCTGGCACGCTTCTTTTTAAACAAAAATCATATTTGTATTTTTATATCTGAATATTTGTTATTTAAAATGATATGCTAGTCTATCGTCTTAAAATTCATCAACAAAAGATGTTTGTACTTATAAGAGGAAGTTCAGAATGAGGGGAACAGGTTTGGTTTAAGGTTCCATTCAAAATCACGAATGGGACATTTTTTAAACAAAAGACTTACTGAATGTGTTTGGGGTTTTGCACACATCAATGTTTAACTATTATTGAGAAATCGTATACTGTGACTTGAGCTTCGTTGATGAATTTGTTAGAAATGGCGATTTTAGAGTCTATTGCACTGTTTACGAGTATCCTCAAATAACGTGTTGTTATTTGATTGGTTTTGGACATTACAGCTATGTTTTTTATTTTTGTTTATTTTGTACCATTCTTTTAAAGAATCTGATTATGGTTTGTTGTGCATGATACCTTACAATTTTCAATAATGGAACATCGTTTTATGAAGCAAAAAAGCAACAAAATGTCATGACATTCTAAGAATGATTCATTGTATATTATGATACCATTTTCACTCTACTTGGTGAACTAATAAATGGTGAGAGAATATATAGCACTGGATCTCCTGTCCTCATTTATCAATACACTAGGCTACAACCAATTAGGTCTAAGTCAGGGAGAGTCCATCTAATAATCACATGTTATTCGTGATAGGACATACAGCTCCTTTTAAACGCCAAATGAGAGGAGGGATGCCTCAAGATAATCATGAGCTCCTTGTAATTGTCTTTCTTTTGAGATACAGCCAGAAATACAGCCCTATTCTGTAACAACCCATATAGCTGTGTGTCCTAATGCAGCTGAGTGCATGTGAATGCACCGTAAGCTTCAGTTGACCACAGGGGGACATGCGGGACCCGCCCCCTTAGAGAGTGGCACATGAGAAGATGTCAGTGGTTAGGGTGATTGGCCTGAGCGGTCCCTCAGAGACCCCCGCACATAAAAAAGGAATGTGTGTCACCATCCATTCCGCATAAGGCTTGGGAGTCTGCTTGTACTGTGTGAGTGTATGTTTTTGTGTGTGATAGATAGTGTGTCAAATAGTTGCAAGGGTAGGCCTGCATTACCTGTTGCAATGTGCCCATCATAAGCCAATGGATTGTCCCATGTTCTTGGTATTTCAGCAGGGATGCACCCACATTGTTCTTTGAGGTTTACAGGTTCTATGATTAATCTTTATATATTTGAAATGGTACATGTTTGAGTCTGTGGTATGGTGTTGTATGATATCTAGTCAGAGTAGGGTGAGTGAGCTAGGCTGTTAAGATATGTAGGTACACACGTGACATAGAAAGATCTGACCACGGTATGAGATCTCCTAACCACTAACACAAAGAATCTTGCATCAAGTCCTGTGTGTTTATATGAAAATGAGGAAAAGAGGGCTGACACCTGATCTCAATTGATATCGAGAATTGGTCTGGGGACGCTTCATTCACTTAATATATCCAAAGGGTGTAATTAAGCAGATTAAAGATTAATTTTAAACTTAAATAGGTACATTAAATTCTTGACAAACTGTAAAATACATCTTTCTTGTAAATTAAGGTTTTAAAATGCAGTTGTTTACTTCATTGGTGGTGTTCAAAAGCACTGCTAACCATGCTCCTCTGTCTGTAATGTCTCATGCTGGAGAAGTGGTTGGTTTTTGTTGATTTGGAAATTGGCTTGAATGGGAGTGACTCCAGACCTGCTGACCAAATGCCCTCACAGATTTATTTGGGTTCACCCGAAAAGGGCTGAACAGTTCCTCTTCTTTAGCTGATGACGATTGGTGAGAATGATCGACTGAGATGTGCTGTAGGCATGACTCACAGTGAGTGCTGATGCCTGGCCCAAATTCAGCCATAGAAACTCCTGTTCTACTGGCCCAAGGGGATACTACTGTGACCGTGTCCTCCGTGGGTCTGTTAAAGTTGTCCACACATGGCAGCAATAACAATGGCCATTACCAATAACCAATCACCTTTCCCATGGGATCGCCACGCCATCTAACAGGGAGAATACCAGCCAAAGTCATTATTGGGTGTAAACACAATGCACAGAGTGGCGTCACATGGGCAAACTAGCACCAACAAACACACCAAACAAATAAACAAACAAACAGTCAGGGAGATTCCGTGGTGAAAAGAAAGCTGCAGATAATAAAATGATCTGTTGTACTGGGGCATGATGATGCTAATCATCTCACTGTTCCACAAACTCCTGTTTGTCTAGAATACAAAGACAAGTTTACACCTACATAGTGTCAATACAGGCAAATCTCACAGTTTTAGAATGTACTGGTGGTAAATAAAGTGAAACCTTGGAAGCTGCCAGAGTTAATGCACTCTGTAGTTACTAGCCTTGTGTTTAGTTAAAGCCAAGTTACTCTAAAGCTTCTCAATGCCAGAATGCTCCCTGCCAAATCATTAAGGATGAGTGAGTGAGAGAGGGGAAGTGGGAGAGTGTTTAGTGTGCTATTTGTTTTTGTTCGTGCCCTTGAGCAAGAAGGCATGTAGGGCAAATAGCAGCCACTAAAAGCAGTAAAACTTAGCACTGACAACATCAACAACAACAATAACCTCTCCCAGCATAGCCTGGAAGTAGAGCAACACAGCAAATGGTATTGACCCAACATGGACAACAGGACTGCCAACTCAATGCTACAGTTTGCCACAGCTATTATGTAACACGGGCAATAGATTAGGATGATGCATCAAATTGGGGGTGGGAAAAGGGGGTTGGGAGATGAATGTGTGTGTGTGTTTGTGTGAGCGGCTGAAATTAAAGGGACTTAATACCTGCCAAAGGCCTGGCTGGCACTTTCTTGAGGACTGCAGTGTGATTTGTATTGAGCTGCCCCGGAGAAAGGGACTGGCAGAGTTCTGGGTGTTAGATCACTCTCTGGCTCTGTTTGTCTGTTACTTTGCACTCGACTGGTGCACACGGCCCACACGCGGCCCACACGTGGCCCGCCCTCCCACCTGTGTGCTCAATTCAGCCAATCAGAAGTTGAGCTTCCGTTGTCTCATCAGCTGGATGGAAGAGTCTGGGCCGGGGGCCAAAGTTCAAGCATCCGTTTTCAATTTCTGATCCGGTGGGCCAGTGGCAGCAGCGGTGCGCTTGCGTAAGCGGTGGGTCCTGCCTGCCAAGCGCAGTGCCAGGCTCTTTACCACAATCTTGTTAATACAGCCAGAGCATGCCACTCTCATTTGTCACCGTAGAAACCTGATAGCACCACAATGCAATACAACCAAGTGCACACATACACATACACACATGCACAGCTTGAGTGGGACAGCCACCACATTTGATCAATCAGACATGTCAGTCGACAGCTGTGATGATAGACAGGCTGTTGAAGGCAGTGGCAGATCCTTTATTTTGGGAGTACAATGATGCAATGCAAATATTAATGGAAGATCTTAAACTACAAGCGCCGCTGCCCCCCCCCTCAACACACACACACACACACACACAAGCCCACTTACCCTATCGCAGAGCAAAGCACACAGTGGAAATGAAAGCGACTGAGTCAGAGCAAGGCCAAAGCATTGTCCTCCATTACGTTAGCCTGCGATAAGGATGACGAGCAGACGGTTTAGCATTTCCGAGATCGTAGATGAGGTGTTTAAAGAATGGGCTGACACCGGATAGCGGGTGACATTTAATCTTGGCAAAGGGACTTCCTGCCTGTGGAGTCGCCAGTGGAGAGGATGGAGGACCTGAAGTTACCTCCACCTAACCTCACCAGGTCAGGAGTGGACTCCCATAGCCAGTGTATTTTCAATGGTGCAGCCCTGCAATATTAAAATCTCACACCCCTCCCTTTCATGTCCCTGAAGTAGTGGGCTCACGAACTTATTTGTATTTTGGGCATGCACAATGTACATAGACCTATAGGGCTGTGAACAGGGATGTAGTGGAGGCTAAACGCAAGTAAACTCAGTTTATCCACCTCTGAAATGTCAGAAATAGAGTTTATCCACCTCTTATTAGAGTTTATCCAACTCTCAAAAGAGTTTATTCACCAATTGCAACTTTTAACATTCAAAAATCACACTGTATCAACATTCACAATACTGTATGTACACTCTAGGATCCATTTAATACAACTGATATTGTTATAAACATTGGACAATAACCTCCACCATCATCATATTCTGAAAAATTCAATCCAGCACGGCGCTATCCACCTAACAGAATTCATAGTTTACCCACCTTATTTTACCACTACATCGCTGGCTGTGAATAGCAATTTGCTGAGTTTGACAAAAAAAGTATACAGGTTAAGGTTCACCCACCACATCTTTCATGTCACCACAATCACCATCATCAATGCACTCCCATATATTCCACAATAGCAGCTGACTGTTAAACCAAAGTCCTTTTAGGCAAGTCCCTCCACTCAGCGGCCATATTGCAACGCTTTTTGGGCACTCATCGGGCATCCTATTCGGCAGAAATGTGCGTGCGCAAGGCTTCACCCACCAACCGTGCTCCAGCGGCGAGTTCACAACACATGATTGGCACAATGTCTGCACAACACAGCACATAATTGGCTCAATGTAGTCACATCACACCACATGATTGGCTCAATGTATACACGTCGACATTTTGGCGAGGAAGGGGTGGGATATGTGTAGACAACGGCCATATTGGCGTTACAAACTAACCTCATGCATTTCTATGGAGGATTTATTTAAAAGCTGTGTCTCCTCATTAGAAAGTCTCTGGTTAAACTTAGCAGAGGACTCCATGCCTGCCACTGCTTGGGGAGAGGGCAGAGGAGCTGCCTGTAACCACACTGAGCTATGAGTGAACTGCTTATCCAAAACTTCACCATCAGCAGGCATCTATAGATAACCGCTGAAACACTGGCAACATCCAATACATATATTCTTGAACACCTTCCGGCGAAATAGCCACTGAACTGTAATCAACGAAATGATCAGCAGTATTAACAGTGAGAGGCCAGGCTCAGAAATCAGCCACCTCTCTCCAAGGTCTTTAAAAATAGACATTGTAATTACATTTCAGAGGAGAATTAAAAATAAATGATTTCTGCCTTATTAATGGGCTGTTAGACACTCTGTGTGACTGGTCTATATTTAAGCGGCAGCTGTGAACGTCTCCATGCAATGTTTCTTCAACAAATTCTGAAATCTTTCTCCCACCCACCCCCCTCCACCCCCCAGCTCTTTCTTCTGTGCTTGTTCTCCTCAGATCCTGTGATGTGTGACAGGCCTCTCTCAGAGCCGACAGCCCGCCGCCACCCAGAACCAACCTCAACCCTGCCGTAAGCGTCAACACAATACGGCAGCCCAACAGAGCCCCACCTGACAGCACAGTGAGAGAGAGGCAGAGAGAGAGAGAGAGAGAGCAGAAGAGTACTAAGAGAAGAGAGAGGCAGAGAGAGAGAGAGAGCGAGTGTGTGTGTGTGTGTGTGTGTGTGAGTGAGTGAGAGAGAGTGAGGGAGGGGAGATGCTTTGAATTGTATTGGGTTGTATTTAGAGATGTTTAATTTTTTTGGAGAGGAAACACAAAGACAGTAGAGTATTCCTGCATTTAGACATGAGGGAAGTGTGCCATGACAAAGTAAACAGGAACAGTCACTCGGAGGTACATTATTGAAACATTAAAAAAAAATCCTACTGAGCCATCATCCATCAAACTGCTGCTTTTAGTCTGGTTCTTTGTCTGGAACTCTACTTGAAGCACTGGTAGGTGAGTCTATCTCAGAAAGATCATATCAAAATATCAGTTCAAGATTCTTCAGGTTCATAAAATTCTTAGAGGTGAAAATTTTAAAATTGTTGTTACTGCAAATGTCTTTGAATTCTGTAACCCATCAGTCAACCAGAAGCCGTAACTTTGAATAACCTGTCAATAAGTTGTCAACTCATCTCAACTAGCCCTCTGATCAAATCTTACCCCTAATGCCTTAATTGTAAGGCTCATTGTGAACACACAACACACAGTGGTTTGTAGGCACAACAGGCTGTCAGTTTAGAGTGGTCTGGACCAGTCACCTGAGGGTGCATGGCTTGTAATGTCCACTGCTTTTTAAAATCTGTGCATGGGTCTGGATGTCCTGAGTGTCCCATCCACTCTACAGATCTATGTTAGTGAGGAAGTCCTCAGATTCAGTGTCCTCATAGCTGACCATGTCCGTGAACGGGGCCTCTGCCTCAAGCCGCACTCTCTGCTCCAGGGCGGCGTCCTCTTGACTAAGCTCCTCCCCTTTGGTGAGCACGTACATGAAGTAGTGGAAGCCCTGGCCGTAGGTCTGGTGTTGGATGGACCAGCTGTACTCCGCCCGTGCATACAATCGCTTCCGGAAGTGAGGCTGGGCGAAAGACACAGAGACAAATCGTCCACCAGGCTTCAGGACGCGACTGACCTGTGAATGAGAAAAAAAACAGCGTTGATCATCACTCAAGATGCCTCAAGGCAGAGCAGAAAGTGGAGCGTATGACTAACCTCATAGGCATCTGTGATTGCTGTGTTCTGCAAAATCACCAACTAACCAATGAGAGTATACCAGTATTTGTTCAATTTTGTTCAATTGAATTATTCAATTATTAAAATGTTTTCAAATTCAAAGTTACACATGAGACACCATTCATCAGAGGGGCCAAACCAAGCCTCAACTTTCTGAGCTGCTCTTCACTGTATGCTAACGTGGGCCATACGTGTGAGATCCATGTGCTGTGGGGATTTGTTTTTTTTCTATAGCACGTTGCAGCAGAGGAGAGTGGAGCAGAAAGCTGCGCTGTGGGTCTCTAGGATGCCGTGATCAGGCGCCCACGTGCCTAACAAGAAGTGGCATGGATAGAGAGAGAGAGAGAGAGAGAGAAAGAGAGAGAGAACTTGGTCTGGGAATAGTTTGTGGGTTATTTTACAGTGCATATGAACCATAAAAGTGGGGAACCAAAGAGCGAAGGAGAGAGGGATGGAAAGAAGAAGATTGGGAGAGAGAAAGTGTGCCAGTTGGACCCAGTGGCAGAGGCAGTAGGAAAGAGAGAAAGAGATAGGATGGTGTAATGTAATGCCTCACCATGCCAGGTCTGTGCAGACGAGAGGAGAGAAGCTAGCATGAGTCACGTGCAACCATCTCACATGATTCATCCACACACACACACACACACACACACACACACACACACCAAGCAAGCAAGCAGGAAAGACATAAATTATTCACATCCCATGGTGACAACAGAATCAGAGAGTGAGCAGGGGAAAAAAGCAAGGCAGTGAGAGAGAGAGAGAGAAAAAGAGATTGAGTTATAGAGAAGAGGATGGAAGGAGAGGAATGAAAAGAAAAAGAAAAGAGAGTCACAGCTCCATAGCTTGAGCTTTTCTTCATGCTGCCACTTCCTAGTGTACAAGTGAACTAGGAGCTGATGGACTCAAATGTTGGCCTCGCTGGCTTTTGGGTCTGTGTGCTGTGGCCTTGTGTTTGCCTGCACGCAGAGACACCTGGCCGTAGTGTGAGGAAAGTGCTCCGCTTGACTAATTAGATCACCTGGAACAAACACCTCACTGCCGAATGTCATCGAAAGATCCGCGGCAGCACAGTTTGAAACAGTATAATGCTGAGAGTTAGTAAGAGAGGGAAAGATAAAACAAAAGAAAAAAAAATCACAACTGTTACAACTATGATCATTATCCCCCCGTTTTGACATACCTCTTAAGATTGTGCCTCTATGGCTAAAAGCAAATGGTGGTATTTCAGTGGGCCGTTTGGCCCATTTGTACTGAGCTGTACACAGACAACTGCTCTTATTGTACCCGTGAGGATGGAGCTGGGTTATACTACCCATCATCATGAACCTCTGCTCCGGAACTTAGCTCAACTCATCCACCAAAAAGGCCACGCTGAGAGTAGCAGGTCACATTAAATGCCAGACAAACCATGCTTTGACAATGAAAATGTGTACATACTGTATGATTGCCTAGAAAAGCACTACAGAAATGAATATATAATATATAATTAAACTACCTCTACTAATACTATAACTATAACAACTACTACTACTATTTATTATGTTTTATCATTAGTATTAAGCCACAACATAGGCCCCTTAGAGTTTCTTTATCTTTGTGAGGCCAGTGTCCTTTTTTTTTTTTGGCCCACCACCACCTCTTCGGATAGTCTAGGTCCTGGGTAAGATTTGTATGCACTTCATTTAGCGGAGAATATCTCAACTGTTATAGACTAATATGACCCCATTGAACAACGTGGGATATGTGCCAAAATCTCTACCCGGGACGAAAGTTCTGAAAATGACCACAACAGATGACACTATTATCACACTACAGATGAATGGGACTTTTTTTCCCGTTATAGATATCCCCATACATTTCTACCAGATTAATCTTGAAATTAAGAGAAATACTTTTTGTATTACACTTTGCCTAAAAAATAAAATAAAATATGCAAATGAGGCAATATATCATTAAATATGCATACATATAAATCCTTGAAGGTACAGATTTTATGAGGTGATCACAATGTTTACAATGACCATGTGTCATTGTGTAGCCAGTATGTGTATGAATTCTGGTGTGATATTTTTAATTGTGTTTTGTGCTGTATTGAATGGAAAATTAATTGTATACAAACAAGGGATGCATAAGTGAGGTCAAAAATGACCCCACTGGTTGTTTTTTTGCAATATCTTGGTCATTTGAAATTGTTATCGTTTAATCTTCCATGTATTCCTCAAATAGGTTGTCTTTGACATGAGGCTATTTGGATTTGTATCTAATTGGTATATTTTTTAAGTAATTGCATTTTTTGTATCAGTACCACACTTTTCCATATGTGGGGTCAAAAATGACCCCAAGCATTTTCTATGGAATTTCAAATGTTAACCCTAGGAACCTTTTTTTTTATCAACTGTGATTATCAGGTATACATTTACCAGTGTATTATCAACAACTTTTCATAACATATCAATGTAGGTGTTTAGGAAATTACAAAAATTACAAAAAACTGCATGTTGCCCTGAGGCAACATTGAACCATAACGGACTTGCATATGGCCAAATATACCCAATATATATACCACATATTCTAAGTAGGGAAGCACCTGTATATGTGAAGTCCATGAGTGTGCTTCATAAAGTTTTATAGAATGCCATCACTATGGTTGAGTATATGTGCCCTGACTATCATACCAACATCCATGGCTTTTTGATGTCGCGGTGAAGCTGCAGACTTGCTACCCTGTAGCCCCAAGTTTGGGGCCTGACTGATCTCTCTATTTGCTATAGGTCTACCCCCTGTGTTTCTCTTTTGAGACAAATTGCTTACTAAACTTTCAGAAAGTCATTTGCAGGTAACTTGCATGAGTGTGCATCAGTACGCATACATGAGTATGCATGGGTGTAAATGTGCAAACTCATGGATATGTGTGTGTGGTTGTGTGTGTATGTATACTGTACCGGAGAATGTTTGGGGAGATTTATGGAGCTTTTAACTAGTACATAACAGTTTTGATGATTTCCTATGATAATTTGTATTATTATAACTTCATATCTGTAAAATATTGATTTTCATTCCGCAATGGTACAATGTTGACTGGGGACAAAAACTAAGTTTATATCCAACCTTGCTATTATCATTGGAAAAATACAAAACAACAGGTTTATTCCCTGTTTTGCAAGGTAAAACTTTCACAACAGAGTCCAGGTATGGGGATGATGATGAGACCTCATTCAGTGATAGGATTTTCACAACTATAGCCTCCCTTGCATTTACAGTACAGAGCCAGAACAATTGTTATGTGGTATAATAGGCACACAAAGACATCTGTGTCACCTGATGACAGTGTCAGTGATGTAGATCTTTTGGAATTTTGTAAAATAAGGTTTCAAATATGAGTAATTGGTATGTACCAACTTATCTCTGTTCTTTGTGAGGAATAACTTTATCAACTTGCCTGAGACAATCTGGTGATGACATTTTCCCCATTTTGCAGAAAACAAAACAAAACACTAGCAGCTAGCTAGCTACAATACACACCAAATTAAATATAAAACTGATACAAATTCATTATAATTTTTTAAATACACAAAACTATAACTCATGATAATGACACGTGAGAAGACACATGCCAACACAAAGAATAAAGAGTAGATTTCCTTACTTTTCTTGATCTCACAAGTCATCTTGCTTTACAGCCAGTGCTCTGCTATGACCTTAGGTCACTATGGCTGCCAAGTAAACTTTTGTTGGAGAAAATGCTTACACTCTTCTAAGACCTTATAATTATGGTCACTGTGAACATTGTGATCACCTCAGAAAATCTGTAGCTTCAAGGGTTTATATGTACGCATATTTTATGAGATATTGCCTCATTTGCATATTTTGTTTTATTTTTTAGGCAAAGTGTAATACAAAAAGTATTTCTCTTAATATGAAGATTAATCTGGTAGAAATGTATGGGAATATCTATAAAGGGGAAAAAAAGTCCCATTCACCTGAAGTGTGATAATTGTGTCATCTGTTGTGGTCATTTTCAGGACTTTCGTCCCGGGTAGAGATTTTGGCACACATCCCACGTTGTTCAGTGGGGTCATATTAGTCTATAACAGTTGAGATATTCTCCGCTAAATGAAGTGCATACAAATCTTACCCAGGACCTCTACTAGGAGGACAACTTTATTTTTAATTAAGTAATATATTTATCAAATGCAAATACAATTTGTCCTACCTCAACCATTTATGTGACCCTGGAATCATATAGCACCACGTGAAGTGAAACATCAAACACATGAAACGCAATAAGGTAACAGATAGACAAGTGAGATGGAGAGACAGACAGATAGACACGCAGACAGACAGTGGGACAGGACGATGACAGAACTGACAGGATGGGAATCAGTTCTTTGTAATTGAGTAGAAAGGTCTGTGAGTGGTCATGATCGGGTTATGGGAAAGGGCTTTGGTAACTATATGTAGAGTGGTGAATGTAGGGGGGAAAGGAGGAAATAAGGTTAAATAAAATAAATAAATAAATTAAGTTTAATTAATTGATTAATTAATCAAACAATCAACCAATCAATCAATCAAACAAACAAACAAACAGATAAATAAAGACAGAGAGGGGGCAAGGAGGGGGGGGGGGGCTTGGGGTTATGGTTTTGTTGAATTTAAAAATGATAGAAAAGGGGACCAGGTGTTTTCAAAGGCTGACATTTGTTTCTCTCTATGTGCATGATGTTTTTCTATTGTAATATATTCTGTTTTTCCAGTGACTGATATGGCATGATTTCTTTGATTTCCAGTTTTGGAGGACTACTTTCTTAGCGACAGTTAGAGAGATGAGCAAGGGGTTTTTGAAGTGTTGCGTAATGTGGATTTCAGAAATGTCATTAAGAAGACAGAGTGTTGGAGATGATGGGATTCTGGAGTCCAGGATGGTAGAGAGTGCCTCAGTGATTGTGATCCAAAAAGAGTAAACTGGTTGACAGAGCCACATGGCGTGCAGATAGTTGTCTGTGCTACCTAAAGTGCATTGTGAACAAATATCTTTGCTGGTTAAGCCCATTTTAAACATTTTACTTTGAGTGATGTGAGATCTATGAATGACTTTATACTGTATAAGCTGTAGGTTTGTGTTAGTGATCATGGAAAATGTGTTATTGCAGATTTGTTCCCAATAATCAGGGTTGGGAGAGAACACCAAGTCATTTTCCCACTTGGTTATTGGGAGTGTTATTGTTGTTTTTAGGTTTGTGATCAGTGTATATAGCTGGGAGGTTAATTTTTTGAAGTTATTCATTTTCATAAGTTTTTCTACAAGTTCAGATGGTTGTAATGTGTTGTTGGTGAGGCTTGTTTTTTCTTTAATTTTAAGTTTAAGCTGTTGATATTGAAGGAACTGTTCTCTCCCAATCCCATATTTCTGTGTCAGTGTATTGAATGACATGAATTGGTGGTTGTCAAACATGTGGTGAAGATGTGAGATTCCTTTTTGTGCCCATGTGGAGAAGTGAAAAGGTTTATTCTGTAATGTGAACACTGGATTGTGCCAGAGTGGGGTGTACCTGTGTAGTGCTAGTGATGATTTTGTGATTTGGTTTGTTTTCCACCAGGCTGTCAGAGTTGAATTGATGGTAATGCGTTGGCAGAAGTTGGGTTTGTGAGGCCAGTGTCCTCGTAACCCCTGGAAGCCAGCTGAGCAGGAGAGGGGCTATGACATGACACCACGGCCTGATGTGATTGGCTGACGGGAGCCTCTGGGGCATTCACGGCCTGGCCATATGGTTCACCTAGAGAGGGCACGGTCACACGAGGGCACAGGGTAGCGTTGGCGCTCTCCTGACAGCATGTCTATCTAGTGCGCTCTCTGCTGCTGCTGTTGTTGTTGTTGTTGTTTTTGTTGCTGTGCTCCCCTTGCTCAGCTTCAAGCTGCAGTGCACTTCAAAGCTGCTGACAAACTCAAGCAAGTCACTCAGACGTTAGTGGGTCACGGTGGGAGGGGTTAGTATTTGGACACCCGAGTCACGACCATCTTCCTGTACACACTCACGTGCACGCACACAGTGACACGCATTCATATACAGACACACAAACACATACAATCACTCGGTCACTCATCCACATTCAGACAGACAGACACACAACCACTCACCCACCCACCCACACCCACCCACACACACCCACACACACACGCAGCTCTATCTCAGTGAAACAGGCCTGGCCACCTTCCCTCTGTCTGTGGTCGGGCTCCAGAAAACACACCGAGAGCCCTGAAGGCAACAGCATGTTTTATTTGGGTCATTTTTTCTTTCTCTCTCTCTCATCCAGTCTTTCTTTCTCTCCCTTCATCTTCTTCCCTAGCTCTAGTGCACAGCGATTCTTTCTCCCTTCTATCCACCCACCCTCCATCCTCCTCCGCCACCACCCACCTCTCTCTCTCTCTCTCTCCCTCCCTCTCTCTCTCTTTCTTTCTGTCTCTCTCTCTGCAGATCAGCACTCCATCTCGGAGAGAGAGCGAAGCGTGAATGTGAAATCGTCTGCCTTTCTCTTCCATTTCACCTCACGCATCCCCTGCAGCGCGACATGTGGAGGCAGGAAAACGTGGAAACGTGATGGCGAGGAGAGGGAGGGAGAGAGGGAGGGAGAGAGAGAGAGAGAGAGACAGGGTGGGAGTAAGAGAGGAGGGAGTGAGAAAGAGGGAAGAAGAGCAAGACGAAAGGGGGGAGAGGGAGAGAGAGAGAGAGAGAAAGATTGTAAGGGAAAAAGGAAAAGAGTGCAGCCTCTGTGCCAACTGGGGACTCTTAACGAGGCAGATCCCCTCTTGTCCCCTGCGGCCCAGGAGCAGCAGCCTGCTTTGGGATTCTTTATTTCTCCGCTTCTCCATCCTCTCCAGGCGCCTCCTCTGAAACAACCGACCATCGCTCACATGGCAGGACATCTCCTTTAAGCCCCTGGTGCAGACCAACCACACACAGGATATACTGCCAACACAAAACACCCCCCCCCCCAGCTTTCTCCCTTTCTCTCTCTTTGTCTCTCTCCTCTAGCTTGTTTTTGAAGGCTCTTTCACTATTACATGAGCTGTACTGTGCCACTGCATCTTAATGGCATCAATAAAACATGGCGATTTAGGTCACATTCGACGTGCCGTGCATCCAGCTTGTATCACGCAGCGTGAGCAAACTGTGACAGTGACAGCGACAGTGCCGTGTAGGGCAGCCTCGTACTGTGATACTGCCACAGCTTGGAGCTGGCACATAGGAGCCCCTGCCCCCCCATCTCTCATAAAACGGCACATGCCAAGTGTAGATGGGGACGGGAGTGGGGAGGGGGTTTGGGGTTCCAGCAGGGCCATCTTAAGCAAGGTGCATCCCCACAGAGTAACCCCACATAGCTTTGACCTGAAAACCAAACTGGACAAAAAAACAAAGACATAGGAAATGACACAAAGAAAACATGAAATAAGACGAGACTAAACAAAGCAAACCAAACAGAAAAGACAAAAACAAAACAGGCCTCCTCTGTGCCTCTGTCTCTGTTGGATCTGCAGGCACTCTTACTAAAAAACAGAGCAAGTGCTGTGGGTTTTAGAGAAAGAGAGGGGGGGGGAGAAAATAAGAGATAGAGAGAATGGGAGAGAGAGGGAGAGAAAGAGAGAGAGAGAGAATGGGAGAGAGAGACAATGGGAGAGAGGGAGAGAGAGACAATGGGAAAGAGAGGGAGAGAGAGAGAGAATGGGAGAGAGAGGGAGAGAGAGAGAGAGAATGGGAGGGAGAGAGGCCTCTCTCAGACGCAGATAAGGCTCAGGGTCCACAATGGGCCAGTGTGGAGAGAGGAGGGGCGAGGAGAGGTGGATAGGGAAAAGGATTGGAAGGTTAAGTGAGTGGATGAGTGGACGGAGGAAGAGTCGTCTATATGGCTCCGGACAGAGGGCTCTTTGAAGCACCTCAGCCGATTAGAGGGAAGGGTGGAGTAGAGGAGCTGCAGCATTGGCACCAGTGCCCGCACACAATGTGAATTATACATCAAAGTCACACACACACACACACACACACACACACACGCACACACACGTTGCATCCCTCTCTCAGAATGTAAAGAGGGTTGAGGGTGTGATTTTGTGGGTAGGTGAGAACACAGAAGACGTATGTGTGAGTGTCTGCATGTAAAATCAGGTTCACTCTCTCGTTTGTGTCAATGGGTCATCTATATCAGGTCCATTTCTAAGTAATCCTCTTAGGGCGAGCCAAAGGGAGACTGACTTCCTGTACTGCTATCATCACCATGACTGCGGCATGTAGCAAGGACGCTCTCTAGCAGATAGCGGCAAACCCAAACAAATATGGAACCCAAATGTTTCCTGCACACAGCCAGTCCGTTTGTGGGGCACCATTGAGTCTCCATCTCTGGCTATGTCCTGCTGACCACCTGGGCTTGTAGACTTGGGCTAATTAACAGGCTCCCTGTCAATTTCAGCAAGCTGGAAACGGAGAAGGAGCAAAAGAGGCGTTTTTTTCCCCCAGAAACTAAAGGATGGAACAGAGAAGCGGAAAAAACCAGAGCACTGATGCTGCACAAGAAAGAGGAAGAAAAAGAAGAAGAGGGAGAGGCAGTGGAAGAAAAGGAGAGAGAAAGAAAAAACCCAGCATGCAGCAGGCTCTGGGCTTCTCGAATGACTTGGCACACAAGTTCTCCCCAGTATCACGTCTCGCACTGTCTCAGATTGGGAGTTGCCATGGTGACCAAAGTTTTAGGGAAGTTGTGCGCGTGAGTGAGAAAACTAAGCTCAATCTGGGTCAAGCCTTCCCGAATGATAAAACAAAGTTTTGTTTATTAAAGGGTGGATATTCTCTCAGCATCTGCAGATGTAAACGCTGTGCTATTAGGGAGGGGGAATGGAAAGGCTAAATAGTTTAAGATATTTTTAGAAGGAAAGCTCCACTGCCTGATGAAACAATGTGCCCATGTGTGTATATAAATAATGTGTGTGTGTGTGTGTGTATGTGTGCGCATGTGTGCGCATGTGTGTGTGTGACAGAGAGAGAGAGTGTGTGAGAGTGAGTGTGTGAGGGAGAGGGAAAGAGTGGTGTAATATCAGGGTAATTTTGTGCGCTATTTGAGTAGCTTTGCAGCAGACAACAGTTCAGTTACAGCATGCGTCTGGTTCACGCATGTTACCTTTTGGACTGCACCTCTCTGAGTGTGTGTGTGTGTGTTGGTGGGGGGAATGCCTTGTATCGCCTTGCCTTATTTGGGTTGTTCAGGCTTCAGCTCTTTTTGTGTTCAAAGGCTGACAGTGGAGCTGATTATTGGTGCGTGTCTAAATTCAGCAACCGCATCCTCCCCCAGAGGACTCGTACACATACACAGCAGATTTTCCAACACATTTACCCCTTTTTTAAGCTTCAGAAATAACTCGTGTCTTATTTGCTTTCCTTTCTTCACTTCCTTTTTTCCTCTCCTCCCCTCCCTTTTTTCTTTCTCCAAAACAGCTCCGTAGGGCTTTGACAGAATCGTCTGTTCTAATTAACAAACTCCTCACCTAACCTACAGCCAGAATTGCTTTCAACCCCCCCCCCCCCCCAGCCACATCAAAAGTGTGTCTGTGTGTGAGTGTGTGTGTGTGTGAGAGAGAAAAAGATACTGTATATGATGCACTGCTGCACAGCACGTGTCTCTGTGTGGGTGGGGATACGTGAGACCACCCTGCTCAACCACATCACTGCAGGTCATGTATGCTTTAGCATGTGCATGTGCATGCGCATGCGTGTGTGCGTGTGTATTTGTGTGCGCACGTGTGTGTGTGTGTGTACATATTTTATGGTGGCACACAGTGCATGCCACTTCTTGACATGAGGAATGTGCTTCTCAAAGAGCATGTGTGTTGCCCGGATGGCATACATCTTATCATTTAAGTCAGACTTGTGATACGTATACCTGTATGTGTATCAGCGTGTGTTCCATGACTGTATACATACTCATATGAACCCTACTGAACACTATATTACCTGTAATATATATATATACATACAAGGGGAAAAGTGTGTGTGTGTGTGTATGTGTTTTGCCTTTGCCTCATCAACACAAGCATACATCTGTGTGCCACCCCCTCTCTCTCATCCCCCAGCAGCATGTAACCCGCATCCTCCTCTTCCTCCTCCCACCTTCCTCCTCTCACCTTCCTCCTCCTCCTCCTCCTCCTTTTTCTCCCAGCAGAGACTTCACAGCACGTGTGAGAAACAAACCCCCACACACCCTCCCCTCTCCTCTCCTCTCTTGCTGGAGTCCACAGCAGCCCTCTGCATCAGTCCCACTGGGGTCTTCCGCCGCCCACCACACACCTCTGCGCGGCACAGAGACAGCTAACCGACTGCAGCACTGCAAACGTGGGATCCGCAGAGGCCCCCCCGTCTGCAAACTTCCTCCGCCTGTACCGACACAACACTGGGCTTACAGCCGAGAGCAAACCATGCACTTGACCTACAGAGGAGGGTTGCCCCAAATAAAACTAAAACTACAAGGACAAAACGACAACAACTGTAGTGATAGTATGTCATCAGTTTACCACTGTCTCTTGAGTCTCGAGTTTTATCTGTTGAGATTAAAGCTTCCAAAGGTAAAAGGTCAGCCAGCCACAGGATCATCTATTATTACACTTTCTTTGTTACTTTGCATCGCTCCGGTTATGGAGAGCCTACCAATTTGACGGTGAGTACATTTTATGTGATGTAATTCAATTACATCCTGACAGTGTTTCACAATTGTGTCAATGTCAGTGGCAGCTGATGAGGGGCGGGGGTTACCTCTCAGAGAGGAGATATGCCCCAGAGACACACACACGCTGGGCAAGTGGGGGTATGAAGAGACTGCTGGCATGTGTTTGTGTGCACGTGCCAGGCAACAAGAGGTCTGCTGATTTACCCCAAGCATGCATGCGTGAAAGAGAGAGAGGAGAGAGAGAAAAGAAAGAGAGAGAGAATACATGTTTGAGTGTACGCGTGTGTGGGTTGGCACATGCGAGTATTTGTTTTTGTCGAGTGGGAGAGAGAGGGTATGAGCGACTACGAGCAACATATTGAGTGTGTTTGTGTGTGTCAGAGGGAGAGACTGGTTTTAACCAAGTAAACATATTTTAGGTGCTCTAGTGTCACTGTGCTAATTCAGTCACATGGGGAACACATGAACTGGGGAACACATGAACTGGGAAACGCATGAACTGGGAAACACATGAACTGGGAAACACATGAACTGACCTAGCAGAGAAAAGAGACCTGTAAGAGATGCCGAGGGAAAGAGACACATGGGGAGGGAAAGAGGACCATGGGGAGGGAAAGAGACACATGGGGAGGGAAAGAGGACCATACCGAGTGTGAGAAGAGTGGGAAGGACAGACAGAGAGAGAGAGAGAGAGAGAGAATGTGTGTGAGTGAGTACTGATGGTGGGGTAGAGCAGTAGCAGCATCACTACTGACAGTGGTGTTGAGGAGTAGCAGTATCACTACTGACAGTGGTGTTGAGGAGTAGCAGCAACAGTACTGAAGGTGGGGTTGAGCAGTAGCAGCAGCAGTACTGACGGTGGGGTTGAGGAGTGACAGCAGCAGTACTGACGGTGGGGTTGAGTAGTGACAGCAGCAGTACTGACGGTGAGGTTGAGGAGTGACAGCAGCAGTACTGACGGTGGGGTTGAGGAGTGACAGCAGCAGTACTGACGGTGGGGTTGAGCAGTAGCAGCAGCAGTACTGACGGTGGGGTTGAGGAGTAGCAGTAGCAGTACTGACGGTGGAGTTGAGCTGTAGCAGCAGCAGTACTGACGGTGTGGTTGGGGAGTAGCAGCAGCAGTACTGACGGTGGGGTGGAGCAGTAGCAGTACTGACGGTGGGGTGGAACAGTAGCAGCAGCAGCAGTACTGACGGTGGGCTTGAGGAGTAGCAGCAGCAGTACTGACGGTGGGGTTGAGGAGTAGCAGCAGCAGTACTGACGGTGGGGTTGAGGAGTGACAGCAGCAGTACTGACGGTGGGGTTGAGGTGTAACAGCAGCAGTACTGACGGTGGGGTGGAGCAGTAGCAGTAGCAGTACTGACGGTGGGGTGGATGAGTAGCAGCAGCAGTACTGACGGTGGGGTGGAGGAGTAGCAGCAGCAGTACTGACGGTGGGGTGGAGCAGCAGCAGTACTGACGGTGGGGTTGAGCAGCAGCAGTACTGACGGTGGGGTTGAGGAGTAGCAGCAGCAGTACTGACGGTGGGGTTGAGGAGTAGCATCAGCAGTACTGACGGTGGGGTGGAGCAGTAGCAGTACTGACGGTGGGGTGGAGCAGTAGCAGCAGCAGTACTGACGGTGGGGTGGAGCAGCAGCAGTACTGACGGTGGGGTTGAGGAGTAGCAGCAGCAGTACTGACGGTGGGGTGGAGCAGTAGCAGTACTGACGGTGGGGTGGAGCAGTAGCAGCAGCAGTACTGACGGTGGGGTGGAGCAGTAGCAGCAGCAGTACTGACGGTGGGGTGGAGCAGTAGCAGCAGCAGTAGTAGAGGCAGCTATGTGGTTCAGCAGCAGTCGAGGTGGCAGCTGTGTTGTTCAGTGTTCAGGCAGTGGGGAAGTGGGCCAGTGTGTCTGCAAGCTTCCAGGCTGCCCATGGGACACGTCGCCACGGCTGCCACCACAGCGCGCACACACACACACACACACACACACACACACATACACACACTCCTGGCTGCAACAGGTGGAGAGGAGTGCTGAGGCAGCAGCACCTCTCTGACACCCCCCAAAAAGTAGTCCTGGCTTTTGTTCACACTCTCTGGTGCTATTTTCATTGGGGAAGCTGTCAAGAGTCCACCACCAGACAAAACATGAGGGGAGCCATATACTATAGGCCACTGTGCTAAGACAGAGAGAGGGAGGGGGGGGTGGGGGGCATGCATGGGAATGCTCTCCTCTCCTCTACCTGACCTCTCTGGGACTGCTGGGAAGGTCCCATTGCTTTGGGACATTAATATAAGCCTTCATTAGCAGGAGGCTTGACGGCCGGCCTGGACAAGGGCACCGCTGGAGTGGGCAGCACGTGAGATTGAAATAGCCGTCCCAGCATGCAGAGGAGTGTGCAGAGACCCTCACTGTAGAAGAGCGCACAGACATTAGCCACAGCTACTTAGGCGGATGGGAACAGATGTGGCAGTAGTGTGGGAGGGCTCCACTAAACTGCAAGGTCAAACGGTAACACACACACACACACACACACACAGTTTGAATATCAGATACCAGTTATATACCAATATTGGTGACCTTTGGAAGTACTGGCAGAATCAAAATGTCACCTCTAAGTGCAGAGAGAAAAGTGGTACATTTCTCTACTTGGGGAGGTGTGTGTGTGTGTGTGTGTGTGTGGTCCTAATTCCGTAGGAAGCTTTCAGAGTGTGTTCCGGGAGTGTGAGTGTTCAGTGTTGAGCCTCTGCCTCCAGGCTGCCAGGAGCGAGTGTGGAGATGACCCCTTTGAACAGCGCTGTTTGGACTCAGGACCTTCGGAGCGGAAAAGGGCAAAAACAAACTCTAGCTGAGAGAGAGAGAGAGAGAGAGAGAGAGAGAGAGAGAGAGAGAGAGAGAGAGAGAGAGAGAGAGAGAGAAAGAGGGAGAAGGATGGAGGGGGGAGTGTCTGCCTGCAGTCTCTGAAGGATATGGGGCCCATCAGATCACTGCCTACGCACAGAGAGATATGGTGAGACGGGGAAGCTAGAAGTCAAACGCGGTCTGTTCGCTGGGTGGTTCGTCAAAAGCAGCTGTGGTCCATCCGAATGTGAAAGTGACTCACTTGGGCTGCTGAAGTATCAGTCATCTGATGGTGCACAGGGCAAAAGTCAGCCATCACTCAAAGCAGCTTATTTGGGCAACACACAGACACAGACACAAACACACATACGCACACACTGCAAAGGTTTTCAAGGCGGGGGGAAATATAGAGGAATGAGTAAAAATAACTCTCTTTCCAGAGAGTTATTTCCACTTTCCACAGAACGCTGGAGGTCACCCAAGCAGAGAATGACACTTCAGGAAACTTTTCTAATTTCTCAACCACCCCCCTTCTTTTCCAGAGAAGTAAACTTTGCATTAGCAATGGGGGGGGGGGGGGGCGACTCAAAAAGACATAGGTTTATCATGGCTCTTAGACTCTCATGAGGAGTCAAAGGGAAGCTATAACCTTAATCCTGACCCACAGATTAGCTGAGAGAGAGAGAGAGAGAGTGGGAGAGAGACGTGGGCCTAAGACCGAGGGACATAGACATTCCTGGGCCAGAGATGTGCCACAACTGGGCCAGATCTGTGCCACAACTAGCCCAGAGGCGTGACCGTGTGAAGCGGCAGGAGTGTGCTTAGTGGGGGGAAGGGCTAAACGCCACACACACAGGCACACGCACATGCGCGCACACACACACCACTTGCTACCAGTTAGAAGCAGCTGAGTTTGATTCTGTAGAGTGTCTGTGTAATAGTTCAGACAAAATCTCTTGTATGCCCTGATGTGCAGTTGAGTAAGGGGCTCCCAACTTGGGAAGACTCTGGTGAGGTGGGTGGAGAAATAACACTCTAAACCAGTGGTCCCCAAACTTTTTCTTCCGAGGGCCAGCTCACTATGACTGGCTCTAAGAGAGGGCCAGAGACTCGGAGTATATCAGTAAACATAAATAGCTTAGTGCTGTGAACAACAACAGTCTACCTTAGTTGAATATTCCATTACATTTAATCATAGGCTACTGCAATTTAATACCATTGTTAGCTGTGTTTATATTGCCATCATGCCATGTAAAATGTAGCTCAAATGAAATAATACTAATAAAAAGACTATAGCATTCCCAAAAGTATTAGCAGGGAGTCCCAAAAGTATATTTTATTTAAAATGTGTGAACTCTGAACTCTGTGTCTTTGCATACACAGCTCAAGTTGTGAACAAGCAATATCCTACCAATAATTTAAAGTTCTTAATATATGAGAGTTTTATGAAATGCTGGCAAAAACATCTGGAATGACCACCATTCTAACTTTCACTCACCTGATGAGAACTTTGTGAATTGTGAATTTGGATGAACATTTGAACAAGTGAATAAGTCCCAGAAATATGACTTGAATAGAAGTTAGTTAGTTATTAACAATTAATTGATAAACTTTTAGAATACTTTGAGCACTGATGCAGTCAGCATAGGCCTCTTACATTGTTTGCAGGTATAGGCCTACATTTCATTCCGTTTTCGATGGTAAACGTGAAACAGCGCCAAAACAACCACCAGTGGACAAAAATAGTATTACACGTGTACTGTTAAGACTCGCCATAGAGAATGAATGGGGGAAATTACGGAGGTTATAGTTTGACATGTCATACTCCCGTGCGGGCCAGATGCTATATACCACAGACATGTTTTGGGGGGCCACCCAAAATGAGGTGGCGGGCCGGGCCGTAGTTTGGGGACCACTGCTCTAAACTGTGTAAACCGTTGAGTGATCATTCTGATTAGCTAGTGGTCATTGCCATATTTGGGGCCGAGACCAGCCGTGTGACATGTTTTCCAGAGAAGCCGCAAAGATCTAACAGGATTTACACTGTATCTAATGCTTTCCCTCTCCTGTTTATGTAGTTTCCACATGCCTGACGAATCAGCAACCCCGCCAACAGCAAGACCATCAGTGTCAAGGACCGCTGGCTCTATGTGAGGTGTTCTGCGTGTGTGTATGTGTGTGTGTGTGAGCGTGAGAGAATATGGAATATCAGTCATGTGAGGCATCCTCTCTGTGCTGTGTGTGTATGTGTGTGTACGGGCGTGTATCTGTGTGGACAAGTTTGTTTGGAAAACTCTTTCTGGGAATCAGGGTTCCTCTCAGATGCTATGGTATAAACATAGCAGCCGGCCTGCTAGCTGGTTGGGCATCCTGCCGACTGCGCCAAACGGCTCCGAATATGGCCACAAGCCGCCCGGAAGTGTGCTAACTCCTGCCTGCCACCAATTAAACGCTGTCGCTGCCTCCCCGACGCCTCCTCCCACTGTCCTAATCCCCCAGAACTGATGGACTATTTCGGGCCTTTAACAGATTAAGTGTCTATGTTTGGAGCCCGGGGTTGGGGGGGGGGGGGGGGGGGGGGGGGCGTGTGAACTGTCCCAGTCAGGCCCGTCACTCTTCTTCTCTATCTCCATATCTGTTGTTTTCCTTTCGCTTTTTTTCCTCCTTTCTTTTTTTAGGGAGAGCCGGTGGGGTTCCCCTCTCTGACTGCACATGGAATGTATTTTCCAACCCCCCCGCCGGACATCCTCCCCCAAACGGGCCTCGCTAACCTACTGCTCCCTGACGTCCTTGGACCTGACATGGGAGTCAAGTGACATGGGATTAAAAAGTCTGGCAAGAGGAACCCATGGGATCCGGTCCAACGTGTGTGTGTGTGTGTGTGTGTGTGGGAGGGAACTTTAATGGTCATGGAATTGTATCACTCACAGATAAACACACATACAGACAAACACTCACGCAGACACCCACAGGCTAGCCTGTGATGAGCGCTGAGCCCTATGTTAGGTAAGACACTGAGTAATATAAGAGGCATGTTGGGCTAACACAGACCACTAGGGAGTGGGGCTACACCATGAGGGTTTTGCAAGAGCTTAGACTGGTCATCAAATCTAACGTTGCATAATTAACATTTCAGAAACCAGCCGCTGGGGGAAAACAAGCCGTGGGGGTTACGTGGTAGCCATCAGCAATTAACTTTAGGAAAGACGCAGATTATAACACTCTTAGAAATGCAGCATTAATGAATAACAAAGACTAGGCTTAAATTTGGACCTCCTAAAAACCACACACTGGGAACAAGAGAACATGTTCAGTGACTGATAGAGGGCTACACAGTAAATTATATTAGCACAGTCCTGCATTCAAAAGTATGTTTGAATTACTCTTTTTAGAATACTCTCTAGGGCTTGGCCACGGACAAGTGTTTTGTTGGCACAATGCAGTCGATTTCCCCACAACAACAACAACAGCAACAACAACAAAAGAGGTGTACTCCTGGTCTTTCCTGCACCTTTGTTTAGTGCAAGGTGTGGAATGTTCCAAAGTGCCCAAGAAGTGCCATGAGTCCGTAACAGTATTAGCACACTGACTTGGATTGACCTTAATGGCAGGGCTTCCCCAGGGCCCTGAAAGACCTGGGCAACACTGTCCTGCTTACGAAATCCACTTACTAACACAGCAGAGCGAGCACAACTAGGATGCCTTGAGACGCGCCACTCATTTAAACATGACAGAAGCAAAAACAACGGAATTATACAAAAAAAGGAACTCAGGAACTTGTAAAATTGAGAGAAAGGGCCTTCAGGGAATGTGCTTTAAAAGTAGTAGTTCGGTAACACTTTACTTGACAGTATCGACATAAGAGTGACATGACACGGTCATGAACACATGACACTGTCATGACACATGAAACCTAACCCTAACCCTAACCCTAACTCTAATCTCTAACCCCAACCATAACTTTAAACCTAACCCTAACCCTAATCCTAAACCCTAACTAAAAAAAATGAATGTCACTTAATAACAGAAGTGTTATGTCATAAACATTTATGACTTGTGTATGACACGTTCATGACAGTGTCATGTCACTCTTATGTCGACACTGTCAAGTAAAGTGTAACCAGTAGTTCAAAGTCAGAACATACTGTAGAAACACAACAAAAGTACTGTATAACAAAATGACTGCAATCAGAGTGCAAAACAACTACAGTAAGAAAAAGTGCTTTTAAACAGTACTTTTAGCTCCTTTCTGGCTTGTTTCTGCTTTCCTGCAGTGACTGAGGTTAACAGAGTACAGTATGTGTGAGAGAAAAAGACTCGGCCTGCAGCATGGTCAGTAACCTTAAAATGTCACGTCCGATTCGATGAGTGTTCACTTTTCAACATGCATTAGGTTCCCTGTGATTTGCCATATTTGCCGTATTTACATGCTATTTTTACAACCGCCAGCCGCAGGGTGTTGCACACAGTGTGGGTTGGAGGGGGGCAACACGTGCAGAGCTGTAATCTACACTTCACAACATTTGACTGTCTCTGTGTATGTGTGTGTGTGTGTGTGTGTGTGTGTGTGTGTGTGTGTGTGAGTGTGTAGTGATGTGAGCTGTACAAGCTATGACAACCCCTCTACTCAGTTCATTTCCAATATGTTTCTCACGCAAATGAGGGGAACTGAATTTCTCACAGCCTCTTTATTTCTCACGTGCTCCCCGACAGCATGAATCACTTACTCAAGAAGAAGGGGAATACGCCTCTAAAACCTCTTACAAACCTCTAAAAACCCTCTAGAACCTCTAATAAACCTTTAAAAACCCCTCTAGACCTCTAATAAACCTCTAAAAAACATCCTAATCACTGTAACAGTAACTGGTCCACTACCCATCTTCCCCTTGTAGATGCCATATCAGGGGCACATGTGCACTCCCTACTCACTATTACTCCACTGGGGTTTTTTCACAGCAGGAACGCCACTGTACGCACGAGTGGCTGCTTGGCAGCAGAGGACGCGAATGTGTGCGTGTGTGCGTGCGTGCGTGCGTGCGTGCGTGCGTGCGTGTGTGTGTGTCTGTCTGTCTGTCTGTCACAAAGAGGCCAATTTTAATGTGAAATGTGACCAATAGGTTCCAAAGGGTGGCGAGGGAAGATTGTGTGTGTGCAAATTATGGAGGAATAATGGCAGCTTGTTTATACTGCAGCATTATGAGGAGAGTTGTATTGGTTGTGTGTGTGAGGGAGCTGGGAGCTGATAATAGATGGACGCTGGCTCTCACTAGTCAATGTGCTGGTCATTAGTTACATAATGCAATGCAATGGTGGGTGTGACGTAAAGATAACATTGACTGGCTGGGCCACGAGTGTCTCGTTCACTGGTTACAAAGGGGTTTTCCTCACTCACATGCAGACAGACATAGGAACATACAGTATATGGAGACATAGGACCATGCACACTCTTTCTCTCACACATACACACTCTTTCTCTCACACATGCACACACACTTGCATGCTGGAAGGTGGTGATACCATCTCACATACCGCAGGGTGTTGCCATTCTCTGGGTAATTAAAAATGCCCCCGGTTGTTATTTTTCATAATTAACAATTGGAGGCCACAATCTGGTCTCCTAATACATACACACACACACACACACACACACACACACACACACACACACAAAAGCAAAAACAACAACAAAAAATACTGAGCAGATTGGCTGATATGATTCACACCAATGCTGCCTGCCAAAGCCTAAATCTCTCCCAAGCTTTGCTGTCATGTTCACAGATCCTAGCAGAACTTCCTCCTACACCCTCTCCTGCCCTGGAGCTTAGAGGCCCAGCCACAGGCTGCCATGCGAAACGCCTGTACACCTGCGTATACTGACAACCAGATGCAAATCTGCTGGGAGCATAGTATTCCAGGACTGTAAATCCAGTATATTATACATAGTTACTGTAAAATCATACTTTATATACTCTATATACTTAGTATATTACTTCATATTATATTATATTCATAACTTTGTAGCAAACTGTGTCATGACATAGCATGGCGTTACAGCATACTGCAGAATTATGATGTATACTTGAAAAATTCAAATCATATTTTGTACATAACCATGCTAATACATGGTGTAGAATGCCAATCCATGCAAACATAATGCATGACCCCCAAATACTGAAAGACCAATCCGTCTGCACTGTTCACACAAACGGAGTTCTGAGAATCTGCTAAATAACGACACATCTGCTGTGTATACCATAATTTCCCGCCTATTAAATGAGGTGTATACATTGATCTAGCTAAATTTCTTAAGCTACGAGGCTGATACACAGAGGCAGGGAACTTGCATTTATTTTCTTCATTCTTCTTTATGATAAGAACACAATCTGATTCTGATTCATTGGGCTATTGGGCACTGTGGTTAATACACAGGTGTGGTCAACACATAGTTCCTTTTGTAAAACACTATCCTGTGTGGTTTATACACTATGCAGCTAATACTCTGTCAGATATGGAAGTAACGCTTTATAACACTTCTTTCTGAGCGGGACTGTCTAAAAAAGTGCATGTTGCTAAAGATGGAGGTCGAGGAGACAAAGTCACCTTCTCTCCTCCACATTCTGTGCATGCCTTCCACTTAAACAAAACTATCAAGTGCTGGAACAAATAAGGGCTTTGGCAGCGCCACTCTGTCGTTTATTTACTTCAAATTACGTGTGCATAATGGACCCCAGCGGTGTTACTGAGATTCTTGTGGCAAAGACACACAGAGTGAAAATAAAGGCAGCTGATTTAATTAGCAGAAAAACGTTTTAAGTCGGCACTGCCCTTGAGCGCTTCGCTTCGTCTTTTTGTGGGAATTGACGTGACTGATTTCTGGGGGTAAAAATAACATTGCAGTGGTGATGCAGAGCAGACAGACAAACTGTTGGGATTAACAGTACAAAGGGCTAACCTTGGAGCAATCATTTCTCTCTCTCTCCACACACACACACAGACACACACACACACAGACATATACACACAGGACTTACAGTGACCTTCAAAGGTCCGGTTAGAAGAGAAGGCTGTGGGAGTGTAATTTCTCAGAAGGAGTGAGGAGGTTGCTGCCAACTCTGGAGCTTTGAGATACTGTAAACGTCTTGATGACTTGATGACTTGAACTCTGATGTCACCGTCATAACATGCTGCTCAAATACAGGAGATTAAATGTTTAGATGGTAAATATAAATGCAGTTGTCCTTGATTAAGTGATGTCCAGAATAATGCTTATCGTCTTTGCTTGTGGACACGGACGACATTATGAGGAGGAAGTTGCTGTTCTCTGAGGAACTCTGTGGTGAACTCTATGGTTATGAACTCCATGGTTATGAACTCCATGGTGCGAGTGTTATGAAATTAGGCAAAGTTCAATACCACTGGCTCACCTCCCTGACATCAAATCCCTGGCAAAAGAAACAGACACCCTGACATTCCAGATGGCAGTTTTCTCACAAAGATAAACATCCCATGTCCCAGACCCCCAAAAAACTACACCTATCTTTTTTATCGCCTATGTTATTTATGCTATATGCTTCTCCAAAAAAAAGGCAAAAGAGTGACTCATGCTTGCCTGAGGCATGTACTGTAACCCAGTTTCCATGGCAACCTGTTGCTATGGAAACACTTTTCCCAGGCTCGGTGGCCAACACAGGAAGAGATGGGCCCTCTACAAAAAGGAAGGGTGGGAAGAAAAAGAATATCAGAACAGCTGATCATGTTGCACTGAGGAAGATAGTGTGAGAGAGAAAGAGAGAGAGAGAGAGGGAGAGAGAGAAAGCGAGAAAGTGAGAGAAACTTATTTTGAATATGTCAATAAAGCTTTTCATTCTCAGTAAATATATCATAGCCCTCATGTTGGATGTACTAAAATTGAGTTTCAGCAGTAAAGACAAGCAGCATCAGTTTGGAGGCAGGCCAGCATCAGTCCCTGCACACACATCTGACTGGCTGTGACATTCTCACTCACTCACCGAACTATATTTCAAGCTAATAATAAGCAGACACTCACACACAACCATACGTGCACACACACTACTGGTAGTATACACTCACTCACTCACACAACCACACACACACACACACGAAGGTCATCCACAGACTGTCCAGTGCTGTGCCACTGCCTGTCTAGTGTCTAGTCTGTAGTATCTATAATGACTTCACCTTTCCTGCCAAGGACAGTTCAGTTCAATTCTGCACTGAATCTCTAAGCAGGCTCAGTGCTATTTGACAGCGGAGTGATGCCCTCGCCCTCCTAAAACACAGCCGCCTGGCAAAGACAGGTCCCCACACAGAGACACTGATTCCTTCCAGAGCGAAAAATATTACATAAGCAGCATATAGTAGTGATGGCTCTACCGCAATCACTGCCCATCCCCCATTGCCGCATGCCGAACCAAACCGCACCACACACACACACACACACCTCCCCCCGCTGGACACAGTGAGATGGACTGCTGTGGTTACATAACCCCCACCATCTCTTCATCTGAGCCACCCAACTGCCTGGGCCAGTCTGTCTGTCTGTCTGTCTCTGTCTCTCTTTCTCTCTCTCTCTCATGCTTCTCTTATTTTGCAAGATGTCTTCAGGTAATCGATGGGGCTGCTACAGCTTCAGAGAACCCCCCCCCCCCCCCCATTTCCCCAAAAAAAGTTGAGGGGGAGAGAGAGAGAGAGAAATGAGGGGAGGGAGTATAATTGAAAGTGAAAAAGCTGAGTCTGAAGAATTGTTCCTAAGCTTTATATAAAACTCTAATTAGTCAGTCTCTTGCTCATATACGTGCAAGACTACAGAGTAAGAGGAAGACAAAGGGTGAAGGATAGAGAGAGAGAGAGAGACAGTGATAGAGAGAGGATAAAAAGAGAGATAGAGAGAGTTCAGAACAGAGAGAGACATACACAATACAGGCAGAGACAGAGATGCAGAGACTGTGAGATGCAGAGCCTGGAGAGAGGGATAGAGAGATAGACAGACGCAGAGAGAGGGATAGAGAAAGACTGAAAGTGTGAAGAAAAAGAGGGACTGATAAAAGGTGAGAGAGAGAGAGAGAGAGAGAGAGAGAGAGATGACTGAGGGAGCAGGGCCAGAGAAGAGATGAAAAGTGTAACTGTGGGCAATGGGGTCTGATTTTTAGGGGACGTTAGAAAAGGCATCATTATGCAATAGTGAAGCATAAGTGATGAGAGGAGACGAGGAGAGAGAAGAAAAGAGATGAACTGAGCACAGAGGCAAGAGAGAGGGTCAAAATATACATGTGGGGCTGATTTGACAAACTGATATGGCTGTCAAAATGCCCAAAATCATTGTGGTTCTCGGGCCTGGACACCTCAGTGCATATACCATGCTACGATGCTTAAAATGATGGTGTTTGTCCTGATCAATGTTCCTTGCAGTATCTGTCTTGCTGTGCAGCTTGGGGGCACCACATTAGCAAAACAAATCAGACTGGTGTTTTTAATGCACAGTCAGACGTACAGTAGAGCTGAAACCATATCATTCCTTGACAGCCACTTTGCAAGTAAAAAAGCAATCACAGTTTGGTTTTAAAAATGGTCTTACATAATCAGAACATGAAACATTTTTTTGTGAATTGAATTTATTTGAGGTTTATTACCAGAGGGTATGAAAACATTAACTGTTTCATTACAACATTAACTAAATATAAAAAAGCATTACACAACACATTAATCAAATGTTTTTTTCTGTGCTTTAATTGCAATCTGAAAAGGCATAATTTTTCTAGACATAATTTGAACATTTACTTTTTACTTTGGTTTCAGCAAATCAACCAATCCACAAAAAAGATCATGTATTAATCAGCATGTGGCTTTGCAATACTTCAAGTGAGCTTTTTAACTTCTGTATGAGATAGTATAGGTATAGGCTAGATATAGGAGATATATAGGCTAGATATAGGAGATGGTATAGGCTAGATATAGGAGATTGTATAGGTATGGGCTAAATATAGGAGATGGTATAGGTATAGGCCACTATAGGAGATTGTATATGGGCTAAATATGGGAGATTGTATAGGTATGGGCTAAATATGGGAGATTGTATAGGTATGGGCTAGATATAGGAGACTGTATAGGTATAGGCTAGATACTAGATAAATAATTATTAATAATAATTGTTAATAATATTTTTTTACTTTGATTGCAAATTACCTTTATTGTCATGGTCAACCCTTAGTATCATTACCTTCCTTAAATTCAATAACGATACGTGGCTCATTCTCTCTCCATCTCTGGTCTGACTGTGTGCAGGAGGAGGTGTAGTATATGTTCCGTTAGGCTTCTATGTTTTAAATGCTGATCCCATTACTTCTTTCAACTTTGAAAATGCTTTAGCACTCAAATCACAGGTAACGTTTGAAAGTGGTTTCATACTGGGTCTCGCCATGTTGCAGCCTGCATCCTAACGTTATGTCTTTACTAATGTGTGCCCTACAGCCATGTGGGACTTAGTCTTACGTGAAACAGTTGTATTGTATTTTTCACCCTGTGAGTGAGTTCAATCATCAATATCTTTTGTGTGGTAGAGTCTTATGGAAATGATAGTGGCATGAAAGAGTGAGAAGCCACAGTGAGCATATCGTCACATTGGTGGGCTACTCTGAGTGATGTTACCATGAGTTACCATGATTCAGTGCGAGAGTGAGTGTGAATGCAATAATGTGTAATAGTCATTAAGTTGTACTAGTGTTTCCAATGTTGTGATGTAACTGTAGCGTGTTGTATTTCTGTTGGCTGTAAATCTCATCAGTGTAATTAATCACCTCCTGTACTAAGCCTAATGTTAATGTGTGTGTGTGTCTTACATGTGTATTGGTGACTACCCGCTTGTTTTCTGACTGTCTCCTGCTATTTACTACAAGATTGAGGTTGGGGTACATGGTAAGTATTATAAACCTGAGACTAATGACTTCTCAAAACATAGTGGATTTGATTGACATGGGATACTATTCATTTGTGACACAATGAAATGTTTTCAAATAAACTGTGGTTTATACACATTTGCAGTCAATGCACTTTTTTTTTGCAAAGCACATAATGCAGCCAGTTTGTCAAAGAGGAAGGGAAGGCTGTCAGCTAAATGAATAAAAAGCATCAGTTAAATAAATGTTAGGGATGGTGTGAATGTGTTCACCAGGCCTAATAGAGGTGTGCTGAGGGAGTGCACAGCCCTCATGAGTCAGTTCAGTAATAAACATCACAGAGCAGCCATAAACATGTGCTCAAGATGTCTGCCAAACAAGAGCATGATTCACCCGCATGATAGATATGTATGCATATGTCAAGCTCAGGGGACTGCACTGGTGCAGAGAGTGTGTGAGAGTGAGTGAGTGTGTATGTGTGTGTGTGTGTGTGTGTGCGTGTGTTTGTGTGTGTGTGTGTGTGTTTGTGTGTGTTGTGTTGTGCAGTGTATGTAGCTAATATGACTCCATCCCACTGAGACTACTGTATGACGCCACTCAGGTGCTGTGTGCCTGTGTTGCGTGGCTAGTGTGGCCCTGTGTGTGTGTGTGTATGTTTGTGTGTATGAGTGAGTGTGTGTTTAATGTGATTCCGGCTCCCCACTGGGGCTGATAGTAAAATTAATACATGATGGTCTCCAGCCAGGCGTTTCTGCCCAGCTTCCACTTAAAGGTCACACACACACTCTCACACACTCTCACTCAGTCACTCACTCACCACATTCACGCATGCACACTGAACACACACTGAGTAACACATGTAGGCACTGAGAAGAGAGAAGATGAGGAAATGGAGAGAGAGAAAGAGACGAAGAAGGCAAAGGAGAAAAGAGAGGAGAGGAGAGGAGAAAAGAGAGAAGAGGAGAAAAGACAGTAGAGGGGAGGAGAAAAGGAGAGGTAAGGGGAAGAAGTGAGATAAGAGAGGAAGAGGAGGACAAGAAGAGAGATGCTAAGGTGATGAGGAGAAGGGGAAAGCGTTGTAAAGGAGAGCGTGAGTGAGTGTGAGTGTGTGCGGAGAGTTCTAGTGAGTGTGTGATCTGGAGCGGTCGGATGAGGATGGCAGCCCCAGCTGGAGAGCTAACGCCGAGCAGACAGGAGCGGCAGCACGCATCAGTGTGCTTCCTCCACACACACACACACTGCAGTGGATTACACACGTTTAAGCCCAAAACACACACACACACACACACACACACACACACACACACACACACACACACACAGACACAGGCCATCACCACACATACACACAAATACATATGCTTACAAGCTAACACACACACACACACACACACCACTCTCACTCTCACTCTCTTTATCCCTGTTGAGACTTACATCATTGCTTTAGAGGTAGCGGATTGGGTTGTCATTGTGTCCGTGTTTAGGCAGGTGTGTGTGTGGTGTGGTGTGGGTGTGTGTGTGTGCGCTCTTGCTTGTGTATGTGTGTGTGTGTGTGTGTGTGTGTGTCCCAGCTGTTTGTCCTTTGTGCTTGAGCAGATGTGTTGGTGTGATGTGGGCTGAGGTACCCAGCTCTGGGCAGAGTAGGGAGAGGTGAGGACAGTGCATCTGTGTGTGTGTGTGTGTGTGTGTGTGTGTGTGTGTGTGTGTGTGTGTGTGTGTTTGGTAGAAGGATTGCTCAGCATTAAACACAGGCAACCCAACCCTTCCCCTCCAACAGGCCTAGATGACACAGCAGAGAGAGGGAAAGACTGAGTCTTCAGCGCGCTTGATGGTGTTTTGGGCCCCATCGTCGACTTAACAAGATACTTAACCCTAACCCTAACCCTAGCACGCTGCCTTGAAGTCGATGGTGGGGGCTCAACAGAACCTTTTTCACAGCGGCCATTTTGACATGAAATAGTGGGGCAAGCACAGGTGTTACTAATTATGTTAGTGAAATCTCTGTTCAGTTCAAGTGTAGCAGAATCAGAACCTTAATGAATGTCATTAATAACACTTGGGCCTGCCATATATTTAATGTCAAAATGGCTGCTGTGAAATTATATAACCTTATACAATCTCATAGCTTATATAGTCTCTATACCGCTACACACCATCTCATAGCTTATATAGTCTCTATACCGCTACACACCATCTCATAGCTTATATACAGTCTCTATAAAGCTACACTGTACATCAGCTTTTGTGTCACCACTTTTCAAGGTACTTGGAGACTACTGCACACTGTTTCTCTTGCAAAATGTAATTTAATAAACAAGGTTCAGGTTATTTTGCCACTTTTCCCAATGAAGCTGACACTATAAAGACCATGTGCTGTAATACAGTATGTGTGTTGGACTGATAGTGGATTTAGATAGATAGATAGATACTTTATTGATCCCCAAGGGGAAATTCAAAAAAGGTGGCAAAAAGGTGAAGGTGGCAAAAAAGATGGAGAGACAGGGATGCCAGAGACAAGGATGAAGGGATGAAGGGAAACCAAAGAAAGGGATGAAGAGATGAAGGGAAGGAGAAATAAAAGTGGAGGTGTGAGAGAAGGAGAGATGATTTAGATTGGCATGAGAGCACAGTGAGCACACCAACAGGGAACTCAGGAAAAACTCAGGACGACAATCCTTCCTTCTCACCTGCTCCCTCCTTTCTCTCTCTTGTCTTTCTCTCCCTCACTCTCTATTTCTCTTTCCATTTCTCTCACTCTCTCCCTCCCCTTCATCTTTCCTCATTTCACACCTGTCTTCGTCTTCCTCTGGGGTAGCGTTGTGTGATTGCTAGCTCTGTGGTGACCACTGGTTCCCTCTTAACCTCTCTCTCTCTCTCCCTCTCTCTTCCCCCTCTCCCTCTCTCTTTCTCTCTCCCCCTTCCTCTCCTAACCCACTTGGCGCGCTCCACTCCCTCCACCGACCTGAATCTGTCAGGACTGTCTCTCTCCTTTTTCTGCTCCCTCTTTCTTCCTTGTGCGTGTGTGTGTGTGTGTGTGTGTGTGTGTGTGTGTGTGTGTGTGTGTGTGTGTGTGTGTAAGTAAAGGGGGTGGGCCCACACCATCCATCATGCCGGATCCAGTCAGTTGCACTCCCCTGCCCCAGCACCAGCAGACAGAGCTTCGCCAAACCCTACCACACCATCTCTCTCTCTCTTTTTTTTCTCACTACACTTCCCACTTCTACTTATTCTCTTTTCTACTCTTTCTATTTGTGCTCTCTCTCTCTCTCTCTCTCGCTCTCTCTTTATTGGCATGGCAAAATCACTGTGTGTATTGTATTCTTCATCTCTCCTATCTGCCCACCCATCCAGCTCTCCTTTCTCCTTCTTTTCTTCTTTCCCTCTCCCTCCCTCTATCCTACCCTCTCTCACTGGCCCTCTCTCTCTCCCTCTTGGCTTCTCTCTCCCTCCATCTCTCCCTCCTCCCCCTCCTCCTCTCTGTGTGTTAGGAGTCTGGTCACAGAGCTGCTCCCCTGCACTCTTCTCTGTCCTGGAGAGGCTTGAGGGGAGAGGAGTGTGTCTGTCCATTCAGAAGCAGACCCTGCTGCGCTGCACTGCACTGCTCACCGCGGACATTGCTCTCCCCTTCTACAGCAGTGCAGGTGTATGTACACGCAGACACACGCACGAACGTACGCATGAACACACGCACGCACACACACACGCATGCCCGCACACCATGTCAGAATATGTCACTGCTACGCAAGTGTGTTTGACACAAACGAACACACTCCCACAAATATGAAATCACATGTGACTCAAGTAAATGTGTCTCAAGTGTTTGAATATCAACCCAAACTCACATAATCACACGTATACATCATGCATTAACACACACCCAGTAGTGCCTCAAGTCCCCCCACACAACACACACACACACAGATTCTGAGTCAACTCTCCGCATCTATGGAAGCAGTGGCTGTCCCCTGTGTGACTGCGTGGTGATTGGCTGAGACAGGGACGATTGCAGGGGCCGGCGGAGTTCAACTGGGATCTCTCTGCGCCGTCATCTCCCATTACACTCTCAGGCTTACCCACAATCCCAAGCTCCAGTGCCCAGCACCAGCAGTAATGCCCACTGATAGCAGCCACAAACACAAAGAAGATTGGAGTTTGTGTGTACAGAAAGCGCGCATGTGTGTGTGTGTGTGTTTATGTATGTAGGTGTTTGTGTGTGTTAGTGTGTGTGTGTGAATACCATGGTCTCAGTAGGAAGGCTAGTATGCCTCAGTGTGGTCATTTAAATTCTGATGCTGTACCTGCTCTCTTCGCCACATAATCGATTGAGCCCACAGCCAGCCACCTTGTCCTTCTGTCCGTTGAATACGTATTCCTGTCAAAGCTCCCCCCCCCCCCCACACACACACATTCTCTCTCTCTCTCGCTCTATTTATCTTTTTCCCTGTGTGCACGGTGACCTTGGTTGCACTGTCAGGCTCGGACAGCTCTGCATGCACTTAATCCCCCAGCATGCTTTGCAAGGCCGCCCTGTCACCATCATGTCAGGGACATCTCTGTGCTGTCAGCAATATTTTGATTAGGAGATAGCCCTGGTACTGTAACTGAGTGTGTGTATGTGTATGTGTGTGTGTGTGTGTGTGTGTCTGTGTAGAACTACTTTGAGTGGACTTTTCTCTGTGCGTGATATGTATACATGCATGCATGTGTGTATGTGTGTGTGTGTGTGTGTGTGTGTGTGTGTGTGTGCGTGCACATGAGAGATAGATTGGAGACTCAGCGTGGGGGTGGGGTTGAGGACTCTTGAATATAGATCCACCCACACCACAGACAGGTGGTGATCTCCAGCGCTCATGGATATCAGAAGCACAGAGCACAGGTCAACCAACACCAGCCGCTCCAGAACCACTAGAGCACATAGCAACTTTAGAAACTAAAAAAAAAAAAAATCATGAAAAGTTTGAGTTTGGTCTCACAAGAGAATTCAGAGCTCAACAGCACCACTGCCTGTAAAGCCTCCACAGTGTGAAAAGTAGTTAGATAGATAGATAGATAGATAGATAGATACTTTATTGATCCCCAGGGGAAATTCAAGAAGTAGTTTGTTAGTTTGTTGGTGCGCACATCCAAGGCAGGTGCTGGACAAAAAGTCTGATGATGAGCGTGAGCTCGAAACGTTACACACGGGTGAAAGTCATTAAAAGTTCCTGATGGGAGCAAGTGTGCAGACATTCCACCTTTTTTCCTTTTGATAGCCTCCACAGTGTGCCAGACGATGCTGCAGTGTACGCAGACATGACAGAAGCATGCCAAACAGTGCACATTAATCCAATTGGGCATGAAGGTTGGAAAAGACAGATTGCATGCAAATCTGACCACAGTCTCATCCCTGAGCTCTAGTCTTCCGTGGATGCTTTGTGCAGTGGTTTGTATGTGATGAGGAACTGTACTTTGTGCAGTGGTTTGTACTGTATGTAATGAGGAACTGTACAGTACTTTGTGCAGTGGTTTGTATGTGATGAGGAACTGTACTTTGTGCAGTGGTTTGTACTGTACAGTATGTGATGAGGAACTGTACTTTGTGCAGTGGTTTGTACTGTATGTGATGAGGAACTGTACTTTGTGCAGTGGTTTGTAATGTATGTGATGAGGAAGTGCACTTTCTCTGAGGACAGGATGAACTCTTTGTCTCCTCGAGGGCGAGGATGGAGGAGAACCCTGTGCAGCTGAGTGGGATCACCTATCACCTCCCATCTGGGTGGGGAGTCACACGAGAGCAGGGCTCAATGGGATCAAGAATGACTTTAACTACAATATTCTCTCAGACAGGACAAGCTGTCCAGAGCTGGTGTGTGTGTGTAAGAGATCAGGACGGATGTATGGGTGTCTGGATGTGTGTGTGTGTGTGGGGGGGGGGGGGGGGTGCAGCATGTAATTTCAGGTTACTATCGGCATGGCCAAAAGGAAGAGAGAAAAAATGAGATTTAAAAAAGATGAGAGAAAATCCCTCCATATTACGGGCAGAACAGGGCTGTTTGCGTGAAGCGCGGAGCGGACTCTGCAGATTGAAATCTGCTCATCTCTTAAATCCAGCGAGGGGGTGGATTGAGGGGTTAAGCCTCTCAGGGCTGCAAACCGTCTGAATACAGGTCAGAACAATAGTCCTGGACTGCTGATTCCACCCTCATCTCCAGGCATATGTGTATGTGTGTGTGTGTGTGTTACAGGTGTGAAAGGCTGCAGGTGCTGCATGTGTGAGTGTACATGCTTGTTTATATTGTATGTGTTTATGTGCATTTGTGCTCTAGGTATGTGTGTGTATGCGTGTGCGTGTGAAGGACATGGTGACACTGCTGTTTTTGCTATCAGGGACACCTGCGTCTGAACTGAACAAATTTCCCATGATTCCCTCCTTCCCACACACTCAGCACTTCTCAGCAGAAACGGCCCATACCAAATGACTTCACCTGGGCCCCTATCTTTCACTCTCTCTCTCTCACACTCTCTTTTCTCTTTCTCTTTCTCTCTCATATCACCTTTTCCAGGACAGGCAGGGCCTGAATGATTCATAGCTGGTATTCCGATGAGGTGGTAAGCAGGAGACATAAATCATTAAGAGCAGCCTTACAGTATGAGCAGAGCTGGATGGTTGGTACGCTCTGAACGCATGAGAGGAACATTACATTAAGATGGAAAACAAAACCCCACTGACTTCTCCTAGGTGGGGAGACGGAATGACGCAAACACGCCAACATAACTTCATTTGTCATTAACAAACACACAGTCATCTCACACAGTGACAGTCACTGTATTCACAAAAGTGCTAACACACGCACACCACACACACTCTATTACTTTAATGTGCAACACTGACAATCTTTTGAATGATAGGGAGAGATAAACTTACTGTAGGAGTGACTCAGGCAATTTTTTTTTTATTGAACCTGAAGGAACTATTTTGAGTGAATGGGGTGCACTTCTAAAGCTGACGGCACTAACGGTGCTTTTACAATGCATGCCGCACGTCTACTTACCGACTGTTATGGCCGGCTGGCACTTTTTTCTGCTGTTGGAAGCAGTTACAGCACTCAGTGTCTTGCTCAAGGGCACTTCAAAAGGAACTCTGCAGCCTAACGGGAACACTCAAAACATGAACCTTCCGTCCCAACAGGGACTCTCCAGCCTCGGAACACTCTGACTCCACAGGAACACTTGAAATACAGTAGGAACCCATTCCAGGCCCCAGCAGTGGTATACCGACATCATGGTATTCCATGGTAATAAAATCTATGATCCATCATACTGTGTTCATTTGTTTAATAGAGGTATTAAATGCAACTGAATGGATGCAATGTGAAGACAAATGTTTGTATCCTGTTTATAACTTTAAATCCCAACTTTAAGCTACATCTGTGACAGTTTTGACGGTCATCATACCATGAAGATCTCATGGAGATCTCTAGATCCTAAACAAGTCCAAGCCTTTGGGCTTTGTTGTTCTCTCTGGGCTTACTGCTTTTGGAGGTTTGAGAGTGCAGGCCAGGCCAAATCCATCAGCTTGTTTGTATGAGGATGAATGAAACAAATGTTGGGAGTGGGTGATAAACACAGAGAGCGAAAGAGACAGACAGTGGATTAGAATGAGTGATGTAGAGAAAGAGAGAGAGAGACAGAGAGAAAGAGAGAGAGAGAGAGAAAGAAAGAAAGAAAGAGAGAGAAAGAGAGAGAAAGAAAGAGAGAGTGAGAGAGAGTGAGAGAAAGGGGGATCGAAATGTGCTCATCCCTGCCCATCTCAGCTGTCGATCCATAATTCAGTGCTAACAGCCTGAGCGATGACTGCTTTATTATGCATTCGTTAGACACATTTAATTAGTGCTCAGAGTGTTACACAAGCACGAGCACTGAGCCCTTCCTGTGGACAGTCACTCTTGCCTCAATACACTTTTAAAGGAACACAATAGGAACTCCCCTTTTCATCAGCTTTCAATGACCTGGGCACCCATTTAGCGCTACGGGGGGTACACTATTCATCCACCACCCACAGAACAGGGTCGTGCTCCTACCCCCGACAACAGTGTTGCATAGAGCACAACTAAGTGTTCTGGGCATGCATCAGCGTTGTCAAATACTCTATTCTCTGTATTGGAAGTCAGTTTAGCATCTAAATGAGTTTGAAGCCTTTTGTGTAAGGTAAAATAACTACATTGTGTTGCTTTAAAGCAGAGCCACGCACGCACACACACACAGGCGCACACGCACACACACACACACACACAAACACGAAAACACACACACGCACGCACGCACAAACACAAACACAAACACAAACACACACACACACACAAACAAACACACACACACAAAAAAACACACACAAAAACACACACACACACACAAACACAAAACACAAACATGGAACAAGCTCTTGTACATATACACAAACAGACGCAGACTATAAACACAAAGACACTAAAAAACATCTTACTCATACACTCATACACACTTTCGTAATGCTCGGGGCACTTAAATGCTTAGTCACCATAACTACCATATACAAACTAAGATGTGTGTGTGTGTGTGTGAGTATGTGGTATGTGTGCATGGGTGTGTGTACTCCAGTCACTCAGTAAATGGAGGGTTCTTGACCGTGTCATGTTGTCACAAGACAATGGGCTAAAGAGCAGCCCAGTCACCTCTTGAGAGCCAGAGAGATGAGAGGAGAGGAGAGGAGAGGAGAGAATGGGATGATTATTACGCACAGCTAATGGACTTTTACAGCTCATCGAGGTACGAGTCACCGGGACAGAGAAAGAAAGAGTGTGCGAGTGAGAGCTGATCTGCCATTACCCAGTTTATCTCTTTTCATAATATGTAGGAAGAGGGAGAGTGAGTCTTCTGTCTGTGTTTGTGTGTGTTTATGTGTTTGTGTGTGTGTGTGTGTGTGTGTGTGTGTGTGTGTGTGTGTGTGTTTGAGCCTTAAAAAGAGAGGAATATGAATGTTATCCTTAAACATGCATGAGTGAGTGAGTGAGTGAGTGAGTGAGCTAATGTGTGTGTGTGTGTGTGTGTGTGTGTGTAAGTGAGTGTTATGTGTATATAAATGTATAAGTTAGTAAGAGAGTGAATGTGTATGTTTGTGTCTATCAGTAGTGACTGAGTGTGTGTGTGTGTGTGCATATTAAGCACGTGAGTGTGTGTGTGTGTGTGTGTGAGAGAGAGTGAGTCAGAGAGATAAGGCAGACGCAGCAGCCTACTGCACCTTCAGCACTCTTAATCATCACTTTTGTTCCAAGTTCTAGAGAATCTTCCAGCAAAGAAAAAAAAACCACAACTCTCTAAATCCCCGTCTCTTTGAGCTGACCTGGAGAACGCTTAGACATCTCCTCCCATAATGCTGAATCACCAAACCCAGATCAGCGCTGCTGCTCGATACACCTCATATCGACTCTCTCCCTCTCCCTCCATCTCTTTTTCTCTCTCTCAGTATCTCTCCCTTACACACATACACACACACACACACTGTGTGTGTCCAGACATTACCCAGAAGGCTCAGCCTGACATTGTTTATTTGAATGCTGTACCCATGGACAACAGTATGAGTGTACTGACAGGGCAATCAGTCATCTTGATTCATGTTCTTATCTTAAGTGTTCTTAACAGAACTTGTCCTGGGTGCTCTTATTAATGCTTGATCATTTAGTCACAAGATAAACTAGGGGTGTAGGGTTGGTTTGGCGGCCAAGTGCATAATATTATCACAGGTGAAGTTACTCTGGAAAGAAGAAATACTCTTTTCTGATTGGCTGGTGGGGTGGCTATTAATTCTGAATAACAGGACACCGTTCCATATCAATGAATGGTAACTATAACAACCATAGTAGGACGACGGTTGCAGGCTTCGCAACAATGGAATCAACTGTAAACAAGCTAACTGTCCATGCTATCGCTGTTATTGGGCCAACGAAAGTTGTACAACAAGCTGAACTAGTGAGCTTCTTTTTAAACGGAACCGCGTGTTTCCTTTGCTTTACAGTGGCAACCGGGTGATAAGCGGGATAACGGCCTTCGAGGTGTGTCCAGTTATACGGAATTAATGGACTCGGGCGGAGGCAACTCTTCTTTGCCCCTCGCCCTCGTCCATTAATTTCGTATAACAGGACACCTCGGCGGCCGTTATCCCTTACATAAGATACTACAGGGACTATTATACAATATAATACCAATATAAGGGATATAAAGAGAGTGAAGATCATGGGGGCATTATATAGGCCTGAAGAGAGAGAGAGAAGAAGTCAGGGATGGATTACTGAACGGGCCTACCGGGCCCAGGCCCAGGGGCCCAAGGGGTCAGGGGGCCCTGAAGCCCAAGCCTTTGCATGGAATCATTGCCTCAATATCAACAAATCAGGATGTAAGCTATGAATCTGATTGAATTTAGTATTGGCCATCTCCAAAATGCACCAGAATACAGGAAATCACATCAAACAAATTAAAGTTTTTCTGGGGGAGGACCCCCAAACCCCCCCCTCCCACATATACGACAATAAGTGGGGGGCCCTTAATACATCTGGGCCCAGGGGCCCGAAAGTTCATAATCCGCCCATGGAAGAAGTAGCCTACCACTACTGACCATTTCAATGGCCATTGCTAGGCTAGCCAAACATATTCTTAGTTGACAACTACCATTGAATATGGCATCTGTTGTGCTCACTTCTGGTCACATTTTCACAAACAAGCTAATTAGGTGCCTTGTAGACTTGCTGGTCCTCCGATATTGGAAACTACTACTTCACAGACATCATACTCGTGTGTCCTCCAGTGATGGCGACTAATTAGCTTGTTTGTACAAATGTGCCACAGACTGTCAGTGTTACACATACACTTAGAACACATAGTCCCAACCCCTCCAGTATGTATGTAAATCCAAGAGACACCCAAGTGACTGTTTTTCAGTAAATAAAAGCCAGCATGACATTGATATTTGAGTGCTTCTCAGGTGGACCCGCCTGAAGGCTATTACACATCCATCAGTCTGTCTGCCACTCAGGAGTGAGAGAGAGAGAGAGAGAGAGAGAGAGAGAGGCAAGGAGAGGTGAATAGAGAGTGACAGGGAGAAGGGGGGTAAAAAAGAGGGACCCCAGCTGAACAGTTTTCCCGACTGTGTCAACATCTGCTCCCACCACCTTAGGGTGCGTACAACCGAATATGCTGCTACTGCTGTTGTTGGTGTGTGTGTTTGTGTGTTTGTGTGTGTGTGTGTGTGTGTGTGTGTGTGTGTCCATTTGTGCCAGCACACATGTGGTAAACATCAATAACTCCCCCAGTGCCTGTCTCTCACTGTGCGCACACAGGCCCATCAAAACACACACACACACACACACACACACACACACACACACACACACACACACACACACACACACACACACACACCCATGGCCACAGACAGATGGGGGGCAGAGTTTAGGCTGTGTGTTGTGAGATGCTGATGCTGATGTGCTGATGATGCAACCGTAAGTAATCCTGCAGCCTGGTGGTGTGGGTTGTGCCACTGCAATCTCAGAAACACCCCGCTGCTCCCCAGGCTAGCGCAGCCAACAATGTCTGGAGCCAAACAGCATCCGCCACCATGACCCACCGGTGGAGTGAGATCAGGTGGGTGAAGAGATCCAATGGCAGCAATTTACAATTTGTCATTGGGTCCCAGCATAAGACGAAACAAATTATGGCACCTGCAGGTTTCATACAGGTTTGCATTGCCCGTCACAAAGAATTTTGCCGTCTGGTATGACCGTAATCTAAGTTTTGAGCAGCACACCACAAAGCTTGCACAATCATGCTTTTTATCACCTTCAAAATATTTCTAAGATAAGATCGATTTTAACTTTTGAAAACACAGAGACGAATTATATCTTCACCCCTGAAATACTGCAACAGTCTTTTAACCTGCCTTAACCAAAAATCTATTAAACGGCTTCAGACTGTTCAGAACAGTCTGCCAGGCTTCTAAGTAAGACCCAGATGTGTGTTCACATCACACATGCTTTGGCCTCTCTTCACTGGCTCCAAGTTTTAGAACACTTTTAAGCCTCTGTCCAAGTTATATTGTATAGTATAACTTGCAGTGGTGTTTAAATTGCCCCTGATGCCCGTCTATAGACTAAAGGGAACAGAGCATTTAGTGTCAGGGCCCAGAGGCTTTGGAATGAGCTCCAGAGGAAATCACGTTAGCTGTCAGTGTCCTGCTTCAGGTATCTCCTCAAAACTCATTTTTATTATAAAGCCTTTCCTTGAGTCTGAATTTGTTTTAATCTGTCTTATTTCCCTTTATTTAAAACAGGTATCAATTTGTATTCACATAATTGTATTGGTATTTTTTTATACTTAACTGTTTTATTTGTCTTGACTGTCTGGTTGACTGTCTGGTTTGCTCCCCTTGTAAGGCACTTTGTAGGTTGGATTTCAAAACTACACACGTGAACGCACGCACACACTCACACACTGACACACACTATCACACTCACACTCACACAAGCCTGATCAGTCTGCATAGTGCAGTGTTAACTATACTGCATGCTGTGCTGGCTGGGATGTGCCTAGACAGCGGATGTGCCCAGAGTCTCCCTTTCCCAAGGGCAAATTGAAAACACACACGCACACGCACGCAAGCACACACACACACACACACACACGTGCACACACACACACACACATAGAGGAACAAACACTCACAGACAGGAATACACACACACACACTCTCACACACACAACAACATACAAAACACGCACACACATTTAAATGTACTGTATACAGGTGAATACACATAAACACCACAGCCACACGCACGTAAAGTGAGTGCACGACATGTACACACACGCGTGCACACAACACAAACGGTCATTTTTACAGCCACAGCTCTCCACCCAAACAGTTGATTAACTGTCGGTCAGCTCCCCTCATCTTCATAGATGTTGTTTATAAACATGGCAACACAACAGGCTGGGGGAGGGCACCGTATCAGACCTGGGCAAGCAGCACACAGCCCTCCTGTCCTCTCTTCGGCCCGCCGCACGCACGCACGCACGCACGCACAGGCATTTGACCGTAGGCACCAAACATGGCAGTGCATCTATCTCACCGGCAGGGAAATAATGTGGGCATCTGCCCTAGAAATCAGAGATATGGCCCCAAAGAAGTCCTTGGTTGGGGTGGTGTGTGTCTGTATCTGTGTGTGTGTCTGTGTGTGTGTGTGTGTGAGTGAGTGAGAGAAAGAGAAAGAGAAAGAGAGAGACTCCCACTGCCATGCCGTCTGGGAACAGGTTTTGCAAGCGAATAAAAAAAAAAAGAGAGCAAAGCAAAAAGATGGAGAAACAGGAGAAGAATAAAGAAGGACCTGCACCAATCACAGCTCCACCCCCCATGAAGACCATCCCCTGGTGGCTACTGCCTCTGTACCTATCTACCTCCCGTCCTCTCTCCTGCTGTCTTTTCCCTCTCCACTCCTCTTTTTCTTTCCTCTCTTCTCTTCTCCACATCTCAATCTACAACTCCACTCCTCTCTTTTCCTCTCCACTCCTTTCTTCTCTCCTCTTCTCCTCTCTCAGCTCCTGTCCCTCTCTTCATCTATACCTTTCATTGCTACCAATTAATGAGGCACCCCTCCCCTCACCCATCTCCCCGTGTCCATAGCAACCTGGCTCTGCAGTCGATAGTGACTGCTTGTTGCTGTGGTAACTCTGTGTGTGTGTGTGTGTGTGTGCATGTGTGCGTGTGTGCGTGCGCATGTGTGTGTATATAGGTGCATGTGTGTGCCTGTGGTCTGTATGGGAGTGTGCAGAGGTCACGGTGTGTCTGTGTGAAAGTGTATGTACAAGTGTGTGTGTGTGTGTGTGTGTGTGTGTGTGTGTGTGTGTGTGTGTGTGTGTGTGTGTGTGTGTGTGTGTGTGTGTGTGTGTGTGTGTGTGTGTGTGTGTGTGTGTGTGTGTGTGTGTGTGTGTGTGTGTGTGTGTGTGTGTGTGTGTGTGTGTGTGTGTGTGTGTGTGTGAGTGAGTGAGTGAGTGAGAGAGAGAGATACAGATATTTGCAGTGGAAATGAGATTTGGAAGAAGGAGTGGTTGTTGTGGAGGGGGTGACGTGGCTCACTGAAGCAAATGAGAGATGGGAGGATAGCACTGGCTAATTGGTGAAGCCATTTCAGCACACTTCAAACTTCCTGCTGCCTTTAGAACTGTACTACAGCAGGGATCAAGACAAAACCAGCCACACACACACACACACACACACACACACACACACACACACACACACACACACACACACACACACACACACACACACACACACACACACACACACACACCTACAGATATATCCATATCCTACCATGTCCATCTCCTTTTGTCTCTTTGCAGAGAGGCCCTGGCTGTAAAACACACACACACACACACACACACAGACAGAGTGGGCTGCTCCTGTGTGATAGGGTCAAACACACACCAGAAAGCCAGGATACGGTGTTCCACTGCTGGGTTGTGAAATCACTTTTTCAGCTTAGAGTCTATATGTACACCTCCTCCTGGATGACGGAGAAAAAAAATCTGAGACCGGGAGAGAGAGAGAGAGAGAGAGAGAGAGAGAGAATGCAGCCAGTGACATATAGAGAGGGGGGTAGAGAGAAGAAGAGGCAACGAGAAAAAGAGAAAGTGAAGAGAGAGGGAGGGAGTGAAAGAGAGGTGGAAAGAGAAGGAAAGAAATGGAGGTGGAGCATTCGATCAATGCGCCGCCTCAGGGGAAGGTGACACGGGTCACGCAAGGCGGAGAACACCACGACACAAAACAGCATCTTACGCTGCCAGCCTCTGCCCTTGTGTGAACTGTGTGAACAAGGGAATATGTGCATGTGTGTGTGTGTGTGTGTGTGTGTGTGTGTGTACATACACACACATATCTCCATATTTTAAGACAAATCTGTCACAATAACCGATAACTGTCAAAGCAGCTGCTTAAAGGAAAAGTATGTAAGAAATGTATTTCAATTAATCATAAAATGGCCCTGATATGTCACTAGACAATAAGAAATCATGTTAATTTCAAATACTTTTATCACTGACAACAGTAGTCCAGGCAGGATATTGTCAAGTTGCAGCCCTCAACTGATGTTGATGTTGTGTTTTGTCATGTCATGTTGTGTTATGGCCTGATGCGCCACCCTCCACCTATCTACTAATCACAAAGTCAGTAGTGTTTCGGCATCCGAGTTGTCAACCTCGAGTCAGGGGGGAGGGGAAGGGGATACACCGCTCTACAGTAATTTGAAAGTGATTGCAGTACCAGTTTTGGCCACAATCTTACATATGGTTCCTTTAAATGTTCTCCAACCAGTGCAGCAGGATGCTTCCCACAATCAGGTGAGACCAGGGTTGGGAACGTTACTTTTATTAGTTATAGTTACTCACTACTTGTTCCAAAAAGTAACTGAGTTAGTACATACCTGTCAACACTCCCGTTTTTCCCGGGTTCTCCCGTATTTCAAGGTCATCTCCCGGCACCCTCCCGTTTTGTTATTTCTCCCGGAAAACTCCCGTAATTTGCATGGCCATCAAACTTCATTTTAAAATCATTGATCCATTCATTTTTTCTATTAGTCTGACATCTCCCATGTTGACAGATTGTGTATGAAATACACCCTACACAATACATACACGATCACTTAGTTTCAATTTCAACCGTTTTGTCATAGGCTAAAACCTGGCAACCCAAAACCCAAATAAGGAAGCGGGTGCCGACTGCGCAGCCTGAGTCTTGTCGTAAGCAAGCGGGCTAGTTGAATGGCCTACTCCAGAACTAGCTGTTGTCAAATTGTTGGGAATTTAATTGATTAACACATCACATAAACTGTTATTGAGTGTTGTTGATACACTGAACTTGTGTCCTCGGAACCAAATCAGACAGCAAGCAGCTTTGGAGTTTTGGAAGTAGGCTGCAGGCAGGCAGCTGGTGGATACATAACTGGCATGCGTAAGGTAATGGTAAGGTAAAAGCAACGACCAAAATGCAGTGTTGAAACACGTGTATGAAACGCATTACATATGCAAACACAGATCTGGTATACCCCCCCCCCCCCGAAAAAAAAAATCTCCCGTTTTTGG